>NC_034409.1:116567078-116909006 GCF_002078875.1 Numida meleagris | reverse complement strand
AGAAGAGAAGAGAAGAGAAGAGAAGAGAAGAGAAAGAGAAAGAGAAAGAGAAAGAGAAAGAGAAAGAGAAAGAGAAAGAGAAAGAGAAAGAGAAAAGAAAGAGAAAGAAAAAGAAACTTACTATCCCTTTAACTGAATTATAGTCTCAGCCTTTTACTCTTTCATCGAGGTTTACTACTTTAACTGGACTAGTCCTTCATCACTGTCTCACTATAATACAAAAAAAGAATAGTAATACTAAAAGTTGATCAGTAAGTACTTGAAATCCATCAGAGAACTCACTGATAACAACCAAATTATAGCATATTTTGGCTACAGTATTTTACCTAAGACTGGAAAGAAAATACTGAGAAAAGTAATAAACAATGTAGGAGAAAATAATAGAAATACAGTGAGAAAACACAAGTGGGCCAAAGATTTTGTTACTCCAAAGACCATAACTTTCCCATGGAGACAAGTAACAAAGAAAAATACCGATCATTGTAGGTTGCCTTCAGACCAGAATATCAGTCCTGAAGCTGCATGGAAGATTGTTGTTTCGTACTCTCTTATCAGCTTTAAATCTGTTCCTAATACTGAGCAGAACTTAAAGTGCAGGAGACCCGCCATTAGAGGTCTCTCTCTGATTGCATGCTCATCTGTATGGGTGCTGGCCGACTCCAGACTCAGAGGATGCAGGCTTCAGATTTAGATAGGTGAACCGACATTTGTAAATCAGTAAAAAAAAATCCAACCTTGCAAAATGCAAACAGCAGGCTTGCAGTGAATCTTACATTGTGGCACTATCTTGAAATAAGAGATAGTTTAGAAAAGTTCAGAATTCAGTTTGAGGGACGAGATCTTGGTCACTGAAGTTCATAGCAATATTTGCAAAGATTTCGATAAGCCCAAATTTCAACTAAAGGATTTAGTGCACTTTTTTCATTTTTAAAAGTCCTTGCTATGCATAGAAATAAGCATTTCTTTATGATTGCCACACAGCTTACACTGATGCATTGTGCTGTTAATCAGCAGTTGTATTCCTAATATAAATACAAAACAATCCACCAGTTCATTGGAAAATAGGGCTCACAATACAGAAAAGTTTAATTATTTTTTCTTATCTTTTCCTCTTTCAAATCAGAATGGAAAAATGGAAACAAAAGGGCAGGAAATTAATAGAAACATTTTACAATACTGTGGGTCTACTTTCTAAACACTGTCACAAAAAAATTCAGACTAAGGTAAACTCTTCTGTCTCGTGTGTCTGCATTGCAGAAACAGTGCTCCACACTTCTGTGGCTACCTCAGACAAAAGGGCAAGGATTTACAAGGAATTTCTACTTTAAAAGAAGAGAGATCGTGCTCCTCATTGAGATGCTCTGAGCTTGCAATGATTGCAATCAGACTCCAGTTCCTAAAGACAGATGTATGATACAATTGTGTAGGACTGCTTTCGGAGGAGGTGATTTTCCTACCAGTTTATCCTGTCCTCATTACTGCCAGAGAAATCAGGACAACAGCACACCACTGAGTAAAAATAGACAATCTTCCCCAGCTCTTTTCTCTTCCTTCCCTTTCCTGATCTTCCCTCCAGAACAGTACTATCAACCATAGGAAAATATACCCCACATTACAAATGCACCTGCTACTGAAGTAATTACTGTATTTGTATAAATTTCTATATTCTTTTTCCAGGTGCCTCAGAAACTCGAGTGCTGCACTGACTGAGTTTTTCTGGCATTCCACTCAAATCTGCAAGTTTGGACAAATCACTCTCTGCAGTCACTTCCATGGCCAAATTTCCCATGTGCAGGCTCAGAGAAGCACGATGGCATACAGCCTTTACACCCTGGTGCCTTTTGCACTGCCCTATACCTTACCTCTTACCTTTTATGGTCTGCATGCTGAGCCAAACTTAGGAAGCAGCAGCTACAGATGTCAGTTCGGAGCTGTTTAATGCCAGGCTGCCCCTGCAAATTCCTGTGCTTTCTTCACTTCCCAGAGAAAGTAACCACTACTTTCTGTAGGCTGACAAAAACCTGTGTTGTGAAAAGATCCTTTAAAAAACAAAGGACCTATCTACTCTCCCTCTGCTAAAAATAATTTCTGACAGGGCTGCAGAAAGATAACAAGCTGACTGATTCAATTTGCTTTAAATGCAATGAGGTATCATAATGCCATCTTTTGTAATCTGCACAAGAGATGCACAGTAGCTTACACACAGCAGGAGGGACTCCCCCCCAGCTGAAAGCTGTCCTTTTCCCCCCTGCTGTACTTACAGCATCAAGCACAAAGGCTATTTTGGACACAGAACTGCAGTGTATTATCTTATTAAAAGGCTTAGACAGGAACCACATCACTGTGGAACCCAGCTAGCACAAATAAAGAAGAGAAACCTCCACTTTGCAGCTTCCAGAGTGTTACTACATGCTGTAAGGAAATGCTATAATATTTCCTGCAATGCAGTTCCCACCACCACTGTTACCTGTTAAACTAACACTGAACAACTACCTCTCTTACCATCAACCCCTCCCACAACATTTCACTAGCTGTAGCATATAGAAAACAATAAGCATGTACCTGTGTACTATAGCATTTGAGCTAATACGGTTGTGCCTCTTATGAGTCAGCAGGTATTTAAATGACTGTTTTAAATCTTTTAAGATCCTTGCAGCCAATGAAGCAATAACTATAACGATCTGCTCTAAATACTCTGCACAAGACATTAAAACAAGCGTAAAAAAAGAACTACTACAGTAACGTCACAGCCAGCTGTTAAAGAGTTTTCATAAGTCATTTTTTTAATTGACCCCTTCAAGATTAGCTTACTTATCTAGTTATATAAGAAAAGTTCCAAACCGTCAAATGAGTATATACACCTCCTTCCGATGCTGAAAGAGTTACCTTCTTCTACCGGCTGAATTATTGACTGTGATCCGCCAAATGTGTCTGAAACAGCTCAGATGCTTTCAGCCTGGACGGCACCGAGAGCTGCTCCAGGCTGGAGTGGAACTCAGCTGAGAAGCAAAGTGTAAAAGAGAATTCCTGTCATAGCTTCCAGTTGTTCTTCCTAAATATAGCATTTGATTCACCCTGTAACTTGGTCCCCTGTGACACTTGACCATCATAAAACCAAGGCTCAAGTGTCAAGCAGTAGGTGTTGAA
Source organism: Numida meleagris (assembly GCF_002078875.1). Taxonomy (NCBI): domain Eukaryota; kingdom Metazoa; phylum Chordata; class Aves; order Galliformes; family Numididae; genus Numida; species Numida meleagris. The sequence continues at coordinate 116,905,859 of NC_034409.1, read as the reverse complement.
GGAACACACCTTTGGGTCCTTTTCATGCCCTCCCTCTCCCTGAGGCACATGATGGTGGGAGGTAGTGCACACCTCCTCCAGCGGTGTGTGGGGCAGCACATGCCTCCCTCCTGCCACATCAGAGGAGGAAATAATTATGAAGACATAATTACGAAGAACTCACCTCAGTGGGACTATCTAGGGGAGGTGAATGTCATGCCAGCATAGCTGTATTGCAGCTGAGTTGGGAGCAAACCTGCCCGAGGGTCTTAGCTTGCTGTTCCTGCATGCAGAACAGCCACGCTGGCAGGAAGGAGAGCTCCTGAAATGGTGAGGCCATGGCTGCTGGCTGTGGAATGGTAGGGCATGTGAATGAAGAAAAGCCAAAGGAAAAGTGTGTGGGGAAGCTGATGAAGTTAATAAAGAACATGAAAAGTTATCATACGGTTGTGCTCACACTACCTGTGAGTGCTGCTGTCAAGTGAAGGAGCCTCCTGCCCACTGCAGCTTCAGAGGAGTTAACTTTCCTCGTCAGTCCTCTTCCTCTGCTATGCCTGTTTTCCACTGACCCATAGCATTAACTGCAACAACAGAAGGGTCATTACTGGTGTTACTGGGATCATCCCCCTCTACTCTGCCCTCGTGAGGCCCCATCTGGAGTACTGTGTGCAGACCTGGGGCCCCCAGTACAGGAACGGTGTGGTGCTGTTGGAGCAGGTCCAGAGGAGGGCCACCAAGATGATCAGAGGGCTGGAGCGCCTCTCCTGTGAAGAAAGGTTGAGGGAACTGGGCTTGTTCAGCCTGGAGAAGAGAAGGGAGCTTTCCAGTACTTGAAGGGAGCTTATAAACAGGAGAACTGACTTTTTACCAATAGTCCCATAGTGATAGGACAAGAAGAAATGGCTTTAAACTAAAAGCAAGTAGCTTTAGGTTAGGAGGAAATCCATCACTCAGAGTGGTGAGGGGCTGGCACAGGCTGTCCAGAGAAGCTGTGGTGCCCCATCCCTGGAGGTGCACAAGGCCAGGTTGGATGGGGCCCTGGGCAGCCTGAGCTGGTGGGGGGCAGACCTGCCCATGGCAGGGGGTGGGGCTTGATGGGCTTTAACATCCCCTCCAACCTAATCTATTCTATGATTCTATGATACTGCACAACCACTTGCTGCTGGAGGATATGCCAACTTTTAAGGGAAGATCATCAAGTTCCAAAATTATGCCAAAATGTGGTTGAGATAGTGATTTCAGGGAGGATTTCCCTTGACTTTAACTCACTTGACATGCCACTCATTCCATTTTAACTACCTCAAAGAGAAAGATGACGTCCCAGACCACTTCATTAAGCCTGTGACTCACTCTCTGCTGCCCCTCTTCCCAAAAGAGCTGTCATCTGGAAGCAGCTTATAAAGTTGATGACTTGCTTTGGCAGCTTGCAGGCTATTCATAGCCCCCTCATTCCCAGGAAAGACACACAGGAAGGCATGCCACAGGCACATGTGTTTGGGTTGAGTCCAACCGAGGTACAGAGGGCAATCAGGCCCTTCTAGAGAGGCCCCTGGACTACCTTTCCAGAAAGTCCAGGCATGACTGTTACAAAGTGTTCTGAGGGTTAAGAAGAGTATTGCACTGGAAACTTGGCAGAGTTCATAACAGCTCACAGACAGGTCTTTTCCCTAGAATGCAGAAGTTGGTTCTGTTGGAGTCTAAGGTCATGCTTTCGGTATTTGAGAGTGAAAGAGGTGATATATTTTTTTAACATGGTCATGTAAATTAATTTATTCCAATTTGTATTACAATAATTGTAGTATGAATCAGCTCTGCTCTGGGATACAAGAAGCATACAGAGTTCCTTCCTCCACATGGTGTTACATTAGCAAAGGTTCTGTAACTCAAACCAGGCCATTGCTTCCACTTTATAAACTCACAGTCTCACAAATATGCCTGAGAAAGATCAAGTCAACACTGTCTCCTGCAACATATTCATAATTTAGTAAAATAACAGGTAACTTTACTGATGTTCAAGTAGGAAGAGAATCTACCTATGTCACTTACCTAACAGTCATAAACTATCACACCTAAACAGTGTTAAATAGTTGTGATTGAAGGGAAAATCCAAGTTTTATCACTAAAAGAATAAAATGTAGTTCTCCGTAGATGTTAATGGGGGGAAAAAAAGACATTTTTTACAATAATTTTGTGGAGTATCACTGCCTTTGAATAACCACTAGGATGCATAGCCCCATGACTTGCAGATTCATCTGTGAAATACGTGCAGCCAATGATTCAATAAGTAAATCATGAGACGCGTGCATTCCAAATGACAGACTAAGTGCATGTGTTAGGGCCAGGTACACTGACACACAATATGTAAACTTATTGTCCTGTGTCCAAAGATCCAAAAAGACATAGTAATTACATGTTTATTTGAAGTAGGAAAATCCCAATACAGTTCAAAATATACCTTTGTGGCATTTCTAGAAGCTTGTCTAATTAACATGCTGGAACAGCTTATTAGTTTTGAAAACAAAGTTGATGGTTAACAGAAATGTGTATGTATCTTACTTCTTGACTGGGATGTTTCACTGTATAATGTCTGAATTGTTTCTTTAGTCTGTCACTACTTAATATGCTTATTTAAATGTTTTGCTCTTTGAGAAACCTCTTGAGCACAGATATAACTTCCCTGAGGCTCCTGAAAGAAAAATATTTTTCTCCTATAGTTCAAAATATCATAGAGTAATGCAAGCAGTGTAATACAAATAAAATGCAAGTAAACAAAGGAGTAGCCTTTCATGTGAACAATCTCAGTTCACATGAAATAAAACTTCTTTACAGTAAGAAGTTAAAAAAAACACTCCTAGAGCTACTACCCTGCTGGGTAGTAGCAGTTTGTACCTTAGTACGTTTGGCATATTGTAATATATTTGACCACGTAAAGCTTTGCTTGCCTATCTTATTTTTAGCTCTTTTACAAATTATTGCCAGGCAAAAAATAGTGGGCCCAGAATATTAAGTATTTGGTTAGTTAATTATCTTTACTTGAATTGTTTGGCAAAGAATATTAAAATTTAGGTTGCAGTGCAAGATAAACTGTTCTCCTCATTCAACACATTTAGGATGGGAAGTTACTGACATTTAAAAAAATCACAATTATGACTAAAGTTTAAAAGTAAGAAACCTGTTATCAGTCTGATTTATCAGAGGACTAACCTAGAGGATCCTGGAGAAAAAGAACACTCTATTTTCTAAACCATACAAATTTTATTTGTACATTTTGGGCCCTTTTCCCCTAGTAAAGATTTTTGTACTCCAGTTAACAACTATTTGGCACAGAGGCTTGATGAAAGACAGAGATTTTTAGCAATGGTACCATCATATGAAGCTAGACAGAACAACAGTATATATATATAAACACGCACAAGAGCTAGCAATGACTTGGCATTCTCACAGCCAATTCTTACTCTTGCTTTAAACTAAAAATACCTGTGAATTCTATATTTCAGAAAGACTGACAGATCTCAACTGCTTTGTCAAAATAAATGTTATTTGAGGAAGTACCATCTACTGTTTGATCCTCCCAGTTTCCCCTAATCTATATGTTTCTTAATATCAAGAGAAATTCATCACTTTGAGTTTCTACTACAGCTGTCTTCTACAGCTCTGCCAATAACAGTAACACCAATCTGTTCCAATAATGAATGGCATAAAAAAGTGTGCAAAAATATTTGCTGTTATCTTATGGACAGGAAATCAACAAATATATCTAAAATAGTTGGTTTTGTTTCTGTGGCATTTCTGAGCTGCTAAATATTAATTCAGCTCCTGCATGCTCTCTTTCTTTTCCATATAAAAGCATGGTGATTATTATTACAGACTATTCCATCAAGAAATAATTAGCCTTGTATTAGAAGATGGTCTCACTAGAGGCTGCCGGTGACCTTGTTCTAAATTTCAGAGTTCCAGCATCTTTTAATAGCTTAGTTAGCATCATCTAAGAACTTGTATTAAAAAACTGCAGTATGAATATAACCCACACAAATGTTACATCACAGCTTTGACCACTGAATTACTCAAAAAGCCATATTCTCTGTTGCCTTTTAATCTGTAAAATTCTTACGTGCTTTGACTAACTGAAATGTGATGATGACATAAAAATAGCAATTTTGTTTCCACTTTCCTCCTGGGAAATTTTAGCCACTAAAAGCTGATAACATAATAAAGAGCAGAAGTACTGGCAGATTTTGAGGGCAATATGAATTTTAAGCAACATGTTGATTGTGTAAACATCCTGTCTGCTACAGTGATTCAGCATAATTTGGAAAAGATACAAAAAAACATGACATTGAGCCATCAGATTTTGTTCTGGACATACAATTTTGAAGGAAAAAAAAGGAAAAAACTGAATCATTAACAAAATTATGTGCAGAAGGCCATTCATCATTTTCACAAATGAGGATAATTCAAATACGCCTGTATTATCTAAAAGACTTCTTTGATGTAGTTGATTACATCATCATCCGTTGATTACATCTGCTCAATGATGGTCAAATTAAGAGGTCTCACCAGATATACAGAAAGGAATTTTGCCATTCTATCCAGTTAGTCCAAAGATGAACAAGAGCTAAGTACAGATATACCAGACGAACTAGGGGCTCAGCACCACACAAAGCAATGTACTTGTTTCTTGCACTAAAGCATGTAACAAAATTGCAGTTGTGAAGGTGTTCAGCTCGCATGCAAAGTTCCTGCTCCTGGCGCAAACATAGCAGACTTGAGTAAGGCATTCAGCCTAAGACTAACAAAGAAAACAAAGAAGATTCCTCATCTACGTGGCTTAGTAGCAGCAAAAAAGGCATGGTTTAGACATGAAAAACCTGCCTGGTTAGGAAGATGGAACCAGAATGAGGGAGATAAGGCAAAGCACTGGAAGCAGAATATCAAGAACATCAAAAAGAAATTAGTGCCTTCAGATAAAAAATAACCAAATTCAAGGACAACTTCATCAACTTGCTGAATCACACATGATTGATCAGTTGCTATCTTTGGTTTTTATCTTTGAACAAAAAATAAAAGATGAAGATTGATAAACTGTAGGTGTGAAGATTTTTGAAGTTTGAATCAATATCAAACACTTATCTTAGTTCCTATGAGTCATAAGGAAAAAAAAACAACACTTATCTTCTCATATATCCAAAGTTTTAAAAAATAAGATAATTAAGAATGAATGCTTTCCGTGGTGAAGATATGAATAAATCTACTAGTCATACATACCTATCCAGCAGTCAAACATGATCTACATCAAACTTTATTTTTATTGAATCAGATCTGATGCAGTAACATTTTTCAGTCATTTGCAATCTCCTGCTATACAAATATTGGACTCATTCAGAGAAAAATTGTCAACAGAAATCAGTGTTGGTACAGGAAGACCACTGAAGTTCTGCAGCTGCTAACTTCTAAATGATGCTTCTCAACACAGTATCAAATCTCAGGTGTTAAAAATAGTATAAACAGTTTCTGCTAGGAAATCACCCAAAGTATTTTCTATAATCTTCATGTATTAGTCTATACCCATATGAAGTGTAGGGCTGTGGACTGGTATTATTTTCTGTCCAAGGATAGCAAAGAACCTCAAAAAAGAAACTATAAATATTAAGCTGCTTGATTCAGTCACATCAGACTGTGCAACACAGAGAGTAGCCCTTCAAAGTGCCATTCCGTTCTCAAGGGCTGGAGCTAACAGTGGTGCTTGAAAATCATTTGTCCTGAATATGACTTTTGAGAACCGCTGGTTGCTCTGTATTTCCTGTGCCCACCAACTATCAGTCAGGTGCTAGAATATAATCTTTGCATTCTGAGTAGAGTGCTACAGGAAGATGCTCACAGCTTTCTTGCAGCCAACTTTCAAACTGATGATTTATTTTTATCAAGGAAGAGGAAATGTCCTTAGCTTAGGTTCCTAACATAGAATAACTTACATAAGGCAAAACTGTGGTTTTGTCATAGGCAGTTCCCATGCACACAGAATGACAAGGGGCAGTGGGAATCTGTAGTACTGGGAAATTGCAAAACTCAGTTTATCTGATGCCTGGAGGGCTAAGTGGACGTGAAGCAGCTTCTGCTTGCAGCCTGATCCTTGTGGCAAAACAAAACCAGTGAGGGTGTAGCCAAGTTCTATGCTGTGCTGAAGTGACTCAGGAGCTACTTCAGCCTTCTGTACAGGTAAGGCAGTCGGTGAAAACCTCATATATTCCTCCTGTGCAAGACCTTCCTGTTAGAACAGCTAAATGCCTTATACCCAGAGGTTAATACAAGCGATTCAAGCAGTGTATGTGCTCAACAGTGAATCAAAAACGGCTTTGTCTTCTTCAAAGTGTTATCTCACTTTGACTTACACAAGCTAAGTGCAGTATTTTCCCTAGGGTTCAAGGCTGCCCTGCAGCTTTTGGGATTCAAACTAGATAGATCTAATGCTATCACGTGCATTTATTTCAGGTTACAGTGAGCATGAAACAATACCCATTAAATGGAAACTATTTATTTTGTGTGCTGCAGTAGAACAGAGGATTGTGTGTACCTAGGGATTTCAAAACTAATTTAAAGCACAGAAAAGCACAACAGCTGTTTGGCGTTATCTTCCCATATGTGCTCTCCTCCTTCACTGACGGAACCCTTTGTTTTCTGCAGTTTAGATGAATCTATTTTCAATGACGGACTTATAAAATCACAGAAGTATCCCAGCACAAGAACTAATGCTGAACAGCTACTCTGAAGTAGAAATTCTATGCTTTTCCCCATATGTAAGGTCCAAACAGCTGCAGAGAGTGCAAAGCCAAACAGTTTAGCAAACAAGACTACCAGCTAAAATGAGTGAATTGTCTTATGCCCATTTCTCTTTGGTGCACAACAGCATTGGAGGACCTTTTTTTTGACCCATTTTCAGTTGTGAGGTGCTGAAAAGAATTATGACAGATGAATCGTATGAGTTACTGCTGAGAATTGACAGCAATTAAAAAAGACCTTTAACTTTTGCTAGAGATCAAGCACTAGTAATTAACAATTGATGAAGAAGCATATAGAGCTACTCCTTGTAACAGACAAACATAGTAAAGGCATGTTTCTATGAAAGTTTGTGCTTTTCCTTTATTTAAATTGTTTATATGAACAGTAACCTAAGAACAAATTTCATTTGTTTTAAGCATCAAAGTCCCACCTTTCCAGCATGTAGTTTTCGTAAACAGGTTAACTAATGCAAACAAATGCAGAAACTAAACAGAATGCTTTGACTTCATTTGTATTTGAATAAAGTAAGACTGTTTTGTACTTTACTTGGAACATAAAATATCCAGAAAATTGTAAAAAAAAATCTGCTCTTCCATTCACTAGGCACAGCAAGGGTCAAAAGTTTTTTCTTTCCTTGTTTGGGTTCCAGTTTAAAATACCATGCATATTGCATGTCTCCAGAATTCTCATTACTGAATTTTTTCCATATACTGAGATTTTTAGATAATAATTCTAGTAAAGTAACTGAAGAGATGGGTATTTGCTGTTCAAACACTTATAAGCAAGACTCTATACATTTCTCTAGGATGCCAGTCTCTTTATCTCTCTTCCTGTGTGTCAGATTTCTTCTTTACTCTGATCTTTACATTCCTTCCAGCTGCAATAGCCAATCCTACATAAGTGCTTAATGAATCACCCATTTCATTTTTATCCATTTATTTCTTTTTGTACGCATCCTTCTCTGTGCTTGAAATTCTGCAAACATTCACGTACTCCATGAAAGCAGTCCAGTCTGTCATTTCAAGTCAGCACAGGAACTTTTGCAGAATCAAGGCCACATTTTGTTCCGCCTTCCTTTCCTCTATTTAGCTCATCTCCAAACCCAGCAACTCAGTAACAAATACAACTCAAAACATATCTAAAAACCCATTTGTTGTCCTCAAGGCTCAAACACTTTTCCAACCAAGTCACATTCTGATTTTATTGACTGGCAAAATCCTCATCTTAGCAGAGTTTATGTCTGTGCCCATGATAAACTGTGAGAAGGTGCAGTTTCTCTGGGGCCCAGCAAACCCTCTAACATTACAGCTTTTGTAAGCACTGTTAAGTCTGTAATTTTATTTTTAGCTTGCAATGGGTCATGTATCCAGCATGACAAAATCTGAACAATTCTTTACTTCAGTAATACTTGAAAGTTGAAGATTAATTATTAGATATGTTCATAATTATCTTAGACAAAGATATTTGTTTTGTCTATACAAAGATGTGTATGATATTAATTCATTAACTACATTTGATAAAATCTTAATTCATATACTATTAACACATTCTGTTTGGTATTTACTTGCCTAGTTACATTTAATCACTATTATTATGCTATTAATTTTTCCTTTAAAGTTTTTGCATGGACTTAAGATACTCTTTCATGATGACTGATGTATATCTTTTTTTAATGTTCGATATTCACCCTTTAGAAGTCTACTCATACTCTCCCATGAGTGCACACCTCAGCTGTAACTTCTAAAACTATGACAGTTAGCATTGCAGCATTGTGATGACTTACAGACCTAACTACTGTATTTTGTTTTAGTTACTACTGCAGTGTAGTATGTGACTGTGAAGAAAAACAAGTGGTAGTAAAAAGCATGCATCAATACTTCTGCTACCTCCTAAATAATTTTAAATTAGAAATCTTTAATCCTGAAAACCTTAATTTTAAAAATGCAAAATGCAGTCTCCCCTGTAACACTTTACAGTCTGCAATGGTTTCACTCTAAGAGAACAAGGATTAATTTTGCCTTTTAGCAACCGGCAAATTAGCACTAAAGTTATGTGAGTAAAAACAGTGGGGCTAAGAGTGCTCTAGTTCACTCAGAACTTCTTATACATTCCAGAAAATTCTCATTTTTGTTTGTTTTCTTGTGGTGAACTTTCTGGCTATAAAACATAGACTGTGCATTTTAGTCACATTCCTTTTTAACTGCACTGCCAATTTCAATGCAAACTCAAAAAAAAATCAGTTCTCTATTCCATATGGTATACTAAATGAACATTGAAGAAAAATACAATAATGTTGCAAAAGCTATTTATTGACTGGATCTTTTAAGCAAGAGGCACTGTGTGAATTCTACTATGCTTGATTTCGGAGAGACTGTGTCACCACTGTAAGTACTAATGTTCTTAACTGTATGAGTGTGATCGTCCTTTATTGCTTCCAAAGACCATAACTAGAATAAATGTTGCACATTTATATTTAATGCATGTTGTTCATTTTTATTGCATGCAGGGCTGGGTACATTTCCCATCATTCTTCTGCTTGAACATTGGAATGCAATCCCTTCCACAGTTCTTGAGGCATCAGTCAACAGATTGTGTAATGATTTAAGGACAAGGGAAAATCGGAAGGGTGTGGGAAAAGCACCTCCAGCTTGAGCAGAAAAATGAAGAAGTTCAACAGAAGACAAGAGAGGCCAGGTGTGTATTACCAGCTCTTACTTGCCCCTGCAAGTCCCCAGAGCTGGACTCTATCTTACAAATACAATAAAATTTAGATTTTGTCTTCCCTTACTTACTTGCTTGCTTGGCCTACCCATCTCCCGTGTATCAGCTCTTTGGCAATGCCATGTTGTCAGTAAAAATAAAGGGAGCAGGAAAGAGCCCAGGAGCTCAGAGCTGAGGTGCTCTTCCTGATTGTAGCAGCAAGGAAAGCTCCCAGCAGACTGCTTTGGGAAGGGGAGAATGACGCAATGTGCGCAGAACACAGGAGGAGCTGAAAAATACTGAGAAAGTGATGGAATAGCAGCATGGGAACATTTAAATTCTAGCAAAGGGATGGCTTGGCTTATTGTTAGATTCAAAGCACAGACACTGGTAGAGCTCTTGAAAACACAACTGCTACAAAGCTTTCTGTGTGGAAAATACAGATTGTGGTCGGCATCACGAACTCCCAGCTGTTCCACAGCACAGCCTGTGAACCCACAGACCAACACATCAGAGCTGAAGAACTGACAGATAAGTGTTTACAGTAGGGAGGTGTCCTGAGTACTGACAAAAAGAGGCCAAGGAAAGTTAATCTAGAGCACATACGGAAAGGTGAGCTGGAAACCACAAACTGCAGAGGGCTCTCCCATCAATGGTGTATTCATTGCTAAAAAGAACTTTTTAGAAATAATGAGAAAATTGAGAACACAATCGTGTTTTTTGTTTATTTGGTTTTGGGTGGAAGAGGTCAATGTCACCGTTTGTACACGCAAATAAGTATCACTTTTATCCTTTGTTTTGTACTTATTTGCTTTTAGAGCTCACAGTTTGAGTTAAACTTGGAAAGGCTCTGAGAAACCAGCTGTGACGTCACCCTACATGCGGGGCGGGGCGGGGCGGGGCGGGGCGGGTCTCCTTCCGAATTGCCCCTCCCACCCCATTCCGTACCAACAGCGCAGGCGCGGTCATGCCCGAGTCCAGCACAGGTGGGAGGGACGGTCGGCCCTCTGCGCACGCGCATCGCCTCCATGCGTTCCCCCCCGTGCCGTGACGTCACGGCGTCACCTGCCCAACCTCGACGTGTTGCCCGGAAGTGTCCGTGCGGACAATGCAGCCGGTGGAGAAACGTTCCGGGGCAGGTTTAGTTCCGGAACGCTCCTCCGCGTGAGCCGCCGCGGCCGCCGGCTGGGCTGCCACAATGATCCCGATCCCAGTGGTGGTGTGCGTGCTGGGGGGCTGGTGCGCCATCTACCTGGCGGATACGCTGCTCAAGGTGAGGGCTGTGGGCGCAGAGCCCAACGGGAGCTCAGGGCGTACAGGCGGGTCAGCAGCGCCGCTCCCCACCTCGCTCCGCTGGGCTGGCAGCATCCAGCACCGCCGCCAGCGAGAGGCCTCCCCGCCTCCCCTCCCTCCTTGGGGGCCGGCCACGGTCCCCGCCTCGCCCGCGCGGAGCCGCCGCTCCCCTGCGTGGGCCCTGCAGGCCTGAGGCGGCCAGCGACGTCCCGCCAATGAGAATTAACGGCTGTCTCCGGCCGCCGGGCCCAGAGCGCTCCCCACTAGCCACTGCTCCCACTAGGACGTGCAGTAGCCCAAGAAATGCGAGGAAAATATAAAATGAAAGGTTCCATCTAGAATTCTCTTGCTTTTTGAAATTAATGCTACAGTCTAGGAACTGCTCTGTTTCTACCAAGTACAGATAGGGTCTAGCAGTGTCAAAGTAACAAATGTTCGTTTTGTCATTAGTGTGAAACACAGAGAAAAATGCTATAAGGAAAGCTACGTTTTAGCTGATGAGGACACTTGGAAAATTAAGTAGCTCCCCCTGCTGCTAATTGCCATAGAGCAACCACAGCTCAGTCAACGGTGACAGCCATTAGTTGCTGAATATTAATCTGTACATCTTAATGGTGCAAATGACAGAAAAATAAAACAGTAATTTATCTGAAGATTTTTCAAATTGTAACACATCGAGTCTATATTATATCTATATTATCTAATATATCAAGGCCATATTTCATAACAAGCATGACATTGTTTGGAAACACATTAGAGAATTGGCTGAACGCAGGACGAGCGTGCTCCCAAATAAGTGAGACACTCAACCATCAGGAAGATCAGTCAGCAGGCTGATGTTCTGGTGGTAGCTTTGTGTCTGATTAAAAATCTCAAGCTGTAAAGCAGTCACTGAATTCACATAGTACTCTTGCAGCATGATACTGAGACGCATTTGTATCTCTGAGATTTTGAAGATTTTTCAGAATTAGAGCTTAAAATAATTCCTTTTTGTGAGTAAGAAGAGCTTCTGCTTTTCTTAGAACCTCTAGTAGAGCCTAGAAGCAGTAAAGGAGAAAAGAAAACGTTGGTGGGAGGCCACTTAGTATCTGCTTTATATTGAGAAAGAAAGGCAAATGCCCGGAATGCTCTAGCAAGCAGGAGAGTCCAGGAGTTAAATTGTAACTTTGATGTTTTAACTACAAGTTATCAGTGGTAATTAATCGTCAGGAAGTATAGGGGAGCTGTTGGGTTTCAGTGAACTTACAGGTAGATCTGATAAGTTTCATTGTGAGTACCACAGCCAAAATAGATTATGGATTAAATGACCAGATTTAGGTAATTAGGAAACTCATGTTTGTTTTATTGCTAGTACTCTAAATCTCCCACCACACTTATAACTGAACTGCTAGCAACTGTAACAAACTGTCTAGATCTCCAGTCTCTTGCAATTTAAGTACATGAAAATGACATACAGAACATAAGTGAAAAGTAATACCGGAGAACTTTTCTGTGCATTATGCTGATAATGTTTTGGGCAACAGAAGGATATGTGCTGTAACTTGATGTTTATTCTGTACACTTTCTCAATGTGCAGTGTCTCTTGCTCAGTTTGATCTCTTATTAATTTTGTTCAGGTTTCAAGCATTTTTGTATGGCAGTCTCACTCTTTGGGACTCCATAATATGAAAGGCAGAACTCTGTGTATAAATGCCATTTTGCACAAATAAATTCACATAATATTGCTTGAATTACAAGGCACATTCGTGTTAGCAAATCAACTATGAATCAGGCTGGGATTTGGAAGGTTCCTCTTGTTGCTCTTTGTTGAACCACTGATAAGAAAGCTTCCTGATGAAGACTGGATCTTACAAAAGGGAGTCACTTAGGCAGACCCCTGAATTGCTGCTCCCCAGCATGTTAAGTCATCCCATTTCATTGTGCCTGAAGGACCAGGGATGTGAAAAGGATGGAAGGTTGTCCCTCCTTCTGCTATCAGAAGTAAAAATGCTTTAGGCCCATTCAGTCAACATTAGCCTTCAGCTTTTAAGGTCAGGAAGCTGAAATGGTCCAGGGCTTTTGAACGAACTTTGTCAGCACAAAAGAATGTTAAGGGCTCCTGCTTGCTGACTGATATTTATGGAGCTCCTGGAGTATGTAGTAGGCGGTCATTACTTTGAAAGATTGCATAAATAAAAAGGGTATTGCTTTTATAGTAAAATTAATGTAACAGAGGTCACTTAGAGTTCAAGTTAAAGAAGCTGAACCGAGGTCTGTGTGGAGGAAGACTGAGGTGAAACAAAGGGTAATAATATACCTCATACCAGGGCAAGATGGTGCACGTCCTAATGTTGTGATCCTATTGGGCTCAGGACAGAAGGAGCAAAAGTTTGCATCGAGCTTTTTCATACATTTTGAAAGGAATGTGGTCACTTGTTTCAAGGAATGCTGTCATTTAGTGATTATGAATACCACTTACAAATCAAAGTTTTATTTTGTGCCTTTTGGCACATGTATTGCTCAAGAATCCCACATTTCTCATTAAGAACTGCATATTTGTTTATGCTAGTAGAGAGGGGCTGTGGTTTGGTTAGAATGAATTTGAAGGGATGCATTAGTGGAATTTCTAGGGGAAAAGTGGCTGATGTTTTTGTACGTGGTTAAGAGAACAGATACTTTTGAAGTACCAGATCTCTATTTCTGATTAATAATGCATGTTTATTTGTTTCTTTTTTTGTTGGTTGGTTTTTGTTTGGTTAGGTTTGGGGTTGTTTGGGGTGTGGGGTTTTTTTTGTTTGTTTGTTTGTTTTGTTTTGTTTTTGTTTGATCCTGTGTAAACTGAATAGGATACATGTGTTTACTGAATTCCCAAAATACAGTTTCTCTTGTCAGATGTACTTAATGTTGTACAGATTTTTGTTCTAAATTATCAGGTAGATTATGTGATCAGGCATTTTTCTTTGTTTCTCTGGCTTATGCATGATTTGTAAAAGAGTAATAGTCTTTGTGATCTCTTCTATTAAAGATAGGCTAGCAAATGCTAATCTAGTTGTGGATAGTAAACTTAGCAGTGTTGTAGGGAATGACTGACCAGTATTGACTAGGGGATACATGACAACCACAGAAATTTTTGTTGTACTCAGCTGACTGAACAAAAATATGACTGGAATCAATAACTTGTAGAAGAAGTTACACAGAAACATATAAATAGAAAGGATAAGATGAGAGGCTGTTACTTGAAATATTGTTTTAGTTTATTTTTAGTAAATTTTACTTCACATTGTAATTAATTCAACAAAATGAGAAAAGCTATGAATATGATTGTGGAAGATACGATACACTGCTTGTTTCTCACCACCAACACAGAAGGACAGAAGCAATGCAAGGAACTTGGCAAGTTCTAAATTTGTTTCAAGAACCATGGAAGACAGCCAGGAACATGTGAAGTTCTGTCTACAGGCAGAGGAGAGACTCTTGTGAACTGCACATTCCTGACATCTTCAATAGGTGCTGCTCCTCATAGGGAAATGAAGGAACAATGCTATAGTTCAGACGGCTCTGAAGACTTGTCTGGGTTATGTCAGACACACTCCTGCTCTGATAAGCTTTTCCTCAGCTACATATTTCTCTTTTCTCCTCTACGGAAAGCTGCCCTTCGGTTGGCTTTCTGGTACTAGCTTCCAGGAATCAGGCTGAGGAAGAACTATTGAGAAAACCAGCACCATATGTTATAAAATAGCGGTTGCAAAACTGCTACTATTGGTTTATAATTCTGGGCACTAATGCAGTAAAGTATTAATTATACAGTCCATAGGTTGCATTCATTATAAAGACAAATATAAGGAGAAATCTTTGGAACTACTAGGAAGATGTACCAACAGTATCTTGAAATGCTGTAAAATTATCAGTGAAATCGCTGTTGCAGAATAGGTTGATAATTTTAAAGTCCTTCTGCCTTTTTGGTAGTATGATCGTGTATTTCAGGTCTCTTCAGTCATAGTCTGCATTTGAAAAGTAGACCTCATTTTTACTCTTGCTAAAGGATACTCCCACTACCGATCCACATCTCACCAGTATTAGAAACAAGCTGATACCAACAGAAAGGCAACAGAATGTGTTTGCTGCAGTTTTAAAAACATGTACTAAAACAAAATTATGCAGAGAAGAAATACAATAAAAGTTCATTTTTTAGCCAGACAGTTAAAAATCACTTAAAGTGGTTTAACAGTAGTAAAGATAATAAAGATCTTATTTGGTAAATACCACTGAATACCTAATCTATCTCATAATCCTAGAATTGCTGTGATTTACCTCACAACAGTGGCATAGCTTTTTGTATTATATGTCACCTATGAGTCAAAATACAAATAATGTACAGGACATGTACTTGAAGTTGTATGTTTGTCTGTATATATGAATCCGATTTACTGCTTGTTCACATAGCACAGAATCTTCCTTAAAGTTTTGGGTTAACCTAACTTTCCATTGTTTTGCAGTCTTCCAGCTCTTTGAAGGCATCTTATGAAGACTGGTTGGTGAACTATGGCTTGAGTGTCTCTCCTTTTCACATGCGATGGCAAACAGCACTCTTCAACCGACAGTTCTACAACTGGGGGAGGTGGAAACCCAGATTTCTGTATTTATGGTATACATTCAGGATATTTTTTTCTGTCAAATGCATACAGAGACAGGAATTATGACCATGTCTATGCCTTTTATCCATAGCAGTGGAATGGGTAGATCTGGTTATTACTGTAGACTAACAATAAAATAGAACAAACATGGTAGCCGTAAAAGTACTATGCCAGCATAAGTCTATCTCCTCTGCTAGAAATGACATAGCAAAGTTATGCGTGGAGATGCTATAAAACTAGAAATCTGTAAACTGTATTTCTACCTATGGTTTGAGCCATTCATAGTTCTTAAATACAGGGCTGTTACATACAATACTGTATGAGGAGGTAGATGTGGAAGCAGCTTCTCATATCCCAGATCTGTCCATTACTGTACGCCGAGTTTTCCCCTGATCATGCCTCCGATGCCAATCATTTCCCAGGCATTCAGCAACTATACCTCGTCAAAAGCACATTGCCCTCATTCTGTCTTTTACTTGCCTGTACTTTTCCCTGCTAAGATTGCATGGATTGCTGGTAATGGGTAAATTAGCAGAGTGGTTGTATGGATGCTTCTGGACTGATTTAGGAAATTACTGCTGAATTGCCTTCCTGCTGTTACTTTATATCCAGTAAGAAAATAAAAAAGAGTAGGGCTTGAATTTATTTTCATTTCCTGCATTGCTACCCTCAGAGAGATAGTTGTGAAAAAGAATTCTGCTTCATATTGGATTCTCTAGCATTGAGTGATTTTATTTTGATTTTAAATAGCTCTACATCAGTCACGATTTTTAATGTGTATAATTTATTACATTATAATGTTTATACCACTCTAATTAACATTATAGGTAGATATTGCTTAAAATAAATTTGTTAATTTCCGGTGAGCATTATTAAGGACAGTTAAAGATCAATTATGCTGTTGTGAAAAGAACAGCTAATGAATTGAAATGCTTTAGCTAAAAAATAAACTTTATCACATCCTTCAAGTATTATAATAGTGTAAAAGAATAATAATGATGAATAAAAATCAACTATTAGATGGGCTGATCTAAATTGAAATGTTTTTCTACATAATAATTTTAATAAATGAGTGAGAGGGAAAATGTTTTTAAAGTAATTGATTTTAAACTAGTGTTGCATTTGTATCTTTTAATTTTTCTTCTTTAAAGAAGTTTGAGTCTCATGTAAATGTTCTTTAGCACTTTTTTATTGCAGATGAGGAAGCTGCAAGTATGTATGCATGCTGTCTCATCACTTGATCCGCATTACTAAATATGTGATGGCATGGTGCAGCATGTTAAATTATACATTGTAAAGTTATGTTTTTATTCATGGCTAATGGCAAGTTACTCAAATTGAGTAACGGAATAAAGATTAGCGTATATAGGAACAGCACAAAAATATTGGAAAATGAATCAAGATGTGATTTGGATATCAAACATTTATTAAACAAGGAGAATACTATACAATTTTATGTTACTGGTATATACTGTTAGTGCTGTTAGTTTCCTTTAGCTAATGTTTTTGTATTGTATTGTTGATGTGTGAATAGTAGTAGCACTGGATAAGTTTTGCCCTACTCGTTTTGTCTGCTAAGTTGTGCTAATGTGGTTAAGTATCCAGAAAGTATTCACTACCTTCTAGTGCCTATGCATTTCTTAACTATTTGCCTGTCTTTGTAGGTTCAACATGGGAATGGTGTTTGGTATAGTTGCTATGTTTGGCTCTGTGATTCTTCTTGGAAAAACACTGGTGCAAACACTGACACAGATGCTGACTGAGGCACCAACAGCCCAGAATGATCGCATGCTGCAAGTTGTGGTAAGTGTTTTCTCCTCAGATCTTTATTTGAGGGTTGTGAGCTGATACTAACCATCTTCTTAATAAGATATACGATACTTAAATCCTCCCATGTAAGAATAACCTAGCTGCTGATACCCATTTAAATAAAAATTTGCTGGTTTATTATCAACCTTAAAAATGAGGTGGAAGTGGTGAAAAATGGGAAGACAAATAAAGGCAAATATGTGGAAGATCTTGTATTAAATATTCTCAGAAGTGAGAACTGGCTAGTAATTTTGAAAAGCTTTAAATTATTATACCACTAAGAATACAAAACAGCAATTGTAGTACTAAGAATACAAAACAGCAGTACGAATTTGCTTTCTCTGAGCCATGCAGTGTAGAGGCAATGGTGGCCTAGAAGTTTGCAAAACTAACCCATAATCCACAAGAAGAGAGGTGTTTTCTTTCATTTATTGCTATACAAAGCATTAGTGGGAAGGGAAAGAATTGTAAAGAGCTTTGTGTTATTGTGGAAGCAAAGATTCATTAGTGAAGAGATGTCATATTTTTGGATTGTTAAAAGGCCTCTACCTAATTTGCAGTACGAAATTGAGGGTCCTGTTTCTGGCAGTATCTAATCAGAGGCTTAGTAACAAGTTCTTTGATTGTTTCATGGATTTCTGATGATGGACAATATACTATGTTATTTTAGAAAGGAATGTCTTTTATAGAACGGGAGAGATTGCAAATATTGTCTTTTTTATGTCTTGCATCAAAATACGTAAGGCAGTAATGGAAGAAATGACATTGTACTTAAAGCAGTTTTAACATGGAAAGATTCCTAGCTAACCTTGTTTCTCCAAGAATTCTCTCTGACTAGAATGTGTAGGCAGAGATTACTCTGCCTTCCACTATATGGCAGTGATACCCAGCCATTTTGCTCTATTTCAATATTCAGTCGAGTGAACAGAAGTTGGGGATTGTGTGCTCCCGTGATAGACCTTCACATAAGTGCTGAACTGACTGTTCATTAGCATGTGCTATAAACTCAGTGCATTTGGTATGGTTTGGATTTGTTTCACACATACAGGGTGAATGTAGCGAATACAGTATGTGCTGGAAAAGCAGGCAACCTGAGAGAGAAGTATTGGTACTGCCACTGTGGTCATCTGGTCTACAACCTGCTCCTGAATTGTCTCCAGAAGTAGGCAGGAGCGGGTGAAAAGTCTTGGCGGCATGCTGTGTGTCCAAGAGAGCACAAACAGAACACGAGACTGAAGATTTCTCACTTAGCTGCAAATAGGGTCCATCCTAAGAATGTATGTTTATTATGTTTGAGAATAAGAAAAGTGTCCTCTACATGTTCTTTTTTTTTTTTTTTTTTTTTTTTTTTGATCATTTCCTGATCTAGTGGGTGGCAACTGAGCCAATGGTAGAGGGATTGGAACTAGGTGATCTTTAAGATCCCTTCCAACCCAAGCCATTCTATGATTCGATGGATCTATCCACTTTTTTGATACCAGAGTAAACTGGTCATTTGAAATACTCAGCTTTTCTATGTAAGTGACATAAATAGAAGGGAAGCAAAGTGGAGATGAGCCTTTGGAAGTAATCTGAAGTGAACTGTAACTATGAAAGCCGAAGTATAGCATAACATTAACAATTTTAGTGTGGAATGGATTCCTCAGTAACTGCATACTGGCAGGATCACTGCACTCAAACCAAGGACAGATCAGTACAGAAAAAGATGGAATGTATAGGGATAGTGTAATATCATATATGGGGATGAGATTACTTATCCTAAGCTGACTTGTGGTTCTCTTTCTTTTCTACCTTATTCTTTCATTTCTGAAATGAATTATACACAATTGTATAATTCTGCTTTTAAGGAGTTTCAGTATTCTGTTTGAGGGGAATGCAGTAGCATAAGTTGACGCTAAAAAGTGACCCAGATGAGGTTGTAAATAATAAAATCTTCTCCTCATTCAAATTAGTTATCTATATGTTTCATAATAAATCAATTGCCTTGGAAGAGAGAGAGTTAGTTGCTTTCTTTCTTTAAAAAATAAATTTGTTAATTATGTTTCAGCATTTGGCATGGATCTACTTAGCCTTTAGCCTTCAGTTTTGGGAGAGGGAAAATACAGTTCTGCTTGCTTTTTATGGATTAAGATTTTTGCACCTTTCCTCTTTTTTTTTTTTCAGTCATGTACTTTATTTAAAATATCCATCTGTAGGTAACTGGGTTCTTTCTTTAGCTGCCCCCTCTTGTGTTGGCTGCCTGTTAACAAAAACAGGGATGAAGCAGATCAGTTATTAGAATAGGATCTTCTTTTAATACAGGCATTCCTGGAAGACCATGAAATATAAGATGGCAATGCCTATTCACAAAATACTGCATGAATCCTTCATGATATTTAGCTTCCCTTTTAAAGGGGTATCTTAAACTTGTTTCTTTGACATGAGCACTGAAAGCATTCAGTGCTGTTTTCTCATGTGCTACCATCAGGGTGGCACTAAGATGGCAGCTTTTGCTGTTGCTGTCTGTCCTTTCATGTATGCAGAGCAGAGAGCCACTGAGAACACCACTTAAGTGATCCGTTAGTACCACCAGCTGATGCTTTAATAGCAGCAACGGATGCTTAACAAGTGAACAGCGGCTATCTTCATAATGTGAGGTAGGACTGTTGTGCCAGTTAAGATAAATACCTCGGTCATGATCACAGTCTGAACAGAATTTGTGAAATGATTCGATATAATACTAATGAGAACGGTCCTCCGAAGGATTTCTTTTAGCAAGTTGGTCTCATAAGCTGTTTCAGAGTTCTGCATGGGTAGTTAAATGCATATAATTGAAGAATGAGCAGGGCTACCCTCAACAGTAGGGTTGACTAGGGTCTGTTCAGTTGGATCTGCTGCCAGGAAAACAGCATTCAGGAACTGCAGCTTTTTGTTGTCAAACGAGGTCGTTAAAGAGTCTTAGAGGCAGGTGAAGAATTTTTGCCCATACCATCTCTTTTCTGCCACTGAATCACAATAAATGCCATGTGTACTGCAGCTGATAGTACCACAGGGTTTCTTGCTTAGAGTAGGGGAAGCAGCAGGGTAGGCAGGACCACTGCCCCCAAGTCAGCAGCTCAAGTGGCCTGGTCTTCCTACTGCAGCCACAGCAGCTGAGAGGATGTGGGAGCCGAGCAGCCCTCTGTCCCATGGAGAAAGAGGATAATTCCTCCTTGTCTGACTTGTGCCTCCTTTGGAGCCTGGATGAAAGGAGCTGGTGCAGAGAGGAGCTGGGCTATGGTGGGAAACCACACAAAAAGGAGGAATGTGGGGCATGCGTGTTATACCTTAATCAATTAAAATAATATCTCCATTGCAAGTGATTTTTTAAATCTTAATTTAAAAGGTTAATTTTAAATGTTAATTTGCCATATATAGACTGCCAAAACTTGAACAATAGACAGAACTTACCCTTTTTTCGATCTTTTAAATTGGAGTGATCTCATGTTTTATGTACAGAGAGAAGGGAGACTGACAATTCCAGTTGAAGGCTGTTTTTTTTCTTAACTTTTACGGCTCATGTTTTAAGTGAAGTACACTTCTTTTTTTTTTTTTTTTTTGAAGAGTGGATCTCAATAGCCACATGACTGTCTGCAGCACAATGCAAACCGCTGTTCACAGTGCCAACCCTCTCTCTAATTAAAGTTGAAGGCTGCATATGTGTTTATAAACTTCTGGAGCTTAGTATAAAGTAGGACACAGTGTCATGGTTGTGGGGACTGAATAGGAAGGGTGAAGGCTTTTTCACCTAGAGAGCTTTTCAACCTTTAGCAAAAGAATTTATATCTGTGTATTTTAAAATGCATTGAGAGAAGAGGTACAAACCAGCAGTGCTGTGTGAGTGGCTCTTACTGTGTTGGTGGGCTGAGAAAGCTGAGTGAGAGCAGCAAGGATAGAGACAGAATGATTTGTCTTTGTACCTCTTGGTTTCCTCGTGTGTTTTGTTTTGTTGTCATGCCCACATGAACAGGTGCCTGGTGTAAATTTGCCTGTCAGCCAGCTGACCTATTTCTTCTCTGCAATCCTCATCAGTGGTGTGATACATGAAGTCGGCCATGGGGTGGCAGCTATTCGGTAATACGAACTACTTTTCTCTTACTATGTGCCAACAAAGCCTAATATTCCAGAGTATTTAATTACAGGGGAATGTTACTAGCATTTCTTCAGCTTTTCTTGAGAATCTGTTTATTCTTTATTTCATAACTTCCTTAGATTTTAAGTTTCTAAAGATGTACAGTAAAGGACAGAGTTTTCATTAAGTGTGTATTCTACAGATCATGATTCTGCTTTGTAAATATACCGTCCTGCAACAGGTTTATAATAATTCTGCTTCTAAGTGATCCTGTTTTTCACAAAGTAATTGCATTTCTGGAGCTGTTGCATTTGAAGAGGACTTGCATGCTATTGTACAATGGTATTTTAAAATAGAGTTAAAATTAATTTGTTAAACGCAGCCTGTGATGAAGCATCTGAAAAGGCTAAAGCAGCAACTCAGTTAAATGTGATTTGCACCTGTTAATCTCAACGATGTGTGAATTTTTGATCATGGATGAGATTTTTTATTATTATTTAACTGTGGTGATTACTTCACAAGAAAGTTATTTGACATGGTTAATCATTACACTTAAACAGCACTCCAGCATAAGAAGGTTAAGTGGTGCTTACTGGAACTGATTTTCAGGTGTCCTCCATGTATCTCCTAAGCATCACAGGCATTAGTTGTCCCACGGGCATGAAGCCCTAAATTGTTTCACTGATTTTCTTGAACATAGGAAGACATAACAGCGTCTAAACCTGTTACTGCCTGTTTTATGGCCCTGAATGTTCTCAGTCAAAGGAATGATGTGGCTCCCTATGTATCATATAATCCATTTGTCTTCAAGCTTGGTTTCTCTAATGTTTTTATCTGTGGAGGAAGAAGCTCTTACTCTTGCACATCCCACAACAGGAAGAGCTAAGAACATTTCCTTCAAGTGCTGCTGGTTAACTGCAGAGAATTCAGGAGTAACTATAGAGCTGTTTCTAACATTTGTAGCTCCTATAGCTTTGTGGTATGATACTTTCATTCAAGATCTGGGGCAATGGCTTTGAATATTCAGCTTCAGTTTATGTTTTTGTTAAAATTTGATTCTCATCTATTTTTAGGAGAAAAACTTGTATTGTAAATGTAAATTGTAATGTAAAATTGCTATTGGTTAAGATGTGGAAGACTTAAGTTGTTTTTGACTGTTGCTGCTGCTGTTTTTTCCCTGTTTTTGTTTTGTTTGTTTGTTTTCCTCCTAGTGCAGTTTGGGTATATAGTGCTGTTGCAGTCCACCCTCAGGTTTTACTAAATAACTGTACTATGGAAAAATTGTATTTATTATTATTGCATATGATAATAATGTTTTCAGGCAAGTCACTTTGACTCTCTGAAATCTATTACACACTTTCACCAACTTCAGTTCAAGATAGTATTGGCTGTGGACCACAAAAACTTAAAGTATTTGAGTCTAAGCTTAGTCAAGGCTTATGCCAAACGAGCCTTTTTTTTTCCGTCTGTCTTCTACCCAAGTAATGAAGTACGGAATGGCTACGAGAGTAAAGATTTCTTATTTGTAGTAAGGGTAGATCTTATGAGCTGAATGCAGGGAATTAATGTATTCACTCTGATTCATTTTGCATAAATTTATATCTTTTCATAATTTCATGTCTCCTTTTAATTTATGTACTCCTCATTCTTGCAGCTGGTGTTGTATAGAAAGGATCTAAATATAATGCTATGCCCAGTGAACTGCCACAAAAAAAAAAAAAAAAAAAAAGAGGAATTAGCTGATTTGTGCCTGGCTTGCAAAAATTGTCTTTGATTGTCACACCTGTGCAAGTCCCTTAGAAAATATCTAGCTTCAAAGGGTACCAAAAAGTGCCCTTTGAAAGTGTACCTGTTAAAGGAAAGACGTAGCTTTTCCAGGTACTTTTTCAGGGATTGCTTTGAAATTGAGACATAAGGATTATCATTTTTTACCTAGAAGAGGACCCTAATGTTAAAATATGTACTAAAGTGTATATTACTTCAAAGTAGGTTTTATAGAGAAGTATTTAATTCATTACTGTTGCCTAGGAAGCAGAAAAGAGGTTGAACTTAGTGTTTATTTTTTACCTGGCTCATAAATGCTTGTTGCATACAAGGGGCAATTACTGCAGAAAATATCCTCTAGTTTAATTATCTTTCCATCCTTCATGCTATGAAAAAAGTTAGTTTTATAATTTTAATTTTTGTTATTCTCATAGTCAAAAATACACGTGCTATGAAGAATCTCAGTTTTTCGTTTCTTAGTGTACAAAAACCCCTCTTCATTTTTCTTTTTTTCTTTTTTTTCTTTTTTTTAAAGAGAACAAGTACGATTTAATGGATTTGGGATTTTTATCTTCATTGTCTATCCTGGAGCATTTGTTGACCTCTTCACAACCCACTTGCAACTAATATCACCAGTCCAGCAATTAAGAATATTTTGTGCAGGTAATACTTTGTGCTCTTTCATTAAGTCTTTGCTTAGCACAGTTACTTTACAGGCATCACTTGTAGATCTTTGGTAGAGGACTGAACATTTACAATGAAGAAGCATAAAAGCTTCGCTTTAACAAAAGATGATCATTCTGTTCTGAACCTAAACTGTGATGTCATAATTTTTTTTTTTAATCACTACTGTCCTTATTATGTTGCTTTCTGAAAGAGATTGTTCTGTTCTTAGGAGCTTAAATGAGTGCTGGTTTCCTGCCTTGAAAAACGTTATGTCTTATATCTGATTCAGAATGCTTGTAGATGTGATTGAGGAAAAAATGTACTTTCTGCTCATCCTCTCCCACTAGCATAAGCTCTTAGATCAGCTCAGGTGCAGAAGCTCCTTTGACTCTTCGCATATTGAATGGCCTAAATACTGAAACTCTGGAGCACACAAACTGGAAAAATGCTCAGACAGAAGATTGGTGGTATGAGAATGTGATTTGCTGTCACAAGTGAACACTCCTGTGTGACCGCGACCTTTTTCTGCAATAGGAGGAATGTGATTTTCAACAGTATCTTGACTGATTTTCTATGAAGTGTGAGTTAAATTATTATATAGTTGACTGTGTTTTGATGTTGCTGTCAGAAGGAAATGAAGGCTAAACCACAAACATCTGAAGAGAGTCGCAGCTCCAGATAAACTTCCAAATGGTTTTCATTTGAGGTCTTTTGTTTCTAAAGAGAAATCCTTGGATACTGGGAATTAGAGCACCATTGTTGTGGAAAGTTATACTGAGACAGTGTTATGCTTCAACTGCTTGTATTATTACTGACTTCTAGAGACAAAGAAGTTTCCCAACCTATTGAAGTAAAATAGAAAAAATAATGGTATGCTTTAGTTCACGATAATGATAGTTTTCTGTTGCAGAGAGCAATAGAAAGCAGCCAGCCTGTTGTACTATGTACATACTAACACTGTTTCTTGAATATTGTAACTGTAAAGCTTTATAAAGAGGATTTTAGACTGGCATACAGAAACATTAAGCATACTTGCAGGTTTTTATAGATCAGGTAAATGATGATAAATTTTAGATAAGTAAAGAACTATATTCTAAATGCCCTAATGCACCAAAATCATTTGTTGCAATAGGCTAGCTTATGAAAGCCTTTTTCTCAAATTAATCAATTTCCATTTTCAGCTAGTGTGAACAGAACTGAAAGAGAGGAAATAATAATTTTCAAAATAAGTTGTTTACATTTATTTCTGGAAAATTGTCTAGAAAAATGAGTTTGTAAGCTGCAATAGAAAAGAGTTGCTTGCATAGCTTGGGTGACAAGTGAACACATGTAATCATTTTGAGAAAACCTTAAATAGGATAATACAAGATAGGCACACTTTGCAAGGCTGCTTAGCATCAGTGGCTTGTTATCACTTTGCTATAACAAATATATGCAGGTTTTTTTACAGTTAGTGGTATGTATGTTTCAGCACTAGGATGTGTTATGATGCTAAAATATGATATTCAGTAAGCTTGACTCCATTTTTCTTAATTTTCAGAACAGCTGAATGAACCTATTATCAAATCTTCAGTGTACTGAAGATCTGCATTTACAAATACAAGGTTTTGGATTTTTATATGGTCGCTAAATAAAAGAACTAATAGAGAACTATACTGAATATTCCCCTGGTAGTTCACTTGTACTCTGGAATTCAAAGAATATATTTGTTGTACAGCAGATGGCATCATGAGTTCAAGAATTGTGAGACTTCTATTTTTAGCTTTCATTCCCTGCCTAGTGATTTAAAAAGTACTGCTGTGCAGCACTTGCTTACAGTTAGTTCAAATCAATGTATTTTTTTTTTTTTATTTTGTCTTGGCTTTAACAGAAAAAGGGAGTTAAAGATTTTTAAAGTATTATTTAAGGTATGTTAAGGGTTATAATATTTTTAAATATTTGTATTTAAATAATACTTCTTGGACATATATATAATACATCCTTGGACTTAAGTGTCCAAAGATGAGGCTGTTCCAGCAAAATGAAATTTGTGGTGTAGTCATCAGTGTGCCTCTACAGGTATTCTCATTTTTAGGCTGTTTGTTTTTCTAGGGATCACTTGGAATGAAGCTGAAGCCTTTCTATTTTAGGCTTTTCTGCTGTATTCCACACGGCAAACTGTGTAGATTATTCTATTAAGGCCTATGTTTTGTTGGCTGTTGGAAGGCATTTCTTGTCACCCTCCAGCGGTTCCATCAACTCTTTTTTTTTCCCTCCAGTTTACGCTCCAGTGACCACACTGTTACAAAACAATTTTGTTTCTGTCTTAGATGTTTAGACTTTGTTAAGCTGGAAAAAATAAAGGTTTGGTTTTGTTTAAAGATAAAAGGTTAAAACGTTTTCTTAATACTTCTTTTGTTGCATTTGTTTGTGTGCGTGTACCTATGTGTGTTTGATAATGATAATTGAATGCTGAAACGCTTTCTCTGATTATCTTTCATTGAGATATGATTAAAAACTCACAGAAGTAGAAATTACTTTAAGAAACATCTACTCCTAGAAATGGCAACAAACTCTTAGCTAAAGTGCTCAAGTGCTGTCAGTGTTTCTCATTTGTGCAGCATCAGAAACATTGTACTGTAAATATAGAATTGAATCAAACCCTCTTAACAAGTTGAAGCACTCTAAGAAAGGCGTAAGGAGTCTTCAGCGCTGAAAAGTTTTCCTGCATTGGTCATGCAGAATGTATGTCCAAGAGCACAAATGAAATGAAAAAATGGCATGGTGCTAGATGTTGAAGGAAGGCAAATGTGGCTTGGAGAGGTTTGTTTCATCCTATGGAGAGCAACATTCTATAGAGAGTGCTGTTACAAATATGTTGCCAAAATAAGGTTAGGAAATGCTGATTGAAATACTTAATGTCAGGATGTGGTTTTAGGCCTGGATTGTCTTGTAAAAGAAGCCATTTTTCAAATACATTTGTAACCTTGTTTGGTACACACAGATGCAATTATTTTTATTGTTACAATGGAAATAGCCGTGAAAAATACTGAATTGCAACTAAATTTCATACTTCTTGCTGACTAGGACAAACAATATTTATTCATCTGTAAGCCCATTAATTAAGAAGTAAACCCATTAAATTAAGAATCTTAAAGAGTTTATTGTGGTAGAAGGTGACAAGTAATAGATTTCTTTCCGCTTTTTTTTTTTTTTTTTATATTTATGATTTACGGATATGTCTGTGGATAGAAACTGTAGTTCAAAAATTGAGTCAGAAGCCAATATTTTTTTTCTGGATGTTCTACCATTAATTCATTTTTCATCCAGTCTTACATTAATTATTTCAGGGAAGTTAATTAGAAGTTAACATTAAAATCTTGCATTTCAGAAAAACACCTTCTTATTAGTGTTTATTTAGAAAAATGTTTCCCTTCTTTTTAGGAGTGTGGCATAATTTTGTTCTTGGTGTTGCGAGTTTCATGGTTTTATTTCTGCTGCCAGCCATTCTTTTCCCTTTCTATTACACGGGTGTTGGGGCACTTGTTACTGAAGTAACAGAGGTAAGAAAAGTTCCGTATTGGTTTCATATTATATGGTTTGTGATCTGAGATGTAACTGTGTCTCTTATTATCCCAATCAAACCTGGTCAATACAGTGCTTTTCAGAATCTAATATATTGTACTTTTTGTCTGCTTTAAGTTTATTTTAGTTTCTTTTTTCTTTCTTTTTTTTTTTTTGTATTAGTAAATGAACAAAGATGGCATGAATAATTAAAGACTACTGAGCGGACTCTAAGACTGTTCAGATATTTGAGATGAGTTTGCAGGCTTTTTTTTTTTTTTTTTTGTTTAGTACTGGCACCAGGTTAATCTACTCAAATATCTATTACCACTCTGCTCATTGCTGTCTGTTTTTAATGTTGGAGATTACTTTGATTTTCGTGCTTGTTTGGTCAGCTGTAAGCAAAGTAGAGTTAGACTGCTGAGTTTCTGGAAAGAAATGATTTTTTTTTTTTCTGGCTTAATCAAACACAGCATAGTTGAAGAAAAGCAGAGCTGAAAGAATTCAGTCTTGGACCTAAAAATGAGCAGATATGAGGAGAATGATGTTTTTTGTGTTTTATACTTGTAACAATCTAAGAACAACGTTTATTGTTGGAATATTTAGGGTATTAATTGAGGCTTCTTCAACTTAAAATGACATGAAAAAACACAGCATTTAAGTTGAGTGAAAATAATTGCTCAAATTTGAGGAGGTCCCTTGAAACACTTGGAGACTTCTCTTTTTTCTTTATGCACTAAGTAATTTTTTCTTTGTGGAGTATATTACTCTTGTAATGCTCTATCATCAGAGAAAATAATGAGTTCCAGTGGCACCTCAGGTTTTCTGTTAGTCTGAAAGTGATGTCTTTAACTCATTTAATGGATATTCAGCATCCATTCAACTGTAAACGGATCCGTGTAGTTTTAACTATAATAACAAGACTGACTTCAGTGTTTCTTCTTAGGATTCTCCTGCCAATGGTCCAAGAGGTCTTTTTGTGGGAGATATTGTCACAAGCCTACAAGACTGCCCAATTTATGGTGTAGAAGACTGGAATTCCTGTCTGGGAGACTTTTCACAGAAATCACAGATTGGCTACTGTATAAATACTGCCACACTACAGCAACTAAGCTTTCCAGCGAGAGGTGCTCTCTTCAATATTTTATATTGTAATTTTATCGTGTCTTAAAAACTACTTTGTATTTAGGATTTGTTAGCGGAGAAAGATTTCTCGAAAGTTGAGTCTGCTGTCTTGTCTTAAGCAGTGACCAATATGCCATTTCTTTCTGTGAAATACAAAAGCAGGGAGGGGATAGATAAAATAGTTTCTCTTGTCTTTCAGTCACTCTGTTAAAGTATCCTGTATCACCTGAATATTGAAGTTGCCTTCTTAGGACATCGTATGACTTGGTTATTAGCAATAATACAATTATCTCCTCTATTTTTTGGTTCAGTTATATGGATCAACTCAGTGATCTTTTGCAGCTGTAAATTCCATACATCACCTTATTGCTTTGATCAGCGTGACATTACAAATTGTGTGGCTTAACCCAATGATGTGCTTTATTACGGCCATTTCTTCTGATGTTTCTCACTAGAGGGGTTTTATGTTTCATTTACTTCTTCAGTCTCACAATTTCTTTGCCCATAAACTCATATTTGTCGGGACTGCATGTATTGCTTCTAGGAGACAGTCTCTTTCCTTCTGTTTTCACTTATACATTAAAGTTCTTTTTACTGCAAGAACTTACCCCAACAAAGAAGAAAAATGTGAACTGAACTAAGTTAGAACAATAAACAAAAATTAAGTAGAGCAAAAATGAGCAGTCAGCTAAATTGGCTGAATGTCTTGAGACATGCCCTACAGCTCTCCAGAGTTTGATTCATGGATGCATCCATGGAGACTGAATTCCAAAGGTAAGGGGCTGCAGCTGGGCAAAACCTGTAGGATGATACTCAGAGCTAGAAAATTGTCACTGCCTTTTAATTCATCATAATGGGAATAAACAGGAGGTTGGGCAACTCGGGTTCCCATGCTTTTTGATGCATTATCGTTCTGATGTGAGATTGAAAAAGTGGTATTTTGAATTTTTTAACATATAAGGAAAGTAATCCTACAGATTGAACTAAGATAAATATTTAAAGTGGAAGCTAGTGGAGTACAGGTAAGATCATGCTTTTTGATACGTAACAGTTTGGATCATCCCTCTGTAAGTGAGGGTATTTCTGGCAAATGTTTTCAGCTGGGCTGAGATGGCAAGCAAGAACCTCTTCTCAGATGCCATAGCTGTATATTCTGAGATTCTGCTGTTCTCTGAAATGTAATTTCAGAGTCATGGATAATAAAACTGAGTATTTTGCACCGGAATCAGTGCTATTTAGATGGAAATAGTAGGGACTTAATACTAGAGACTTAATATTTCATCCAGGCTTGGTTGCTGTATTGTGTTAGCAGCTCATCCCACTGCTGCATTCTAATCAGACCAGTCCATCTACATTTTCAGAGCCATAAGCCTCCAGCAGTGAGAAATATTCCTCTGAAATTAAATGAACTCCTTTCAGTCTCTGGCAGCTGTCATTTGTCAAAACCTTGACAGTTCACAACTAACATAAATACAGAGTATCAATAAAAATGTA
This sequence comes from Numida meleagris, assembly GCF_002078875.1. Taxonomy (NCBI): domain Eukaryota; kingdom Metazoa; phylum Chordata; class Aves; order Galliformes; family Numididae; genus Numida; species Numida meleagris. Next base: position 116,876,006 of record NC_034409.1, on the reverse strand, counting down.
TATAGCAAATGGACCCTATCTATTTGACAGTAAAACAAATGAAGGATAAACTATTTGAGTATGAAGCTAGACAAAAAAACAGTGCCCGAGGGACCTTCTTGAAATTAAAAAAAAAAAAGTGTTTTCAATTTAGTTTATATGGGAACTAATTTCATGGTCATTCACTATTCAACAATATATCTGGTTGCTTCAGGGTACTTGAAGAAAGGATTGTATGGTACAGTGCTCGCACCTGTAAGCCTCAGGCATAAAGCTCCATGTTAATGGGTTGCTATTTATGCAGTGTTAAATCAGCAACCAGCAACTCAGGCATGATCTACCTAAGGAAAATACTGCAGTGTTGCTCTGACACAGGTTCTTACAGTGACTATTCTTTCAAATTTCTTTTTTTTTTAAACTGTTGCTGTAAAGTTAGGCTGAAGTATGATTTAAATGGCACCAACAGAAAGATTCTGTACCAGGTTTTAAAACATCACTTATTCACTGTTGCAGTTTTCAAGGCTTGGGAAGCTTTCAAAACCTGAATCTTGTAAAGGCTTTCACATTTTAAAGAAGACATTTTGAGTCTTGGTTATTTCAATAGTCCACCAGTGAAATCAGCATAACAGCAGGCATAAATTTCTATGCCAGCCCTTAATACAAGTTGGAGGCAATAGCTAAAATAATTTTTTAATTCATAATGCTCAGAACACTGAAGTAATAGATCCCCTAGATCTATTACAATAATCTCCTTGAGATCTAAAGACAAAAAGTTCAGCATGTGAAATGATTGAAATCAGATGACATTCTTAAAGTGGTAAAGCTTATTTTTAGTTGCAATGAACCATGGCTAGGCTCTGTGATTTACTTCAGTTCTTGAAGGCTACGAAATGGTTATTTTATTTTATTCAGAGACTTTCATTTCTTTTCAGGAAGTTTCTATACCATAATATTGATCTTTTGCTCTTATGCCTGTGTTCTTTAGTCTATAGGAGACTCGATGGCACAGTTGAATGTTGTAGTAACAATAGCCTCACAGACATTTGCTTTTCATACAACACTAACTTGGACAGCCATCGGGTAAGTTACATAAAGTGCTTATTCTGTTAGGTAAATCTGAAATTATTTAAATGAAATTAGAAATATTCACTAATGTTTATTTAGCATGCTCGAGTGCTTAAGAATACTTCTAGTTTATATTAAAGGTATATATGTACATTACTTTCCCCCCTTTATGTCTTACAAGTCAAAATATTGGTTGTAACTTTTCCCATGGTCAAGCGGTGTCTGGATGAACCAAAAAAGATCTTTTACCCCTCATTCATTTAGGCAGAAAGACACTTCTCCTATCTTCCCCATTTGATGCAGAACATTGATGAGAAAAATCAACTTCTGAGAAGAGGGTTAAATTTTTTATTTTGGAGCTTCAGTCTTTAAAGGTAGTGAACACTACAGGCAAACCAAAACACTATATCTGTTCTGTTATTTTGTGTGAAGCTGGCAATGCTGCTCACCAGTTAAAGCTAAAATCATGCAAGTCAAGATCCCGGAGATTGATTAATTTTTTCAACGTCAAGGCTTCCATTTGATTCCTTTTTCATCACACTTATTTTCTTTAGCATACGGAAACATCTGAAGTTTCCCAATAGGCTTTTGCCGTAGTGTCTTCAAGGTATGGAAATGTTTCTTAAAATACATGATCCATATTGACAGTGATGGAATATTTTTAACAGTTCTGTTTACAAGAAGGAAGAGCATGAGTTGCAACTGTGTAAACTTTTCTACAGGTGCCAATTAATTTTTGTTTTGTCCTGTAGGGATAAATATTTATATCTCCTATATTTACAGATTCTCTGATTGTAAACTTCCCATTCTAGTGTCCTTCTGCTGTATTTAGCCACTAAGCGTTGCACATGGACCAGCAGTTCACTTGAAATATGGTAGTGGCTGGAGTTGAGCAATATTTGGTAAATCATTGCCCTACTGAGCTTTGACACTCTTAAGCTCATATCTGCTACTTAGGAACAGCGATGAAATAAAAGCATCCAGAATCCTGTGACTTACAAATGTCCTTAGAATGGCTGTGATTTTTTATAAAATAACTTTAGATAGCATTCTCAAGTGCTACAGAGCAGTGTATGAAAATGTGCTCCTTCCTCTTAATTAGAAAAGAAAGAGCTTGTATTGAGGATAATGGAGAGTGTCTGACATACATGCGTCTACAAAGCATTGTAACTGTCAGACTAAGAAGCAAGAAAATCCTCTTTTTTCTTTCCCAAGGCAAACAATAGATGAAGAACTTTCCTTGCTTGTGTTTAAGAACAAAAGGAAAATTACCACGGAGCTTTTATGAGAGACATGTGGGGAAAAACAATTTCCTGTTCCTTTCTACTGTTCTCTGTTTGGCCTGTGGGGAGCAAGAAAGATCTGGTCTTTCAGCCTGCGGAGTGAATGAATATTACATAGGTAGGACCAGAGACATAGCGCCGCATCAGGTGCTATGTTCATCCAGTAAAAAAGGTCACTTAGCAAGAGCGTGGCTGGGGCAGGGTGGTTTGTTGCTTTCCTGAACGTAGGGTTTTGTTCAGCCAAATAAGCTTTTAGGTCAATGAAGGCTGAAACTTCTTAAACAGGTAAGTCAGTAGTACATTGATGCAGGCTCTGTTCTTTAGAAATCTGTCTTATGTTTAGATGCCTTAATTTTTGTTGTGCATGTGTGTACCTTTTTAAAAAAGTCAGCTTTTATTTGGGTGCATGTAGATCCTCTTCACCAAAAATGGAATGACAGGTTGAATATATAACAACTAGATGTTCTGCAGGATCTGGAAAAAAAAACCAATAATCCCTCAGATTCTAGCTCTTCGTGAGCTGGTTAACATAACAGTGAGACCTTTCCTTTGACTGAAAAAGGAATATATATATATTACTTTTTTTTCCTGAGCTGTTGGAAAATAGCTTACGATTTGACTGTTGTTCTAAATGCCTTTTGCAGTATGCCTGTCTGCCAGCACGAAAAGTTATCGAGGCCAGCAAAGTTTGTCGAACCAACGCAGACTGCCAGAAGGACTTTGTTCCAAGCTTTTGTGTGACTCCTTCTTTAGAGAATCAAACAAGGCTAATCAGGGTAAAACATCCACCCCATATGGACATGCTGTTTGTAGGACACCCCATGCACCTTCAGTACACAGGTTTGTTTAACTTACTAAGCGGTCTAACAAAAAGGAGTTTAATATGGTTTACGAGTTCTAATATGGTTTACTTTTCCTAGCTGCTTGAACAAGGTCTTGGAGTGCTTGTCACTTAACTTGTTTAATGCAGAATCCATTTCTTGTTACAGCCAGTGGAGAGACATGGACTTCTCAGGCCTAAAATGAAATGTGCACAGTGCAATGAGTTACGAAGGTAATAGAAAACGTATGTGATATGAGATAGTTGTTTATTCAGAAAAGTATGAAAGAGCTATTACTGTAGAAGATCTCATTCAGTTTAGTCATGGGAACCGGGCACCTGCATTTTGCTAACACTTAAACTTCTCAAAATGAAGTATTGTGAAATCTCCAGGGCATCTTGCTCCAACACCTCACTTGGAACACTAGCATGATTGCCTAAATCACACCCAGTATCCAAGTATCTGTGACAGATTCCCATGACTACTAAGCCACAAGTGCAATCACAACATAGCTTTTTCCTGATTTTTTTTTTTAAAGTGCCCTAAATTGAATAGCAGTAGCAGTTCCTTATTTTGAAGTGGTTTGTGGCTCTCCTTAGATAAGCTTAAGGGAAAAGTAATTCTGCCAGTGGAGCAAGAATGGGACGAACGAACAGACTGATATATGTGCTAACTTAGTAGCTTGAGTGGCAGGTTGAATATAAGCTTCAGATACTTAAATACTTTAAAAAGTATTAAGTGTTTAAAGTACTGTTCTTTCCTTTAAAGAACTTGTCTGTTCCTCACAAACAGTCTCGCAGGGAGAGGTTTTGCTTCAGGCATCTTGAAGTACCTCCTTAGAGAGGCATTATGCTTTTCTGAATAAGCATTAGAATGTGATACAAGAGAGCTTTAGAAGCAGTGATGAAATCTGCTTGCGTAAACATATTAGCGTTCGTGCATAAACGTATCTTTAATCTGCCAGTTTTTATCTATCTGTGCTGGTATTATTTTGATACTCCTTGAAAAATTAATTGACTTATTTGTATTTGTATGCGCTATGCCCTCACTTAAGCACCAAGTGCGGTCTCTCGACTTGTTATTTCTGCCCTCTTGCCATTTAGGAAGAAAAGCATTGTTCAGCTGTGTGACACCGGCACACAGTTCTGTATTTGATGACATCTATTCCATATGCACTCATAATTTGTAAGAATAGTGTCTGATAATTAAGTTCCCTTTCTCAACTCTCTAGCTTAACGATATGTACTCTAACAATTGATATTGTTCTCTTCCAGCATGTTGGAGCAATGGAATTTTAGTCAGTGTTTCCTATTAAGCAATAATTCTGCAAAACAGTCAAACCTATTAGTTTTTCAGAAACGAGAAGTGTATTATTGAATTCATCTAGAGAGGTACTTCTACTTTAAGAGGTTACCACGTCAAAATAAAACTTACAATGTATTTGCAGAAATATAATTTTAAAATGATTTTCTATGCACTTCGAATTGCATATAAAATGTTTTAATTTGAAAGCTAAACAGTGACTTTATTACAAACTTTGCTGTGAATGCCCTGTATTCCCCTTGGAAAAACACCAGAGCTGAAGTTACAGGATCCTGGTCTGGGCAGCAGGTTACCTACTGTACCATCACAGATTTCCATGCATTCCAGTGAAACAGCATCTGAATCAGGCTTACTTTGCACATTATCGGCTTAGGGCCAGCATTTTTTTGTTGTTGTTTTCTTTTTCTTTGGTTTTCCAGATGTGATGATTGCAATATGGTATGTTCATTTGGTTTTGGTTTTTGGTTTCTTTTATGGTTACAAAGCAAAAATAATTTCTTTCTCTACTGTGCCAATTTTGAGATAGAAAGAAATTGTAATGATGTTCCTTATTCTTTAGTATAATATTCTTGCTTGCCAGAAATGTTACTTCTTAGAATAATGCTACATTTAACATATAGCCAAATATCAGAGTAGCAGAAATGTGTACTGAGCCTTTACTTTCTCTGGTAATGCCACTAAAGTTATGGTTGAAAAATATTTTAAGATTATGCGTGTATTATTTTCTGTTTAGGCTTGCATTGCTGTCATGATAGTCCTGATTTATTGAGAAGCTGTAATTATCTCATGCTTTAATTTGAAGCCAGTTTCACGATACATTATTTTTAAAAATTTATATCTATATTAGCTACTCATAAGAAATAGGTTATACAGCTAAATGTTTCAGTTTCTTCAAAGTAAAATACTGTATTATAAATATTTGTTGTTAACATGGATTAACATCTTTATTTAGCTACTGTTTCTAGTATAAAATAACTGTAAACAATCACACTCCTAAATGAATTTGTACTGCAGGAGATTTCACTGAAACTGGAAGAAAAAAAAAAAAGCAATGATTAGGGTGGACACATTGATTAATCTTTTTAATTGGCATTCTCTCTGTGAAAAGTACCTAATGTAATCTAATTTAAATTTATACTGTGGGTTTAATTTGTGTGGTATAACTCAAGACTTTCAGTCTTTTCTTATTGCAGGCTTTTTATACTCTAGAGGTTCTCCTTCTGTTGGATGGATGATGATATGTAAGGTTGAAATGGAGGTCCCGTGTCATTACTGCCATTCAGCTTTGCAGTATTTCTTCTTTATTTTGAATGTGTGGGGTTCTTTTATTCCTTCATGTCATTTCTAGTATTGCAAAATCTTGGCTTCCTTCTCTGGCTCTTGTTGGGTGGGCGAAATCTGGTTACTAACATTCCCATTTGGAATTCACACTGCTTGAGGGAATGTTACTGTATATGCATCACTCATCAGAAGAGGGATCAACAAACTGCGAAATTTCCTTCATGAAAAGAGCATGGAACCAACCTTCATAATACCTTCTCCAAAACTGGACCACTCACCTATTTCTGCTTTATCCAAGCCTTCCCAAAAAAGCCACTTTCTAGCCTTGGGGGTTTTTGGAGGCAACAACAGCCGTAACCTCTGTCTGGCAGAGTTTCACTCTCTTTTGACACCCGTTTCCCCTTATTGTTAAGGATGATTCTTCTTTGCTTTCTACCCTAATGTGAAGGGCTACATGCATTGTTTTTATGGACTCCATACAGAAATACCTCATGCTGTAGCATGTGTTCTTTTCTCCAGAAAGAGATTTTAAAAAGGTCTTTGATACACCATTATTAATACCTTTGATCACTATATATAAACCCTTCTAATTAAAAGTATGTTCTCTGTACATTCTTCTCAATAGTTGCCAACACCATCTAGCATTAGCCAACAAAAGAAATTTTAATTCCAGGTCAAAGAATTGTTCAATCCTAGTGGGGAAAGCAACTATTGTTCTTGCTCACCCAGCTTTGCTACTGTTCTTCTCTTTCCAGCAGTGCCTTTTGAAGACAAACCTAGAGAATTTCTATCATTTCTGTAACTTTTCTTGTTTCCCTTAAAGGAAAGACTTGTCTCCTACCATTAGATTTGATCCACTACATCCCTTATCTCACATTACAGTGTCTAGAGCTCACTCCAGCAACTTCCTGAAGAGTTTCTTAGTGCTTTGGAGAGAGAGCTTCCGCAGCAAAATTTGGAGTTTTGATTCACAACTAGGGGCTTTTAGAGACAACAAGCAATTTGTTGTATCAAAGAGGGAAGAAGGTTAGTGAACCATTCTGAATTTAGGCACAGTTTCAGGTTCATGATGATGACACCATTAAGCGTTTGTCAAGAGGCAGTCAAGTTTTGCAAATAGAGTATATTGCAGCATGTGTCTTTCGAAACCTTTGCATATACTGTATTTTGGCTCATGAGCAGGAAGTCTGATCAGGTGTTCTGATACCAGCCTTCAGCTTAATGAATTGTTTGCCTTGGATATCACTTGACTTGGATGCCTCTGGTTTTCTGAGCTGGATGATCTCCAGGATTTTTGCCTGTATGTTCTTCATTGAGTAGTCCAACGACTTACCTGTTCTCAGATCCCCTAAATTAAAGGTCTTTCTTCAGCTAAAGTAAGACAGAACATGATTTTCAAACCATCTTGGTCCAGGTGTGACAGTTTCTGTATTGGGAAGCTCTCTGCTTGTTGCCACACAAAAACCACTCTATTTTGGAGATCCAATGCTATTAAGGTCTCTCCATCCCACGGTATGCTTGCTTGTTGTACTCATTTGCCCTTCTGGCTCATCAGAAGGACACTATTAAGAGAAGAAAGCATGTCTGTGATTGAGTGGACCAATTCTCTGCCTTGTGTTCCTTTGGAACTGTACTCTTCCCTTTGTTCTGGTGTCCTGGAATTGTTTATTGAACCTGACGAAATTTGTTTTCTCTCTTAGTGAAGATACAGTTAGCAGCAATAATGGTATGTTATGTCCTAGTGCTGCCATTTCCAGTATTCTCTTAGTCCATGGTTTTAGAATGTCTAAAAGAATGGGTTAAACTGTTCCTTTCCCAAGGGATGCTTGTATTACTGTGGGATTTGAATTTTTCTGCTCAGAACTCTCATTAATCTGTGCTTTGAGCTCTTGCTTATCTCTCTGGAGACAGTATTTCCTATGATGATAACTTTTGCCCACGTTGGTAGGGAAAATTCAGGCCAGTGGTTTGCCTCAACTCTGTGTGCAAAGTTGTTCTTTAGGGACAGAGTAACACCTGCATTTATTGTGTAAGCTCATTCTTAAGATCGTTTTCTAATTCTACCTTAATTTACCTGAACTTTTTTGCTTTGGGGATAACTCCACTGTGCTAGGAGTGGAGCTTTATGGTAGGAAAGGAGTCTCTCTTTCAGCTGTCAAAGAACTAAGACTTTCAAACAGACCCTGAGGCTGACAGACTCAGCTGTTTAATTTGAAAGACTGTGTCAAGACTACTCACGAGAAAAGCCAGATGGAGCATCCCTGTACTAACAGGGTGCACTCTGGGTGACTTCAAGCTTTCTCTGTTTTCTTTGAGGAGAAAGTCTCTAATATACATTTGGCCTGCAGTGAGCTGAAACTTCATCTACACCTTTAAAGAAGCTCCAGTACCAAAAGAGTGTTTCAAGGCCATGTGGATCTTGGCACTACAGTCTTCCTGTTACTTTATGTGAAGGATGCTGAGTGTTACGCCCAGGTTTTTTATGCTGCACTTAGTTACATCTTGGAATCACTTAAGGTATCATTTGAAGACAGAAGAAGAGGCTGTTTATGTACTGGCTAACTGGTGTTAAGAAATGTAATGCACCTGTGCATCATTTCCCAGCCTTTGTTCTCTCAGATTGACTCTGGAACTCTGATCCATGTTTGCTCCCCTCTCATGCAACATGAGTTGAGCTTTAGAACATGAGAATCTTCTGCAAGGAAAATATTTGGGGGCCTTGAAAGAAAGTGCACATGTTCACCCACAGTATGAATGTATATATGTGGACTGCATATGTTGAGAATTCCTGGTAACTTTGATCTCCTTTTATATGTTTTGTTGTTGTTTTTTGAAAAGGGCTTAAATTACACCATATGGTCTTTATGAGTACAGATGTCCTCTTGTCTCTGAAAATATATGTCTTAGATCTACTTTTACTATAGTAATGCTAAATGTATTTTTTGGAGTGATTTTACTATGTTAGTATGTTTAAGAGAGAATTAATGGCTGCATTGTGTCTTCTACAACCAAAATAAAACAAGCAAAACCATATTTTAGATGGGTTATTTATCCTGGAAGAAGTGTCATTTCAAATCTGATTGTTCAGCAAAATTATAATCTAGAATTCATAATGTTAAAGTTCTGGAATGACTTTGATTTTTTTTTGTGTGTGTCTTTATATTTTCATTTCAGTAAGTCTCAGCAGTTTTGTACCACGACATAACTTTCTAAGCATCGATCTGCCTGTGGTGATAGAGACATTTTGCAAGTATCCTTTGAAGTATGTTTGTTCTTTAAAGACAAGAAGGGAACTGGTTAGAATTTGGTGACCCAGCAAAATTTCAGTTGGATATCATTTTAGACAGGATGCTCTGAAACATTTCTGTAGAGTTTTGACATATTTATCCCATCTCTGCATTGATTATTGTCCGTGTGCCAAGCCCCAAATGAAATCTCCCTCTTCCTTGCTTCCTTGTGCTTAGCAGGGTATTTTTGGCAGGCTTTTTTTTTTTTTTAAACTATTTCTTGACAGTGATTTTTAGCAGTTCTGACAAGAAAGTCAAAGTAATCCTGAATTTATGGCAGGACAAATGTTATTGCTAGCTTTGCTATGTCAGAGCTTTATTAATACCTTTTGTGAGCCATCATGGTGAACTAAATAATAGAGTATAGTTGTTCATTTTCACTCTTGTTGATGGTGGTGTTTTTTTTTTTTTTATCTTCAGCTGAAAACTTGTCCTGTTTAAAAAGCAGGGTGATAGTGCATTTAAACATGCTTATTAATGAGTGAGATTGTATATACACACAAATAAAGGCTAATGGTCTTGAATATGGCTAATCTAAGAATGCTTAGCTTTAGCAAGGCTTTACCAGCCATAGAAATTATCTACCCTTGCCTCATTCTCACATGCACTTGCATGCACAGAAATTCACTCAACTTTTCTGGCTAACAGTTAAGTAGGAGAGAGAGGCCAGGTTTTCAATCATATTCTAGCCGTTTACTTACTTCAGTAAGGGAGTGCTTTGGAAAATATTCCTAATCATTATTTCATACTTAGATCATAGGTCTGGAATACCTTCTTACTTCAGGCATAATATCAGATCTATAACCTTGCTCCAAAACCACACAAGGGAAGGGAGGAAGATGGGCAGCATTAAGCATGATTTTGCCGTCTCCTGCTCCTGTCTGAGTTGTGAAGAGGACAGGTTGTTAAAGCATCCAAACCTAGCGCTTGTTTTTCATTTAAAAACACATGAACCAATAAGGGCAGTACTCTGAGCCATTATGTTATGGTGTAAAACCATTGTCCTCATATCATTTCCTTGAAATAGAATGGCAACTTAATGCTTCTCCTTGTACACTAGAAATAAAAAGTGTGTTTTTTGTTAGTTTCGGTTTTACGTTTTGGATTTTATTAATGAACCTTAACCAATGTCAATCAGATACCTAATTTCACTGTCAGGAGCACTGGCAGTTATCAATGCTGTACCCTGCTTTGCTTTGGATGGTCAGTGGATATTAAATTCTTTCCTGGAAGCCACTCTGAGCTCCTTGATTGTAGAAAAACAAAATAGAGAGCTTGTTGGCTTTTTAATTTTGCTTGCTGGGAGTACACTTTTGGCTGCCAATGTTGCACTGGGACTTTGGATGGTTACAGCACGGTAGGACATCGGATACCCATCAGTTCTTATATTACATGGACATAATGAATCCATTGCCTTTTAAAACTTGTTCAGTACTCAGATTGAAATAACTCCCTTAAAATGACACTGAAAGAACAATCACTAGAGGATCCTATTGTAACTTAAATCTGTACAGTGTTGTGTCTGTGGTCTTGGAAAGAATAATAGAAAGAAGCAAGCACCTTTTAATGTACTCTTCAAGCACTGTATTCATTTTAGGGAGGTTCCATTGTAACGCTTCACAGGAAAAATCCTGATTTATTTACTTAAATCTCAGAATAAGAACATTTTTTGACCTCAAACATTTGTAAAGTGGAAAGAAAAAACACTTAGATCTTATTTTATAATTTGAATAATGTCAAAAAAAAAAAAAAGAAGTGTGGGCTCTGATCATTTTTCAGTCAGCTTTATCTTGAGTGACTGTTTTGCTTTTTAATCTGGTGTTCTACCAAACAGGACTCTCAGAAGCTCTGAAGTCTTCATCTCAAAATGGTGTAAAACTAAGTGAATAATTACCATGTTTTAGAGAGGCTGTATGGGCTAGTATCTTTCCTTTGCAGCTGGCAAAAATGGCTGGAAGCATGTTGTCCTCAGGATGTAGATGGAAAGTGCCAGTGTCTGTTGAGAATGAGGTATGTGGGAGGGTAATGAAGCCCACGTGTCTGTGTTTCTTATGCATTCAGTTGCACATTACTATGCACAGCTGAAGATTTTTTTAAAGGCAATATTTGTCAACAATAGCTAGACAATAACTGAAACTTGGTTTTTCAATGCTATAGAGCGCTGTGCAAAATTATTGCTGAGTGATAATATTTGTCCTTTTTCTCAGAAAATAATACTGCATACAGTTAAAAGTGAAATCTGTTGTTTTTATAGTGGCCGTCTTCTGATGCTGTGCATGCTGTATGCCTGGTAACTCTGTCACATTTCTCTGTCTTTCAAAGGGTTGCTTTCCTTTGCTGTAATTGAAGCGTGGTTGAAGCTGTTCTGGGATCAGAATTGTTTAGAGGAAGAACATGATTCTGAATCGAAGTATTCTAACATTTGGTTTTGCTTTCTGAAGTTAACAGGGACCATATATTTGTTTTTAAATGAGCAGTGGAAGAGCAAGCTGTTTTGCTGACTTGAGTATGTCTGACGTACTCTGAAGCCCTTTAAGTCTGTAATGCTTGGTACTTCAATAGGATTGTACGCTGACCATCATGTCCTCCTATTTTATATAAACCAGATTCGTTGAGATGCTTGTCTCAATGCAGGCTGATATTTCAAATAACATTGCTCTGCTTTGGAAGCTTACATATTTTGAAATATGGAAGTTTTGGAAAATACTCTGCAGCTTCTATCCCATATAGTGCTCCCAATAGGAGCTTCTGCAGCTCAGAGTTCTTTTAATGAGATGGCCTTTCCATTCATGAACGTAAGTGAAAGCTAAGCTAATGGGTACTGGCCTGCAAGGAGTTGTGAAGCACTCATGATCAACTAACGCAGATTCTCTTGGTGCTGGAGCTTAAGGGGTAATTTTAACAGCAAGGCTGAACCCTATTGCTGGTGCTGCTGCATGGATTCATCGCTGATTTTGACGTTTGCCTACTGATGCATTATGGTATTTTTGCACAGTAGCCTTCACACTTATTAAGACGTATTCTTAGGATGATGCGTTCAATAATGAGAGAATGTATTTGTTTATTTGTTGTTGTGTTAGTTTACATCTCTCTAGTGCTGTCATAAGCTGGGCCTCCTGAGTTCACCTCTGTGGGGTCGCAGACCCGTGCCTCTGATTTTCAGTTGTTTCAACCTAGGCGTCAGAGTAAATCCTTCAGCCAATTCAGCATGAGTTGGACCTCCTGGGGACTATCAGAAGTCACAAAGTGCAAGAAAGGAAAACAGAACTATCAGAAGCTGCCAGCTGGTTTCTTCAGGAGTCACCTGGAAAAGCCTAGCTCATTGTCACTTTCAGTAACTTGCAGAAGATTCAGAGTAGCAGTTTCTGGTGTGCCATTCTTCCCTCTCTCCATGAACAGCAGTGACATGAGCAGCCTGGTTCTTACACAGAGCCTGGCTCTGAAGTGATGCGCTAGAAGACTGTTCGTTCACTTAAGTAGCTGATTACTAATCTGAGTTCTTCTTTCCAAGCACCATGTCAGTTTCCACTGTCTCTGTGTCTTGTCCAATCAACAGTACACAAAATTAATTTGCAATGTAATAAGACAGGATATTAACTTTTTTGAAAAGTTACTGTTTATGCATCAGTGTTGCAGTGCTGTCTTAATTTCTAGAGGAATAACAAATGCATCTGTGGTGATTTCAAAAATATCCGGTGAGAAACAGTTCAAGTTTAACAGTCTATATATTCATGTTGACTCCGGCTGCTTAGGATGATCTGTTTAGCATAGTAACTCTTTCTGGAAATGGAAGAGAAGTTGTTTTTAAATAATGTATACATTGCATCTACTATATGGAAGCTAGCAGATTGTTCCTAGTTATCTAATGTGCCACCAAAACATGAGGTTTTACCAAACAATAAATCCTATTGATTTCACTTTACGTGATCACTGGAAACCAAACTTGCACTAAGTAGAATTTCCATCTGTTTGACCTCATAATCAAAATGAGGGTAGAGAGGACATGTTGGTCATGGCTTTACCAAAAGAGACAAGCTAGTACACTGTAAAGACCCTGGATAACCTCTGTGGGAGAGGTAAGTGCTGTAAGAGTTTAAAAATAATTCATGGGTCCATTTCTTCATGTTCTGGAATTCTACTGAATAGGGTTCAATTTAGGTAGGTGTAGGTACTTTGAATCAAGGTTTTACGCAAACTGGGATCACTTCGGTGACCCAGCATATACCTTGGATTAACTGTGGAAAAAGGTAATAGCTAAGGTGGACCACTCTCTGAAGAAAAAGTTGTTTAGTGGACCCATTTTATTGTCCTATAATCCTAATGCATGGATTGCATTCTGAAAAGCAAGTGGCATTTTTTACTTACGTACAGTTATTGAGGTGGTTGGTTTTATTTTGCTTTTCCTGTTTTGTTTGCTTGTTTAGCAAGGGAGAACACAGAAGGACACAGAAGGTTTTATGTGATCCCTTTTTACTCTGGGTGATTTGCAATGTTTCTTCTATTTTTGTAAAAATTAAAAAGAAATTTTTCTTTAAAATGAAATCTTCCTCATTATTATTAGCCTCCCAGAATAGAACTTATTCTTTAATAAAGAATATATCAATATCATTATGGGGGTTATTTTCTCAAGTGTAAAGCAGAACACTCTTAATGATTGGATGGATACTACTATTTATGTATATACTATTCTTTTTAAATCTGTATCAGATGGAAAAAGTAATGTCAACATTGGGAAGTGTTGTACGTAGCTTTTACTTGAAAATTGTCAGAATTCTGTAATTGTAATCAATTATTGTTCTGATTTGTTTTTTTAAGGAGACTTTTTTTAATATCAGCAAAGACTTCCACAGCATGGTCCGATAATGCATGGTGTGACATGATAAAGGGAACTACTTAGCATGTAGGATGTTACCCGCTCATTGCTTACTTTAGAAATTAAAACCAGCTTGCCTCTTGTAAGTTAAATCAAAGAAGCTTTGCTAGGGAAATTGCAGACAAACTTGCAGATTATTCAGTCCAAAGTTATGAGCCAGAGTGGAAAATCTGTTAACTCACCCTTTTGAATTTCAATGAAACAACCAACTGTATCGACAATTAAATTTTTTAGTGGATGTTCTGATTTTTTGTCTGTTTGTATATACATAAATACACATTTACAGTAGATACATAGAGAGCCACAGTCTGTGTTGCTGCTTTTTTAGAGATAACAGCTGTCCTCCATATTCTGCAATGCAGGCATTTTTCTTTCTCTTTATGAATTTCCTGACTTTTTCTGGATTTTAAAACTGGAGCTGTGTTCTCCTCCCGTAACTGATCTATAGGGATTTCTTATTAAAAGACATGTGATGGGCGTAATGTAACCACAGCTGCTTGAGTTTGGTTCAGCTGATGTTCAAAACACATTTCCTGCTTTCCGGGAAGCCTCAGCTATAGGCACAGTAAGCAAAGATTTCCAGGGCGGTTAAAAGAGGTGGACTTTAGAATCTACCACTCTCTCACTACTGCTGTTTGTGCTATTCTGAATGATAACTGCTATGAGTGGGGCTGTGCAGAGTACACAGAAGAAATGTTTTAAGGATAGACCTTCCCATGGCATCAGGATGTCCCGGGTTTCTTGACTTCCTTGCTGAAGGATGTATTTTTGTTTAGTTCAAAGTATCGCCAATCCAGGTTTTCCATTAGTTTCCTACACATTTCACAGAATGATGCCCTGTAGCAAGTAGTTTTTTCTAGGTGGTGTTTTGTTGGGTTTTTTTAATAATTTATTTTTATCTTCTATCTGAAAGATGTGAATTTCTATCTGGATATCATTTGTGACAGATGAAGAAGAGCTGTAAAGGTTTGTGTAACCTATTCTGTATTTAATTGTTTTAAAAAGTTAAATTTAAAAAGTTGAAAAAGTTAATTCCTCTTTTCCATACGTAACTTTGGTTTTAGGCTTCATATGCTCTTATCTGAAGGCTGTCAATGGAATACGTATTGTTTTGAAACCCACTGATGTTTTTTCCTCTGCGTAGCCTTATTTCTCATGCTGACTCACAGCTGTGGAATGTTAGATTTCTAGACCCTTTGTTCCCACTATGCATTGTTCATGATCACTTTTAAAAAGAAAAAAAGCTTCGTTCTGAAAATGTCAGTTAACAAATAGTATGTAACACTTTGAATAATGTATTGTGTTTTTTGTTGTGTTTTTTTCTCTGTTTAATCAACCAAACAATAAGTATTGTTTTCTGTGTGTGATAAATGTATCCTGCAAAGAAATTCATTGTTTGATTGTTAATGTGCTTAAATCTGTTTTTAAAAATAAGGTAAAATGACTTAATTCTTTATTTATGGCAGTTACTATATTCTCTCCTACATTCTCATGCACCTCTAGTATGTAATCTGTATTCTCTATCTGGGTACCAAAAAGCTTCCCGCTACCCTTCTTAGTACTTGACTGCCTCCTAAAATTAAGAACACTGTCAATTTGCTTTTTCTTATCTACCAGTTTATCACAGTAATGGTTAGATTTATAAAGAAGTTCATCCAGAGGGACAGCTGCACGCTGTTCCTGAGCAAAGCGAACTTTACTGTAATGTGCCACGGAACACAGTGACCACCTTCTAGGAGCACAATCCTCAGCCTTGGCTAAAGACTGGGTGTTAAAGCCAGTCCTATGTGAGGAACTTAAAATTCAGATCTTTGAATGACATTAAGATGATGGCTATGTGTCACAACCTTTGATTTGTATGTACAAGCCAGGGCAGAGCAGGGCATATATCCTAGCCAGTTCTCAACAAGTTCCCTTAGGTATCCAGATGCAATCTGGGGCTGCGCTAGCATGGCGTCACCGGACTGTTCAGCCTTATTTAAGGGTGAAGCTTTATTGCTCTGTTTCTTGAGCAAACTCATCTGGAGATAGAGAGCCAGGTTATTTGCACTGAGAACTAAATTGTCCTTTGTTGCTTATTGGACAAGCTGTTACTTTATACAAGCAGAGCTGATTCAGCAAGCACAGCTTTGTTCCCAGATAAAAGATTACTCTGAGAAATAGGCACAAAGCACAGATCACAGACACTCTGGGAGGATTTCCCAGATAGGTCTGCATGCAATTTTCTCAATTCTTGCATGAGGAGGTGGCATTTTTTTTTTTTTTGTACTGATGTTACATATTCAGACAGCAGTTCACTTTTTTTTCTTCAGAATTTAAGCATCTATGGTCCTGAAGTTTTTCTGTTGACTTTGAAAATGTTATCTGATTATGTTATTATGTGTGTTGTGTAGTCTTGAATAAAGCCATTGATGTATTCATGGCGTCATGAGGAATGATGCCTTAATAACTAATGCAACATTTAGAAAGGAATACTCTTATCAATGTGTCTCGTTGCTAGCTTAATACAGTTCTTTCTACCAAGCAGAAACATTCCTAAACATGCTACATGTGCGGGGTTGACACTGGATGGCCTTCCAGCCCAAGCCATTCTATGAAATCCAATCCTAAGATTTTCATGAGCACTTGAACTGCCCGATAAAATGCAGTTTAAGGTTTGATTATAAGTTTATAGTGGTAAACTGGGAGAAAACAATATTCATGAAGTGTAAGCAACAGAGCAACTCAGGCTTCTGTTAACTCCCTCTCTCTCTCTCTTTTTTTTTTTTTTTTTTTAAACTTCAAACAGATGTGGGTCTGGTGTTCACTCTGATACTTTTAGGGCTGCAGTGTTGCTGAAACTCTATTCAAAGTTCCTACCAACCAAAGTTCTCTGTATCTCTCATTATTTTTTGGTGTCTACCTTTTTTTAGTTGCTTTCAAATGTAGCAGCAGCTCAATGCTGTCTAACTGCCACTTCTGACAGTCTTGGAAACACATGGTTGCACATCTTGTTTCATTTCCCCTGAAAGGAATCATTTAAATGAAAACAAGAAACTTTTTTTTCCACATTTATTATCTTTTTACTTGTTATTGCAGTGGGAAAGGACCCATATCTTTGTCCCTTCCCAGCTGTATGAGGATCTCTATTAAAATATTACCTGATATTTTTTTGAAGTGTGAATTCCTCTGAGCCTTTTGCATTTGATGCAGTTATCCACACAGACATCTGGCGTGGCCTGAGCTATCCTAAGGTGTTCTTAGGTTAGTAATTTGACTTGGAACAAGGTTCACATTTTGATACTCATCCCCCGCTTGTCTCCATTTGTCTTATGTTGGTTTAGGTCTTAGGGCATCTAAGAGCTACATATGGGGCTGACAGATGGGGCCCTGTAGGAGATCAAAGACGTTCTGGACCAGTGGACAAGGAGGGTTACCTGAGGGCATTTCGTATCACACCAGATGCTTACATGTGGGCAAGAAAACAAGCCTGACTGATCATTTCCTTGAATTTCTTTCCTTTTCAACCCACTAATTACACTGGAATATGGGGCTTACTGAGTGACTTTTCTTTAACGTAAAAATATGCCCAAGGTTTTCTGGTTTTGCACAGTAATGCTATTCATGGGAGGTATGGGAATAGAAGACGTACATGGTCCTTCTCTGGGCCTTAGCCCTGGAAGCAGCAAAAAAATGAGCACAGCAAGAAAAAGGGCGCATTATTTTATGAAGAAAATACCGTATCTCTCCAGCTGTCGAGTAGCAGATGTGCACAGATCTACAGAGGGTGACAGAGAGGCACCAGGTGGAGACAAGGCTGCCCAGGGGGAGTGTGACTATCCAGGTCAACTGCCACAGCCCTGTGCATGGCTTCTTCACCCTTGGAGGATCAAAGAAGTGGAGATTCAGTTAGGAATGAGATAAAATCAGGGAAGGAGTGTTGCAGAGAGAGGTGGTTTGTTCGTTTTCAGTATTTTTATATCAGGAAAAGCAGGTATACTTCACAAATAGCGCATGATATCAAGCATTTCTAGAGCCAACTTGCAGATAGCACTGATGGATTTCCATGGTTGGCAGCTACATGCCATGCAGTAAGGCCAGAGACGTGATGAAAGCCTGTACTTCGCTGGTGGTTCAGGGTATCCAGCTCTGGGGGCTGGTGCTCTACTCACTATGTATGGATTGGGCCTGGTCACTTTCAGTAGCCTGTGTGTGAGGTCAGAACTCTTCTCCTGTTTTTTCATTCCCTCTCCTGTATGAGTTGACCTCACACGTGCAATTACTAAGAAAAATTAATCCACTTTTACAATGTTTATCCCCTTGGCTTTATTTTCACTCCTGCAGCTATTTGAATAACTAGCGTAAATGAGGCCTGAACCTGTATCTCTATCATCGCTGCGCACTCAGCAAAGTTAGATTATGAGCACACATTGCAAACCACACATTACATTCCTCAGTACTTACCACTGTTTTTACCAACAATTTCTTTTTTTAATGATGACTATTTACTGCTCTTTATTACTTATCTGGACATGAAAATACCAAAAGCTGTTCTGAAGAAAACACAGGGTTACTTAAAAAGGGATTGTTTTTAGCATGTGCATATGGACTGGATTAGAAAACAAACTATATCATCTTAAAATGTGATATTAAGTGTGATACTAAACATGATAAATTACTCTGCTGGTGTATATGTGATTCTTCCAGTTCCTCCCCTGTACTCTGTACCACATAATATGCAAATTACAGCTTTTATAGTGTACAGTGTAGCTGAAGACATTAGGGATGCAGCCAGACCAAATCCAGGTTTGGTGAACTGAGCTCATCATAGGAACAGGGGGAAAAAGCTTGATAGGGAATGTAGCTGACTGAGACGGGAATCGGGAAACTAAACTTGTCCTATGGTGCAGTGAAAGAACAGAAAGAATCCAGGAAATGAGTGGCCACGAGGATTTTTTTTTAAAAAAGATAACTTATTATTAATTACAAATGTGTAAGAAAGTAGCTTGAAAATCTGCCTTCTTCTAGATCAAAAGGGTGCTTTGAAATGCAAAACAAATCTTTCTTTTTCTGCCACAGATTTGTGTGTACACACAGATGCTAATTTGATAAGCATTTGGTTAACTTCTGCTAGCCTGAATTATTATAAGCTCAGAAAAAAAATGATTGCTAGTGGCCTGAGAAGGCTGTGAAATACATGCGCCGTTGCTGCAGGAAGGAAACGGAAATAGTTTTGTCAGGTCCATAAATAAGAGCTTGCGGCGAAGAGAAGTGCTTGAGCAGCTATGTGGGGGCCCACAATTTGAGGCCATCCAGCTGGGCAGGCTGCTGTGCTACACGTTCCCTGTGTGACATGCAAGCAGGAGGGGCTGAAGTCCTAATGAGAGAGGTAGGCCAGTGAAACTTGCCAGGCCCTACAGTTGGGACTGTGCTTACCCTGAGGTCAACGGGTCTCCAGAACACGTCAGCCCTGCCTCTACACACGCCTGGCCCGCTGCGAAGCCTGGGGATGAAGCAGGAAGCGTGTCTTTAGTGTGAGGGTGATGGACAGCTCGTGGGGTCACCTTCTAAGAGATACCTGAAAGCCACCTGGTCATGGTCCTGGGCACCTGCTCTGGGTGTCCCTGCTTGAGGAAACAGGTGGCCTACAGAGGTCCCTCACATGCTGTGGTCCTAAAGGCATGCTGCATCTCTTGCCCTAGAGGCTCAATCGAGCTGTTCAGTGCAGAAGCATCCCACAAAATGCAGTAGTGGGTACATCTGCTGTCTGCACAGGTCAGAATGGGATACAGCAGAAGGAAAACACTCTGGATACAATCTTTGTACCACTCTTTGTACCACTTGACTGCTCGGTGACCCACTGTCCATAGAATCTTAGAATCATAGAATTAGCAGGGTTGGAAAAAACCTACAAGATCATCCAGTCCAACCATCCACCTACCACTAATAACCCCACTAAACCATGTCTCTCAACGCTATATCTAAATGATATATTTCTTGAACACCTCCAGGGACGGTGACTCAACCACCTCCCTGGGCAGCCCATTCCAGCGCCTGACCACTCGTTCAGAAAAGTAGTATTTCCTAATGTCCAGCCTGAATCTCCCCTGGCACAACTTGAGGCCATTCCCCCTCGTCCTGTCACTAGTTACTAGAGAGAAGAGGCTGACCCCCAGCTCACTACAACCTCCCTTCAGGTAGTTATAGAGAGCAATAAGGTCTCCCCTGAGCCTCTTCTCCAGACTGAACAATCCCAGCTCCCTCAGCCTCTCCTCATAAGGCCTGTGCTCCAGACCCCTCACCAGCTTTGTCGCCCTCCTCTGAACACGCTCCAGGGCCTCAATGTCTTTCTTGCAGTGAGGGGTCCAGACAGTTCATATAATGCCGTTGTTAAAACCAAGGGCCTGGCCTAGGTATGATCCCCAGGACAGAGCCAACATGTTTTCAGGAATGTTTTAAATTGTGTGGTTCTTGGTTGTTGTTTGTTTTTCAACCTTTCTGCTGTATTTGTTTTGGAGCATAAGAAGCTTGCTATCCAGGGCCATTACTGGTAATACCTCACAGCTGTGTTGGTGAGATGCTTCCCCTACAGAAAGGTACAGACCATGTGAGAATGAGCTTGAGAGGAAGAGAGGAAGGATAAAGGGATACTGTCAGTTTTAAACTTTCAGGAGATAGTTACTATTATTTTAAAGAACAAGTGTTTTAATACTTGAATGGCCATTCTGCTTTTCTCCAATATTTGCTGAAATGCCTTTTCTATGTCTAAAAAACCACAAATCTAACTTTCTTCACAGCTTAGAAAGAGTGCTGTTTTGGAGATGGAAACGTATGAACAAAGGAGTTTTGAGAGCATCCCTCTCCTCTTCAGCTACTCTAAATGCCTGACCTTGATGTATCAGTGAGAAGAAACTGTGGCAAGCTTGGTGCTGATAAAAGCTTGCTGTTCTCCAGTTGTAAGGAAAGTCATCTGCCTTAAGAGCAGCCTAAATAACTACACAGTCAGACATCTGAGACTAGAAATTTCTACTCTCCCAGGCTTTGGAATGTCATGCTTTGAAGTCTGACATTGCAGTCAGACAGTTATACCTGGCTCATAGATCTGATTAAATCAAACCTATGAAGTAAGCCCTTACTATGATGCTTACATGAATATACAGCCAAATCACACATGAGTAGTAAGGTTGTTATCAGTTTGAAAATAAAAAGGACCCCATCTATCCATGCTCACCACAGACACGATCTGGCTACACTGAGGTCAGTGGGAAAAATCCAGTTCCTGCATGGAGATCAATATCGAGTTTTAAAGTGAAAAGGTGACCTGCAGACTGAAGAAGATCACCTGCCAAGGTAGAAAAATAGTTTTCTTCCCAGTTTCTTCAATCTACAGGTTGAAGCAAGGATTTTCCCTTGCTATAGTTAACTCGTTTTGCAATGACCCTCATCTGCGTCCTTTAAGGCAGTGGCGTGTTCTTCCAAGCACATCTTGTAAAAGTTACTCAGTCTTGAAGCGTGAGGATGTAGCAATCGAATGGAATCACAGTTTTCTCTGCTTTGGACTGTAACAAGTTTTCAGGGCTCTAGGTCTACTGGACAGGGTGCTCAGAGGAGAGGAATTCAGGGACTCTCCCACACCTGGCCTGAGTCACTCGCTTTAGTAATTTGGATAGCGAACTCCTCCCTCTATAGCCAGTAAAGAGACACCATCTGAGGAGCACTCACATGGAAGTGCTTCCCTTCCAGTGTACTACAGACACAGCCGAGTACTGTAGTCTAGTAATAAAACTGCACTTTCTGTATATGCATGTGTCATTAAGACCACTGAAATGTGGAATCACAGTATCACAGAATTGTTCAAGTTGGAAGGGACCCTTAAAGGCCATCTGGTTCAACTTCCCTGCAGTGAACAGGGACACCTACAGCTACAATAAGGTGCTCAGAGCACCACCCACCCTGACCTTGAGTATCTCCAGGGATAGGGCATCCACAACCTCTCTGGGCAACCTGTGCCTGTGCCTCACCACACCAATTCTAAGAAGCCTCTTCCTGATATCTCCCCTCTTTTAGCTTGAAACCATTTCCTCTTGTCCTGTCACAAAAGACCCTCCCAAAGAGTTTGTCCTTCTTACAGCCCCCTGTTAGATACTGAAAGGTGCTATCAGATCTCCCCGGAGCCTTCCCTTCTCCAGGATGAACAGCCCCAGCTCTCTCAGCCTGTCCTCATAGGGAAGGTATTCCATCCCTTGGATCGTTTCTGTGGCCCTCCTCTGGATGATGAACAACTTAGAATTGCGAGGTATCTGGCATTATCAACCCCTTCCTATTTTTAAAATAAAAATTGCAATAAAATGAGACACTAAAGACAGGGACTCTCAATTATATCTGTGGCATCAAATGGCCCCTTCCCACTTTCGATCTCTGTTGTAGTTGTAAATAGGCTTTTGCGTACTAAAGGTTCACAAACCTTTTCTCCATCTTACTACACATTTCATAGCCAAGGGCTGGAAAGCCATCATCCCTGCTAGAGCAGATTACCACTGTCACATTCACTACAAGTTTAATACTGAATTTACAACTTTCTACCTTCTGCCTTTCCCAGCAACATCCCCATCTTGACTTCATCATCTCACTAACACATCCTGAACCACTTCCCAGAGTTACTTGTATGTGCCTGGCTTTCTTTAGTCAGTAAAAACACATTCTTTGAATGAAAAAGTGAGAATTTCTCAGCAGCTCATTTCTGTGGAGTCAGGGAGGAAGGAAAGGAGGAAGAAGGCATCTGTGTGTTTTGCTGCTGATTTTAGGAATAATATTTGTCAACCTTTCTATTCTTTTTATCTCTTTAAAGTATGTGACTGCAAGGAGATGACTGAGAAGGACTGTTCATAGAATTAGAAGTCCAGGCCTAATTGTATTCAGTTGGCCAGCTGTGGCATCTATTTGAACAGCTGCATTTCTGGCTCAGGTTTATAAGCTGCTTATAAATACCAGTATATATACTTTCGTACGATGCCTTTCTTAATGCTTTAACTCCCTCGAGGGCATTAGGGAATTTAGGGTAAAACATGGATTCGTGGTGAAAAGTAGTTTGCTTTAGAGGGAAAGAGGCTTTTGAAGTGAACAGGCATTGACATGCACCACATAAAGATTTGGCCAGAGTGGCCACTGAATCTGGATCCCATTCAAAATGATTTAGTTTTCCAGTGCAACACAGCAGAAAACCAAGTTCTTTAAAAAGAGCCAACCTGCGCACCAGAAAGAAACGGAATGATTAGGATTTACTGCCCACTGAAAGGGAAAAGGCTGGAAAACCTGAAGGAGGTTACTGTCAATGGTTTATGGGCAGGTTTGGCCCAGTTCCGTGAGGAATGGGGCAGGGGACCCACGGACCCATGCCCCAGGAAAGGGAAAAGGGAAAAAGGGTAGGGAGATGGGCCTAAAAACAACAGCGGCAACGATCTGAGGAGAAACAAACGAATTTACTAAATAAGATAACAGAATACAAAATAACACACTAAAATACAATATAATTACAATTTAAGCTAATAAATCCAATAAGATGAGACAGAGTGTCCAAAATTAAAGTAGGCCTTACTCTAATACCAACGGTGAGACAGCCGGGGAGCGAGATGCTGCCGGGACAAGAGACGGGTAGAGAAGAGAGAACATCTCGTGATCTGCGAACAGTTTTATCTTTCCCTATGAGCAGAAATGGTAACAGAGCAATAAAGTCCCCTGGGAAATGTAGTTCTTCTGAAGACCAGGTACCCAGAACTGTCCACAATCCACGGAACTGGAGCATTAACTCTTTAACTCCCAGTACACTACATGATGTTATGATGTGGAACACCAATAACCAAAAATCACAAAACCGTGACAGTTACCTATTAGGGCACTGACCATATTGTTACCATTAGCTTCCTGGAGATCTGGAATAGCAGCAGCCTATTTTACTGTTCTTAAACCAGTTTCTCCTGGTTGATTGCCTTTCACAGTAAAGCCATCAAAACCAGCAGCACTGTAATTCTGATGCAGAATAACTACTGCAGATACTGAGAAAATCTCCACATCCATCCAGGCCTGGTTTGGCTTCCAGGAGAACTGGTGAGGTGACAGTCCATGTGATAGAATATTTCTACCATTAACAAGTCAGACAAAGTTTTACAATATCTGAATTAAACTTTCAACTCAGACACTGTAAAACAGGAGCAACAATATTTTGCCAATGCCTTGTATTGCCTTTATTTGAACTATAAATTCTCTAGGAGGAAATGCTCTCTTCCAATTTGAGGTTGTAACTCAGTTTGGAGAGCGCGGCCTCCAGGGACTGAAACGAGGATGGTTCGAGAGTGGTGTGCACTGGAAAGAGTGGCTTCCAGAAAAAAGACATTAGCTTTTAAACATGATCGCTGTCAGATGGCCCAAAGCCAAACAGCAGTAAGCATTTCAAAACTGACTCCATCAAGAAGTCAGCAAGAGCACAGGCAAGCAAGAAAAAGAGGTTGCAAACAGCAGAGAAATCAGAAATCACTGTAATGAAAAAGGACTAGCAGTGGGAGAGAATGCAAATGGCTGGCATCAAACAGCATGAAGTATGGCCTGGGAAAAGAAGAAGAAAAGCAGAAAGATCTGAGAACAAACAGAAATGCTTGGCAAATGACTGCAGAGTTTGAATGATAAGACCAAGAAAGCTCCACTAATTTCTAAATAACAGTTCAAGATGTTACAATGAATGAAAGATATTAGGGTGAATTAGGTATCAGAGCTATAGACGGAAGGATGGCAAATGAAAAGACAGGCTGGCAGAGGGGAAATAACATTAAAGGAGATCTCCAGTCAGCAAAGATATTAAATGATGATCGTGCAGAAGAAAGAAGTAAGAATGGTCTTGAGAACACAAAATGTTCAGAGCAGAAATGGGAAAGATAACTGAGGCTTGATAAGGGTTAAAGAAAGGTCAGATAGATTTTCACTGCTTTTCCTCCATGCAGAGGCACCCCGTCATGTTTTGTCCCTTTACCTCCCTGTCTTGCTAGCTTCAATTTGCACCACAGTTGTGTGACTTGTTTCTAGCAGATGCTATTTCAAGCAGCTTGAAACGTGACCTTAGGTTTTATGGCAACCTTTTCCCTACCCACCACCTCTTCTCAAGCCATTTCCAGTTCATTCCTGCCATTACTGAAATGCTGCACGATAGCATCTTTGCAAACCCCACAGGAGCAGCACAGGGCCAAACCAGAATCTATGCATCTTATTGCTTCTCAGTTTACATTTTTTAAAGTCAGTTTAATCCCACATACTTAGTCCTGTAAGCAAGCAATTTTAGAAAATTAAATCGGAATTTCCCTGTGTGTTTATGGCATGCCCGTGATGATAGATTTGTGTTTGCAGTTAAATATTTCCCTGCAGTGTTTACTGATTAAACACTCAAGGCACACAGGGAACGTGACTGTGGGCTTGACTGCAAGCCAGCTGAAGAGAGAAAATTTCAGTGATTCAGCTGGATTTTAGGACAGATAAAACAGCCCAGACACCGGTTTGTAAATAAATGTGCACATCTCTCTATTACCTTTGAAGACGGAACTCCTTCTTTTATGGACAGGAGCATTTACAAGCCATTTAGGTCCTAAAAAACTTGTAAATGGAGCTCTGAGCAGTTTCATTCTACAGAAGGATATCCTGTAAATGTGTTACTTGGGGTCACCATTCAAACAAACTGCATATAATCCAAGCAATGAAATATGCCATATTTGAAGTATTTTGTATGAATAGAGAGAGTCTGCAAACAATGCAAGCAATGACAATTTATTTCCAGAAACCAGTCCCTTAAAGTCAGGCTCCACTGAGGATTACCAAGGTAGAAATGAGGCTCACTACCAGAAGTATGCCTAAAGCTAATGCTACTGACAATGTATAATATGACTGGAAATATTGTGTGCGAGGAGAAAACGAGGGTCCCTTTGTCATCCAAAAGTGCCACTCTTGTTTTAAAGAAAACACATGCAAACTTTTTAAAATGTGATGTAGCATTATCCATGAATGAGAAAGAAGGATAAAACTCATTCAGTAGTAGAGCCACTTTGTTGCCAAGAGGTCAGTAGTGTAAAAAGTCCTATGTGCTTAGTAATAGAGTTGTCAAGAAATTTAAGACGTGAAGATAGTCCCGTAAATTAACCCCGCAAAACTGTAATCATGTGGTCTCATAACTGTCAGGAGGAACCCTGGAGTAGGAGGGTTCACCAGACTGCATTTTTGGAGGTGCTAAACACTTACCAGTCTTAAAGAGTAAGGTGCCTGCCAGTATTTCCTCCTGCCACCTCGGTTCCTGCTGCAACCCTGCTGCATCCCCTCCCAGTGTGCTCCCACAGGCTTGTTTCAACGCCACTGCCACGTGCTGCTGCAGAGAATGCTTCTGCAGATCATACAGCCACAAGGTGTTTTCACCCAATCGTTTCCAGTTGCTTTTTGACAAGATAAGTTTTTCTCTTTTAGGGCCAGGTCTTTTAATGCAGCTGAATCATGCCAACGCTGGGCAATGTTCGGGGAGGCACTGCAGTGAGCTGCTGCTGCCCTCCAGCAGGGCTGGGCCATGGGAGCTCTGGCGGCACTCGGCTGACCACAACACACGGACAATTGGGAACATCAGCCAGGAAAGCCCTGGGCTCCTCCTGTCAGCAGCTAGAAGTGGCACGGCATAATGATGTCAGAGAGTGCTGAAATCTGCGGAAAAGATTTCTGAAAGAATGGATTCAGGCAACAGCATAATTTTGTTCCAATAAGCCTGTATAATATATTGGCCAGAGTTAAGCTTTATGGCTTTGTTTGACATAGTCAAGCATGGCCATTACAAAGACAATGCATCTTGTCTTTTCCTGAGCTACTTTTGTTGCAAAATCTGTTATTCATCATACATTTGGTCAAAAAATGAAATAATGCCTTTTCAGATTTGCTCTCACACACTTCCTAAGCAAACAGTAAAAGTTAAAGGCCGGCAGTTCAATGCTGTTTATTGTTGCATGGGGCTATGTTGGTCTGAGTACGTGATGAAGAGAAACACAAAAGCGTATACTTTAAAAAAGGAATTGAGAAGAAAATACAATTCAGAAGTCTGATTTCAGCCTTCTCAGATGTCTTTTTCAATCAATGCCTTCTGGCACTGTGTGGACTTGGCGAGACACCAACCTGAGCTCTTCTAGCACAGTGAGAGGCAGTATTGTAAACTGCAACAGACATAGTCCCTGAAAACTGGGAAAAACAGAAAATGAAGTAAGGAAAAAGTGAGCATTCAGAACAGAGCAGCTTGCTGCTTGAATTCATCCAAATACAAACTCAGTGCCACTGTATCAGTGCCTGGATCAGAAGACAAAACTAACGGCAATTTTAATACCCCACAGGTGTGAACCAAGAACATTATTTTCGTCTTACAGCTGAAACCCAGCACAGTAACAATTCCAACAAACCACGGAAAGCACAGCAGCCACACCAAACTCATTTATTTCTGATACCTGCCATATGCTTTAGGTCATAAAAGCAACATTTTGTCAAGCACAACTGTAAAATTAAGACGTTTCCACACCAGAAATTATAAGGAGATCTGGTCATGGACAAATAAATAAATGAAATATGTTGCATTTGAACTTTGCATATGATAAGTATTCTAATCCGGTTAATTTTCTGATTTTCTTGTATTCAGGTTAACACCACTGGCACAGTATTCATTATATAAGCATTGCAGTAAAAACCTCAAAGCAAACTTGTTAATCCTTAACAACAGCTACACATACCATTCGGTATTCATCAGAAGTTCTGTCAGTTCAAAATTAACCATCAGAGTAATGAAGAAGAGCTAAAAAAAAAAAAAGAATTTTTTAACCTAGTGGCTGACAGGAGAATATAATAAAGTTTGAGGAATTGTTCAGATAATGTAAGGCAAGTAATAAAGAAGCATTAAGGAAAATTCAGGCAGACTATCAAATACAGTCATCCCAAGTGAAAATTATAGTTAGCTGTTGAATTTGTATTTTAAAAAAATCACAGCTGGAACTGTTTTTGTCCTCGTGGGTTTACAAAGTGGGAGAGGAAGAAAGCAGTTTCCACCACATTTCAGACAGACTCTAACTTAATGCAAGGCAGAATAATCTGTAGCAGTTTAAAAATTAAGCATTGATCTCCTGACTCAGCCTACTGCTCTGATTAGAAGACAGGATCATTCTCTTAAAGTGTCGACTGAGACATCTTATTAAATGTCTGAGCTAGCAACAGCGGGGTCCAAACTCCACAACCAAATACATGTTATTTGACAGCTTTCAGGTTGCAAGGCCATGTAAGTTTTCTGCTATTGAAGGCAACAGGCTGCTTTAGGCTGAATATTTTTATGTTAATTCCAAAAGCCATTTTTCTGTAATTAGTGCAAACTATTACTTTAGGGGGTTCTGATGAAGTTTTGATATCAGACTAAAAAAGACCTTCTACATTAATTTTTTACCTTATCAATAGGTTTAGTATCTTGTAACATACATTTTGGAAGATTAAGTACATTTCTGTCTGTTTCTCCAAATCTGGTCTATTCATTTTAACACTAATTGTGAAACTATTTAGGTGAGATATAGATCATTTGCTTTCGATCGTATTGCTGACTCTATCTTTTGATTTAATTACATTGCATTTAAAAACCCATTTATAATTAGATGCTACCTGGCAACATCTTAGAGGACCTGCCTGTGAGTAACCACAAAGTCCTTCCAGCTTCTTTCTGTGATGCCTTTAATAAACTCAGATACGGTCTTGCAGCCAACAGACAGATCACGGCCTGCTGAGTGGATCAGTATTATCTTGCCGTACTGTTTTCCCCTTGGAAAAGTCATCTCTTTTTCCTAAGCATAAGCTGTTTCTTATGAAATGAATAGAGAAGTTTGTGCAGTACTTTCTGCTAAGGAGAAATCTGTTGAAGAGCAATCATTGCTGTAGCCCCTCACACGGCAATGTTGACTTCATGTTAAGAGCATCTCTGAATAGAAGGAAATCAATTTAATCTGTGCAGAGCACTGTCTGGATGTGGAATGCCAGACAGGCATTCACCTGAACTGTTCAGAGTCAACAGAGAGAAGCAAAGCACAATTTGATCTGTTTTAGACATCTTCGGTAGGGTGAAATGAACTGCATCTTAAAAATGGCTCTGCTGACTGTTAAGGCCATTGAGACAACCAGGTCCAATATAGACATCTGCACTGTAGACATCTGAAAATCTCTGCAATGATGAGCTCATTGACAGGGCTCACAGGAGAGTCTAATGTGGAACAGCCTTCCTGCACCACCACTTCAGCGTTTTTGACTAGCAGCGCTGTTTAGTCTGGAGATCCCTTTGAAGAAGAGACCATCTTTTTACTTGGAGTTAGCATTGCACTTGCAACCAGAAGTGTGACAAGCAAGGTGGTAAAGCTTTTGCTAACAACAGAAACTTATCAAATGAACGTACACTAACATCCCTCGTAGAGCTGTGACATAAGCGTAGCCAGTACGATTTATCAACATGTACTTGAGCATTTTGTTCATTCTCTGTTTTTTTCTTTTAAATGCAGTTACGTATACTTCTGCCTAGAATGTCAAATGGCCAAGTAACAGAATTAAGTCTAGTCCTGTCTGTAGGGCACCAGGCAAAGACTAAAATTCTATCTCCCTTGAAGTCAGCAGTAAATTTGTCTATGGCTTTGATGGCAACGGCCTTTAAAATAAGGAGTCCAGAGCATAATATACATAAGATAAAAAAAATCATTATTCACCAGCACTCTCAGACTGTACATTGAGGCATCATCACTCAGAAAAGAACTAGAGAAGAGAGTAACTTCATAAGAAACAGTATTTCACAACACATATATGAAGTAAACTAAGCAGTACTGGTCTCTGTTGCAGGTGAAACATCTTTTCCACTGTCTGCTTTTTACACAGTTTTTTTCATGTATTCTACCGCCTCCTCACGCTAACTGTGGATGAACTAATAACTCCTATTTTAATCAATTTGTCATCCATTCTTCTCTGTGCAGGACTTCCTTCCTTACAAACACTTTGATCAGAAAGAATAGCATTTCCTTCACGTTATGCAAAGCTCAGGTTACAAATTACCAACCTATGCATGTTTTCCCCTTATTTACATAGTTTTTAAAGAAATAAAAGCTGTCAAAAAATACTTCTCCCTGACCATTTTTTACTTGTTTTTTAAGATTTCATTGATCTGATTTCACTTTTACCTCATTTCAGCTGTAACTGCTAATCTAGATCAAAATAAAGGAGAATGCTGCCTACTGGATACTGAGTCTATGATGAAAGATAGTAAATTTGCCTGCTCAGAGTGGTTCTTTGCTGTCCAGGGGCTAGCCTGTCACTGAAATTACCTGCATAAAATGGGAAATGATAAAATCATAGATGGTAGACAAGATGTGACTTGGCAGGGTTGGGAAAACAGCATTACTCGTTTTGTAATTATTAGGAAATACAAACTGGAACAGAAGCAAAATAGAACAGAAAGAACTAGCTTATGGTAGTAGAAAAATTAATTTATCATCGATGGAAACTTTGAGAGGGCCATCCTTAAGCTGCACCCTGAGCCACCCCTTGCACTGGTTATCTGACCTCCCCTGGGCTTGCCAGGGCTATGCTTTACATGTAAGGAAACACATTTTTTTTTTCTGTTATGTTCTTTTTGCCTATGAACCACAGGTCCCATCCTGTAGCTGAGTCTGCAAGTCACCAGCTGGGAGAGGTTAAGATATTTTAACTAGCTGATGCAGCTATCAAATGTTACCATTTATGTCATAAAGGAAGATAAGCACCGGCAAGCCCTCCTGATATCTGAAGAGCTGTATCTGGACTACGTGGCAGGCAGGAGAAAGAAAGTGGACAAGTCAAGAAAGCCCTTTTTTTGCTGTTCCAGATAATGATCATCTGATGTGGGATTGGGATCACTTGATGAGCTGACCATGGGATCAGATGATGACTTGGGACTCAGAGGGAGTGGGGGATATCATCTGATGGAAGTTTTTAAGAGGTTTCTCTCAGGGGCTATTTTCAAGCAACAAAAGGAACTGCTTAAAGGATACAGCTGTTCTGAGAAAGGACCAAGATGTTAAGGAAAAGCTTGACCCCATTTTTCCCTGCCATGTGATGTGTTCAGGGACAAGATTGTGCTGGGGTTCACAAAGCAATGTTCATCTAATCTTTTTCTGCATTTGGTTTGGGGAGGGAAGGAGATACTAGTTGGGATTTTGGGGAATTTTGTTCCATGGTGAAATATCTGTAGAGAAACGTGGAAAGGAACTGTGTGAGGCCTTTACATTTTGGGAGTTAGGCAAAAAAAACCCACCAAAACCAGGATATGTGGGTGAGAGGCGGGTCCCTGAGCTAAGTAAGGTAGGACTCATCAGCAAGGAGGATATTTGTGAAGAGGTGAAGGTAAGGAATGGTCTCTCAGTGGTTTCCATGGGTGTTTTTTGGTGTTATCAAAAGAATTTGTGAGTATGTCAGGCTTGAAACTCGATTGGTGAATGTGCTACCACAAGCAGGGTGTTCCTGAAGGAGGAGGTGTACAGCATGATCAGGATTTTTGGGCCATTGGACCTCTGGTCTCACTTCCACAGTAAGCAGGTAAGCAATCTCTCTCCAGAAGATTGCTTACCTGTTTGGACCAAAGGAAATCCCATCACAAGGGTTCAAATACAGCACTCTGGCCGATATCCAGGAGAGAGCTTTCAAAAAGCAGAGTATAAAAGCTGCTATAATTTATGGTAGCATTTACTTAAGCAATTACCTCTTATCTGAGTTTCCTAAAACTTCCTGAAATTGTTCTCTTGTTCTGTGAGGTGCCTTGCATCCTGTGATATAATTTGACTCTCCAGGGTCCTTGTTTGCAGATCTTAAAAAAAATTAAATCTTCACTCATCCCTGTAATCTGCTTGAATGTGTTTCCTTGCTTAACTGAATATGCTTGTTTTTCAAGTTAGAGATTTTTTTATGGTTTCCAATAAGATGTAGACTCTGCAGTAGCTGAAATTTAATTTGATAGAGACAGTTTCCTATCTCTTTTTTTCCTTTAAAGTTTAGTGCAATGCCCTAGCAAGTCTACATATTTGATTGTGAGCATCCAAGAAAGGGGAGATAAATTTTGTTTTAGTAAACAGTAACGTGCTCAGACACAGAAATATGAATGAAAGAAGTAAATTCATTAGAATACTAAGTTCTAGTTTTCTTGCCATGTTAAACAGATGTTCATCTCCAGAAAATACCAACATGTCTTCATAAGATACACTGTTTTGCTAAGAGGTGAACTTCATCATTGGTCAAAATTGTGGTACCGTATCCTTATCTCAAGTTTTTTTCTAAGAAGTCAGAAACTTACAAGCCCCTTTTTTCCCCATCATGCTTTCGTGAAAGGAAGTATCTGTCAAGTCTCTACCTTCCCTCCCCTACTCCTGCAAATTTTCTACAACCTCTATCAATTACAAGCTAATACTAAAGAATTATTAGAGTTGTGGTGATAGGGTTTTTTATTTGTTGGTTAGTTTCTCTGTGTGTTTTTGTTGTTGTTAACATTCTGGGGTAAAAACTGACCCAATATGATGCATAAACAGTGAAGGTGATGAAACAACTTCCAGGAGTCTGCATCAAACTCAAAGTATCTTCTGTTTCTAGCCCCTGCTTTTCCCATTTTGTTACTATCTTCTAACAGTCACTTCGGCACAGGCTGTTACCACATTGCACTGTTTTTTTAACTGTACCGTACAAATGCCTCTGTTTAGCATAAATTAACAATATTTTGAATATAAAGAATCAGACATCAGAAAGATTCTATGTGTATGCATACATGTTAAACAAGTATGTTTGATTTCAAGGCTTCATTTAGCATTGCAAGATGACCACTTAATTCACGAGTGAGAAAGCTGTGAGATATACAGGTGGTCCTAAACAAGTGCTAACAAATCTTTTGTGAACTATCTAAAATAATACAGTGATAAAGGTCTTCTTATAGGATATTTTTTTGCTGTCTATGAGGAATATGTTGTTTCTAACTTTGATTCCTGAGGTGAACTTCAGGCTGTGGCAGCTGTAGGTGAAATATTTACAGACCAATTAACATAGATGGTTGCAGTCAAAGAAAGTGAACCGTGAGTCTGTGATTAAAAACACTGTTACGTTCTGCCTGAAAAACATAGATGCTTGAAATGTTTGGTATTTCATTTGGCTATGGATCTGTATGGAGAAAAAAGGTGACGCAGGCTAAAATGCACCTCTAATTCAAGGTTATTGCATACAATTAGAGACCTTTATCCCAACTTTTTGCCAGTGTGAGATTGTTCCCTTCAGCCTGTGTGTCTTATCTAATCTGTCAAATCTCCCCATAGAGAGTAGGGCCTCTATCACTGCATTTCAGAACAAAGCATTTCATAACTGGGCAAATACTGGTGCACAAATGTGTGGGTTTTTTTTTTTTTTTTAACCTATTGCAGCCACTTTAGCAGTCTCTATGGGCTCCAAAATATGCATGTAATCCTATACTGAATAAACTCTTTTCATATAGCCTGCGCTAATCTTAACACTATGATGTCATCTGAACTCCACAGTATTGGTGAAACATGTTTTAATATTCCAGCTCTTTTGATCATGTCTCGTAAATCAATCCCTCAATCTCTTTAATTATTTTAATTGCTCTTCTTTAAATTCCCCTTGAGTGTAATTTTCTAATAGGAAGATTCCCCACAATATCCCAGGCATGACCTAGTTAAGTAGTAGGCAAAGAGTAGTCATGCCAAAGGAACGGAAGAGAAAAATCTGTTAGTTTCTTCATCAGTGATGGGATCCATCACTTGGAGGCATCTGTGGGCTTTCTGATGTTTCTGCACATATGATTTACTGTCCAGTTTCTCTCCTACAGGTCAATACTGTAGATTTCCTCCTCTTGCTGAATGCTTTCCTATGGCTATATCAATATTTCCAAGGTGAACCTTTTCTTTTCCACCCATACTCTTTTTTTGAATTTGTTCAAAGCTGTTTTGCCAGCTTTCCCATCTCCACCTAACTTAATGAGCAGCTGTGAAAACCATTTATGCCTAAGTATTGTCCTTTACATTGAAGTCTAAGAAAGATTTGACACTATTCTCTGAAATAATTTAGCCTTGTCAGCTCTCCAGATGAAGTCCGGTGCTGATCCATAAAATTCCCAACCATATAAAAAAGAATACGGTAAGACGATTGTTTGTTCCATTTCTTTTTTTCCATACAAAATTTAATTAAAAAGATAATGCTCCACCCATCTTCCAGTACTAGTCTAGAACAGTCGGCCTAAAATAGCAAAATTAATGCCAGGAAAAGATCTGCTCTAATTTTTCCCCTGTAAACCTGGTGAAGTTGTTCATGTGTATATAAGGGCGTAATTGAGCTAGGCTCCTGGCACGTATAAGCAAATACTTGAAGGTATACTTAGGTGACAACATCACCATTACTTTCTTCTGACTATTCTACAATGAAAAGATAATATAATTGCTTCAGCTAAAAAGGCACTGGTTATTTCCTTGTCACACTGAAGTCTAAGACAGTAAGCTTCTGTACGTTATAAGTGGAACAACTGCCATTGCTGCAAACAAAGGTGAGAGACATCAGAGATCATAAAATACGGGAATTTTCCTGGCTGTCCTGTGGCAGCTGCATGTCTGAAAAAAATTAGTAGAGAGAGCAGGCAGCAAGGAAGCACTGGGTTGGTTTTTTGTTTGTTTTCTTGCCTAAGAAAAGGCCGAATTCTTGGTGAAACAGCAACGTGCACACCCAATTCCTTGCATTTGGGGAATCAGGACTATGCAGTCCCCTGTAACATGCAGGACTGGATCAAATATATTTAATGGGAATCTGCAGAGCCCTGTACTTTGGCTAATTATTTTTTTTTTTAAAGTCTCTCATGGATTGACAGAGTCAAATCAACACCAGCTGACAAAAATGAAATTACTGCAAACCTGCAGACATCTATGCCTCTTTTGATACATATCTCCAGGGAATGTTTTTGCTCTGCTCCGGATGTGTGGAACTGCAGTTTTTAAAACACGGAAAACGTAAGCTTGCAGTGAAAAAATGTTATTGCAACTTACAGAAATGACTGTGATACATTAGCTTACGTAATAGTGATTACTTGTAAACCCTTTTTATTTCTTGTAAAACTTTTTATTCTTTAAGCTCTGGAATCCCATGAAATTACTGATACCATTGTATTGTTCACATTAGATCACATTTCTGCAGAGATTCCTGCAAGAAAGGAGCCAAGAGCTATAACGTTTGTAGTGCCTGACAACACTAATCATCGATCCTATTGCTAAGTGCTTCTGGCTGGGATGTTTCTGAGTCTGTAACTACACACAGCTCCTATCATTTGCGGCTACCACAAGCAGTTTTAGTTATCCTTCATTAAAAAGACTTTAAATAGAAGGTTTTAAAGATTCTCCAGCGCTAGTGAAGCCATGGGAAGGCAGCAACCTCTCTGCTCGGTGAGGGCAGGGGTGAGGAGCAGCTCCACGGCCCCAACGCTGGGCTTGCCCTTCCTGCTGGAAGCTGATCTATGGCCCTAGCGCTAGGAGACCGTCCAGGAATTTCGTTGCAGTGGACCGAATCTAAAAGGAAACGGGGGTTGGTTTTGTTTATTTTCCCTCAGCCGCACGGTGCGGGTGGGAGCCGCCTGAGGGAGCACCCTCCGCCGCCATCTCCCGCCTTTTTTCACCGGCTCCCAACCGCGACCGCCATCTCGCCAACCTCCCCCCTCGACCAACCCCCGCCCCGTCCCTGGGCCAAGGAGCCGCCAACGGCCGCTCCGCCATCGCGGCCCCGCCCCGCCGCCATCGCGGCCCCGCCCGGCCCGGCGCGCTCCCACCCCCGCGGCGCCGCTGCAGCCCCGCGCGCATATAGGCTGCCCGCCGCACTCTCTGCGCTGCCGCCGCCTCCTCCAGGCATGGCACAGGGCTCTACCTCACTATGGCAGCAGCAGCGCGGCACAGCACCCTGGACTTCATGCTCAGCGCCACAGGTAACGGCGCGGCGGGGCCTCTCCCCGCGCCTCAGCTTTCCCTCCGCCCCTGAGGGTCGGGCCCTTTCCTCGGCGCTCGGCTCCGTGCAGGCACCCCGCGGCCCTATCCCGCAGCGGGCCCTGCGCCGCACTCGGCGCGGCCTCCTCCTGCCCCAGCGGGCCGTGGGCCTGCGGCGGGGCCGCGTGCGGCGCAGGTGTTCCCGGGCCTCCTGCTCGTTCCTCAGAGGGCCCGCTGGCGGGGGGTGGTGGCGGCGAGGCGAAGGGGGCCCCGCCGGACCCGTTGCAAAGGCGTAGGGGGAAGAATTGGTAATAAAATGCAGCTTGAGGTGAGCTCTCGGTTTTTCCGAAGCTATCTGTAGAGGGCACGTTCGAGCCGACAGACGAAGGGAGCCACCACGTTTCTCTACGGCCAAAATGGGTGAAACGTTGGGGGGAGAGCTGAGATGGGTGCCCGAGCCCTGAGTGCCGAACCGGCCCCACCGCACTGTGAGTGGCCCTTCCTCTTAATAACACCAGTGAGGAGGGAGCGAAGGCAGCTATCCACATCTACACGAGAGATGTATCGGTATCTTGAGGGAGGAGGGAGATTTCCTCATCCAGAGGGCTTTGTTGCATGCTGTGCCCTTGGTGACTTTGCTGCATTTGTGCTTCAGTGAGATACTGAGAGCCAAGAGCAGGGAAGGGGGGAGATCCTAATGGGAATTGTTATCAGAGCAGTTTGTTTTAGAATGCTCTGATATATTTCACGGCAAAAGTCTTCTAGGCTGTTTCACAGTGAGGTATTACAGTGCAGCTTCACCACTGATAGTGACCTGACAGCGAAAAAGATACAGTACATAGTCCTGCCATTGTCCTTGCATCTTGCCCTTGCTTGATCTTGACAAAACCATGAAGCTGAGTACTTCTAAAACCCACTTTTGTGGAACCTCCTGCTCCCCTTTCCTCCTGCCCTTGGCTCAGTGACCTCTTTGCCTTTTTGGTTCCCTGAACTTCAACACATAGCATCTGTTTTGGCATCTGCACAACCATCAGAAATGGCAGGGGGAGGAGGAGGACTGGGTGTATTGAAAATAAACTGCAGGAAAATTTCCCTGCTCTGTGATATGAAAACTGCAATATTAATTAAGTAGACACTGTGATAGTGGTCTTAAACTTACCTGAAGACAATGCTTTCTACTCTGTTTATCTTTGAAGACAATATTTGCATCCTTCTCCAATTAAGATGGATGTACCTGAGTGGGAGTGGAGAGTGGACCAACTGCAGAAATATTGCTGTATAGCAATATATTATATTCCAAAGGAGGAAAGAATCTTTTTCCCTTCTCGTGCTTGTTTAAGCAGAGTAGACGCCTTGAGTGAGAGGTGAAGAACTTCTTCACCTGTAACAGCTCTACAGTTAATTATTTACACTCATGTGGCATTTTCCTTTCATCTAGTGCTTGTGGCTCAGAGCATAAAGAATTGTCTGTAAAGAAATATTGATGAAAGTGAACTTGTTGATGCTCTTAAAGAAGTTAAACTTCAATGCTGAATCATAGATTACCAACTGATTATTTTTTTTGTGTAAGTTACATGGACAATAAAACTTGGAAGTGTTCTGTTCTGACTTGGAAAACCCATGCATCCATTTTTTTCTTGCACCTCTGAGGCTTATATGTTATCATTACATTTCAGCTGAACTATTGCAGAATCTGTGACCTTGGTAAATGCTCTTTATGCCTCAAAATGTTACCTGTCCTCAGTTTGGCAGATTACTTTTAGTGGATCTTACTTTTAACTTCATAGCTTGTAGAAACACAAGGACTTCAGGCAATGAGAGTAAGTATTCTTCAGTAGTAAGCTTGTATTTATTATAATGAGTCTTGCAATAAAAGTACATGGTCATGGTGTCTATTTCTTTAATGTGTACCAGAGTTGTGATATATGGTGATTGAAGCCATTTGAATATGCTTCTCAGTGTTTGTGTTTAACACAATATCTAGTCTGTAGTTCCCTGTTCCTGAAAGGAAGAAGAATGCCTTCTCTGGTGATATATCCGGATTGAACATGACTGTGAAGGATAGTCTTTCTGCAACATGAAAACTTTTCTGGAATCTTTCCTTATATGCTGTGTTGTGTATAACTTGTTTTAATCCTCAGTCGTTTTAGGGCCCTGAGGGAGTAAAGGAGGGAGTCTATGGTTGAATGTCTGAAAGGATCTTCAGGACACAGCTCTGTGTATGATTTTGTGTAGGATTTTCTCATACATTAATGCTTGCACAGCCCTGCTGAAAAGGACTTGGAGGTACTGCTGGACGTGAGCTAACAATGTGCCCTTGCAGCCCAGAAAGCCAACTGTATCCTGGGCTCCATCAAAAGCAGCAGGGAGAGGGAGATGGTCCTGCCACTCTACTCTGCGCTGGAAAGGCCTCACCTGGAGTTCTGCATCCAGATGTGGAGTCCTCAGTACAGGAGAGACATGGATCTGTTGGAGTGCATCCAGGGGAGGGCCACAGAAATAATCCAAGGGATGGAACACCTCTCCTGTGAGGACAGGCTGTTCCTCCTGGAGAGGAGAAGGCTCCAGGAAGACCAGAGAGTGGCCTTTCAGTGGCTAAAGGGGAGGGGGCTCTAAGAAGGAAGGGGACAGAATCTTTGGCAGGGTCTGTGGTGACAGAACTGAAAGAGGGGCGATCTAGGCTGCATATAAGGAAGAGATTTTTTAGAATTAGGGTGGTGAGGCACTGGCACAGATTGCCCAGAGGTGGTGGAAGCTCTGTTTCTGGAGGCAGTCGCAGTGAGGCTCAACAGGGCTCTGAGCACCCTCATTTAGCTGTAGGTGTTACTGTTCACTTATTCTGTTAGTAGCTGCTCATGCTGCAAAATGGTATAGGTTCTGGTGGTGATATCTACTGGCTTTTTTTGTTTGTCATATGCCAAAACCCTTTAGAAGATCTTCTTTATGCAGTTCAGTTCTCTCCAGATATTGGACAGTAGTTTGTAGAGTGTTCCTTTTTCAAAATAAAAATATATGTTCAGTAATTCACTTGAGTGAATAGCTGGAGTAGTAGGCACTTTTCTTTTTAAGTATCTGTAAGATTGATAGTTGTTGGAGATATTGAGTGATACCAGTAATGCAAATATGGTTGTAAGGAGGTTTAAAAAGGAGAAGGTGGTATTTCTGCTGTTAGTTTCAGGTGGGAGTGGGGGAAGTGCAGGAGAAGAAAGAGCACTACCTTGGGAATGGGGTTGCTTGGACCAAATGAACTTAGGCATGCCAATTTCCTAAAAAGTTGAAAGAAAACTACAAACTTCTAGTTTTGTACTACAGTAATAGAGTCAGAAGAAAATGGCCTTTTTTCTTCATAAATACATCTCTAATTATGAATCTTCATGAAATTTTAATGGGCTGTTAGATAGAAGCAGGTCTGAATCTTTGGGTAATGCAACCTGACTTTGTGACGGTCTCCTTGAGGTGCTTGAAGTAGCAACTGTAGAGCAGAAGCATCTTGCCTAGCTGTGGATCCTGGAGCTGATACATAGACAGCTTCTGCAGCAGGCAGTGCTGTGTTCCTTATCCTAAACTATAAGAGGAGTGTTGTAATGGAAGTCTTTTTTATGGAAAAGGCGCAGTTCATTTTCTTTCCATAATTGGCAGAGGAGGCTTTAATAATGCTTCTGACTTCTGGGCTGTTGGCATACTTATCTTATCAATTGGTTACTTCATCAGAAGCAGGGAATTTAGAATTTGAGGCTCCATTCAGACTTGTTCTTTGTTGCTCCCTTTGGAAAGTTGCTTTGGGAAGGTAAAAGCTCACTGGAAAAATAACTTGAAATGTTTTATCTGTTACTGTTTGGGATTATTGGAGGGAATTACGCAGTTTGCAGCTGCACAGAATTCAGGGCAGGGCATAGATGTGTGTTTGCGTGAGGGAAAGCAGAGATTATTTGAGCTCATGCACTTAATGAAAGAAGTTCTTACAAAACTGTTGTGTGAATTCCTCACACTAGGAATTCCAGGGCTATAGTGCAGGTAAGGCACTGCTTGAGTTCCTAAGGAAAAGGGTAAGTGAATGTGTGTGCACGTGAAGAAAAGCAGAACAAGTGTTTTCATGGTGATGGAAAGATGAGAGTATGATTTCTTGCAGGCTGAGCTTCCTTTTTTAGGCCTTCTGTCTGTGGCTTTGTTCCTGTCCTCAGGGCCTGTGGCTCGATACTGAAATTGTGCATGGGGGGAAAAAAGTGAAAAATCAAGTCTGTTGGCAGTAGGAATGCACATAAATAAAAATAATAGCTGCAGCACATCATGTCTGACACGTTATTGGATGTGGCCATTATATTCAAAAGTAAGTCCTTTGCTAATCTTTTTTTTTCCACATACTTTAACTGGTGCTGTGTGTATTGGATTTGACTTACAAAATTTCTCCGTATTCTTCAATTAGCATTTTGCTGTGGAATTGTGCTTAGTGCAGTTAAAAACACTTTTACAAAACAGGGAGTTGTATACATCTTTCTAGTTCTGAGGGATTTTTTTTTGGTGGAGGCCACTAACTACTTTTCAGGCTAAATGAAATACATGAACCTGTCCTGGCTGAAGTATCCCTTACAATGTGAAAAGGTGCTGTTAACTCTGCTGTCTGTGCTACGTCTTACAGACTTGTGACATGCTTCTTAATGGTTAAGAAACGCTCTCACTGAAACGTCACCTATATGCTTAGGGGTGGAAAGATTTAAACTGTCCTCGTGCCCTCTGTTATGTATTTTTTCAGAGCTGTTTGATATACTCCAGTATATTTACAGCTGGGATGTACTCCGGTGTTTGACATCCTTAAAAGCATAAAAACTGCGTGATCATATTGTTGTGTTTTGAAAGTCTTGGTTATGTTTTATGTGCTCATTCTTGATTTGTATTAATCTAAACTCCTGGAGGGAAGGAGTTAGAAGGCTTTACCTAGTTCTGTATCCCTTTGGAATCTTGTAGTTGAGTTCCTTTACTTTAAGGACCGACTTTAATTGAAAAAGTCTTTCTTGGGGGGAAGCCCTCCCACCCCCCTCCCTGAAACAGGAGTAGTTAAGAGAACTACATGAGGGGGCATATTTATACTGGCTTTTTTTCTCTGCCATCTCTGAAACTTCTGTGTGAGAATTCCACGCAAGCTCCTTGGGCTGTGCTGAATTGCATGGCCTCTGCCATAGTAACATAACTTCAGCAGGCAAACAGTAACAATTCCAGAACTGATTCATGGCTGATCCTGTAAGAAGTGTTGAAACAGGAGAAGAAAGCAGGAAGAGATGGTAGCTTGGGAACTCTTGCAGAGTTTTTTTCCTCAGATGCTTCAGAGCCCTGTGTATGAAGGAGGAAGGGTTAAACTAGTGCTAAATGTTTGCTGGCAGTTTCTAAGATTGTACGTGGAAAAGCTCATCAGCAAATCTTTTGTGAGTGCTTGGCTATATATAGTTACTTCAACATTATTTGTAATGTGTATTTTTATTTGATAGACTAGAGATGCTAGGGCTCTGTTTCTCTAATGAGGCAGGTGCCTGCTTCTGTGATCTGGGACTGGCTGCAGTTAGATAGGAGGAAGTGTGTTAGAGTACACTGCGGGGGAAGCAGCATCTCTTGGCCCTGTAGCTCATCTTGACCAGTTCTGTCAAGAATGGGGTTGTCTGAAGTGCCAAAACATCTGACTGCAGTGATAACATGCAGGTGATACGCTTATCGCTTTACTGTGTTGGTTTATGTTACATTATCAGAACTTGCTGACTCCTTGCTGATGGTGTGTGTATGGATGACGACCATATAGATCAAGGTTAAACAAAACCCAAGTAAATGCCTTGTGGGGCTTGCAACTGCGTTATCAGCCTTGGCTAAAGGTGTGTTTGCAGGCAGCTTAGAGCCACAGGTCAGGAATGAGCCCATATTTGTTGTGCTGCTCCAAGCAGTGCCCCACAGGCCTGCAGCTTCTCGTTCTGACAGGCTGGGACCAGGGATGGGCCTGCCCTGCCTCACAGTGTAAGGCTGCCCTGTCAGGAGGCCTTAACACGGGAGTGGAGGCTTCCTATTTTTAGCAGCATGGATTGCTGTGAACTCATTCCCTGCTTTTGTTGGTTTCCAGTGCTGAAAAGTAAAATGTTCTGTGAGAGGAACTCCGAAAATAGTTATCAGAATCTCCCATGTGATGTAAGGAATTTAGTGGCTGCTTGCTGGGGCATGAAGCATCTCTCCCATGTGAAGGTGAAGGATACAGCATGAGAGATGTTCTCCCTGAGGGCTTGGTTTGGGGCCATGGAACGAATTCACACAGGAAATGAGGGCTTCTTTTGACATGAGTATTTCTATTTGAGGTAAGCTTCTGTGCCTTTTAAATAGCAAATGCATTATGCATAGCAGCCATGCTGTGAAGTTTCTTCCCCTTCTTGTAATTCTAATCCTTGGAACTAGAAAAGTGCTTAGGACAAGTAGTTCTAGTCACTTTGCTTTGTGCATTTCTGGAAGATGGTCAGGTTCCAGGTGATTGATAATAAACAGGAGAGCTGGTATTGCTTGAGCATGCAGAAGTTCTCTTAGCAAGTACGCTTCCTTTTTTTTTTCTTTTGTTCATTTTTTAAGATGGAAGGGCTACAGATGTTTCAACAAGTGATAATATTGTTTAGAATGTGAACAGTCTTTATATGCCAGTTAATGGACTTCTGTTTACATGATACTGGAAGAGACAAATGCAGCTAGTGGAGCTGAGGTGTTGAAACCACACATGTGGATATTAAGGTTTGAGCTGTGTGTCAGACGAAGGAAGTTTTACGA
This sequence comes from Numida meleagris, assembly GCF_002078875.1. NCBI lineage: Eukaryota > Metazoa > Chordata > Aves > Galliformes > Numididae > Numida > Numida meleagris. Next base: position 116,833,283 of record NC_034409.1, on the reverse strand, counting down.
GCATGTAAATACTTCAGCATACCACCTCTGTGCTCAGACTCAAGGTATGAAGAATGTTGGTTTGCAAATGCCCCAGCATGGATAATCTGTTGGGACACAAAGTTACAGGAAGTTTAGTGAAAAACAGCCTTCTCATGCAGAATTCATTTTGACCAAGCAGCAAGTCTTGGAAGAGTCCAGGTTCTGAGACTAATTTCATGTCTTGTGAACAAAGGTTTCTTTCCTATTGAACAACAGTGAATTTCTACAAAGTGGAGAAAACGTAATAATCTTACAGAGTGAAGCAATGAGAGAGAAGATAAAATTTTATTTCATAAACATCTATTTAGTTTAATTATTAGACAGAGCAGTGTGACTTTCCTAATGTCAGTTGCTGCTTTTAAGGCCTGTAAATGTTTCTTCTGCAGCTACCACAGAGCAGCAGGGCTTCTGATGAACTGTTGCACAGCATTCTGGAAGATCTGCAATTAAGAAGTTGTTAACAATCACTTAGCTGTAATTAGATTCCAGATTTAGAAACATCTTTTGAAGTATATAATTTGAGAAAATATGGGAAGAAATTATCAATATCAAAGTGAATTGAGGAGAGGGTTTTTAAATATTTAAATCTGCGTGTTATCACTGTGTACCTGCTAAAGGTGTAGTGACCCAGTGGTTTCTGTAGGGGCGGTGCTGAAATAGCCCAGACAACCCTGAACCAAAACCTATCTGAATTTGGTGTCTTAAGATTAATGTTCTTTCTAGTGGGATGTTCTTGTAGGACTTGCCTTGCTTAGCTGAAAAACAGTAGTCTAGTAGCTAGTTGAAAACATTCCCTTAAATGATCCCGGCAATGAGGGCTACTAGCAGCTTTGCCAATATCGTACAAGGGAAAAGCCATCTGTGTGTTCTCTGGTGCGTTCTCATTAAACTTGATTTGCGCATTGGTCAGGAATCATCAGCGGTGAGCTTTTAGATGTTGGTGAATCTGCAAGCAGGAATCCTGTGCTGGTGTAGTAAATAAGCTGGGAAAAGTTTGTTTGTAATGCCTGACTTGCTGAGTAACTCTTTTCTGTCATCGGAGATGATAATCAAATGCTTATGCAAAGATGATCAAGGGAGGTTCTGGAAAGCGGTTATTCTTTGTCTTTGTTCTTCCCCCTCAGGTGGTTTCGAATTCAGACATGCTACAAATATTTTAACCTTGACTTTGCTGGCTCTGCTGTAGTCAGCCATTGTTATAGCAAAAAGTTACTTTTATGATCTCTATTAATGATGATCCTAATTAATAAGCTCTCCTGTGAACTAGTGTCTGTTTTGCTTGAGTGCTCATCTTTCTGCATGGGTATGCACTCTTTGGGATGCTTTTGTGGAAGATGAATACCTTCTCCTAGAGATAGCCACAGGATCATGGAGTAATGTGAAGGCTGTGTGTACCTGGTGTTACTTTTGGCTCTAGCAGATTTACATCACATAAGCAAGTGGGTAGGAATGGGTGGCAAAGCTTTGGAGACCAGTAAATATATTCACAAAAAGTTTAACAAAGCTGAACTGCATAACGTAAGTGGTCTGTTTTACGCCTTCTCTGAGTTCTGCATGGTTTAATGAAACAACCTCTACTCAGTTGTATGGCTGGACTTGTAACAGTCGCTGAGATGGCTGCATCCTCAGCTGGTCAGTAGGAGTTATCCTTCCCTACCACTGAGTCCTCTTAAAAAAAAAAAAAAAAACAAAATGCCTTCAGTGAGGCTCTGATCTTCTCCTGAATGTCACGGTTATATTACTTGGGGAAGTAATCCTGTGGGCTGACTGAGTGGGAATTAATATGCAGCCCCTGGTTATAAAAAGAAAAAATAATTAAAAACACTCATGTCTACAGCCAATCTTAAACTAGTCATCAAGTGTGAGCCAGCTCTAAGTTGGTAGCAAGTGTTTTAATTTGGTTCTTTCGTTATATATCTTGCAGCAACTGACTCTGTGCTTGAAGAGCTTTGCTTTTACAGCTAGTAACCTCATGTATCCAGGTGCTTGCTTATTCAAGCAAGAAAATGAGTTCAGTTAGCACATTGCTTTTGTGACTAGCTTTACGTTAAAGCTTTCTTTCATTGCTGTGACCAGATTATTACAGAAGAACTGATAGTGTGATATGTAGAACTCTTCCCCCACCTCCCTCTCATATCAATATGGCACTGGCAAGAGTTTCTAGTGGAGTTCTGACCTTTGACTGTCTCAAATTAGATTTGTTTATAGCCAGGTAGGTCACTTCCATGTTGTTTTGTACAAACGGTTTCTCCATAAGCAGCTGTTGACAGAGGAATGTAAGGATATTTTAAATCTGACTTGGTTACAAGCCGAAAGGTTGCATAGATTTGTTTCAGTAACTTTAAGATATATATATAATGTCAACTATAATGTTGACATAAGAGTTCTCTGGAGTTACTGCAACTCCTTAGCATGCTTGAATTAAATGATTCCAAATCCTAGAGCTTTGGATTCATTTATTTGAGATTGTTATGTTCAGTTCTCAGGTAACTACTTGGACTGGCTGTGCCACAGTGGGGTGCATGCAGAACTGTGGGTTTGGTTTCTGTAGAAAAGTCAGACCTCAAATGAAATAGTCTTGCCCCAAGGGTTTGTGGTTACGTCGCTGGCTTAAGCACTTCTTCACCCTTCCTGCTTGCTCCTTTTTATATTAGCATTGCCTCTTAAAATATGTGTCTGGAGCATGAGATGACAGTGCTAGTGTAAAGCAACAGGCAAGAATAGAGAAGCGAGGAAAAATGGGAGTGCTCTATTTGTTGGCAGTGTAGTCTTAGGTTGGCATCCGTCAACAGAAGAACATCTAGAGTTGAGCCCCTAATCAATTGGATGCTTTAGGGAGAAGGTGTTAAGTGGCTGTGGATTGTATGTGGTGAGGGAAGAGAGAGGTTGCTTTTAGCTTCCGCAGAAATCTAGCGGATGGGGAGATGATTATTGCAGGGGGAATGTGTTCAGCTAAGTAAAGAGGGAAAAAGAATGTGATCCAAGAAAACCAGCAAGCGGCATTAAAAACTTACGGTGTCTCGCAGAGAGATTTAGAATCGCATGGGAGTGTTTTGCATGTATTTCTCTTGGCAACCTGAACTGCTGGAATGTTATCTCGTGGGGGAGGATAAGGGGTGAATTCTGCTAGGAGCTTTCAGTCCTTTGAGATCGCTTCTTTGTTTCTGGTAGACTTCATGAATAATTCCCAAAGGGACACTTGGAGGCGCTTGATTTATATCACTATGGTCCTTAGGTAGAGGTACTGGTAAGTTCGTGCATTGCTTTGTAGCACAGTGTAGCTTAACTTGCCAGTAGTCACTATATATAGTGTGAAGCACTCAGGGTTGCCTTGTGGGGCACAGGATCCATGAAAACTCATTAGGAAAAAGCCACCTTCTGTTCTTAACCTACTGTAATGCAGAATAATGAAACTGACTAAGAACATGGAGAAACCTGAAACTGATCTTTCTTTTGTAGGATATTGAATAGCAGATGACTATTTACATCTAATTGCCTTTTGAAAACCTCATCCACTGCCATGCATGATTTGTTGAGTTCTCTGTATAAATCCAGACAAGTTTTGTTTCTATATTTGTTTTAGTCTAAAGGAAATCCAGGAGATTTTGAAATATAGGCACTAAAGTTCCTTGTGAGTTCTGGATTTTGAAACCCGAGTATTTTGTTCACTAAGCACTTTGGTAGTTACCCTTTAATCCTGAAGGCTTTGAGTGAAGAAACACGACTGCGTCTGAGATACCTGTTGGTACTGGAAAAATGCTTTGGATCCTATACGTGTGTATGAGAGGAACTTCTAAACCTGATGCCTGTGCTTCCAGCGAGCGGCAGTGGCCTTGCTCCACTTTGGTGCACTTGGCCAGCCTGCTGCTGCTGTCCTCTTCAGCTGATGTTAGGACCTGACCAGGCTAAAAGCTGCCAGCTTCTCCCAGTGCTGCGTTCATCACTCCTCCACCTTGTTTCTGTTCACTTGCTTTGCCAGTGATGTTTTTATAGAACTGGAATTGTCAGAGTGTCCACACGTGAGCTTCAGACTTGTGCAGCACAATCATGTAACTAAAATATGAAATGATGAGTTTGCGTGGCTCTGAACAGTAACAAGGTGCCAGCCATTGAGACTGCTGTCTTGCATAGAAAATACAGAATATGCTAATAGTATGCAACTCTTAATGCATTCTTAATTAAGCACTTCATTTCATTTGATTTCTCTTCACCTCTCTATTAAGAGTGTAGCTACCAAGGGAAAAATACAAAAGCATATGAGAGTGCTTTAATGTGTTGTATTGTTTCACTTATGTTATGTTCTTGTTCCCTACAGGAAAGGGTTCAAAATCAGGGTTATGAGGTAAATATTCTCGAAGAAGATCTAATCTGTTCCCATAACTTGCAAAGTCTTTAAGTCCTCTGGTATGAGGAGGTCTTAAAACAGATTTTTTTTTTTTTTTTTTTTTTTTTTTTTAAACTAGACTGGTCTAATAGCAGATCACAGAGATCTGTGTTGGAGTATCTGGTTGAAACTGGATGGTGTTACGTGTGAAGACAGCCTGGATGCTTGTAGTACCCAGGGTCTTTGAGCAGCCCTCATGTTTGCAGACGACTAGCAATTCTTGTCTGCTAAGACTCCAGAGGAATGTCTGTGACTGTTCCAAAATATCTCTTCTTGAAGCGTACTGTGTTGCCAAAACCATCTGGCTTGAACTGATTGGTCACTAACTCTTTTGAGAACTACATCTCTCACAAATCTTCTATGCAGTGTTCTCGTTTCTGTCCTCTAGGGTTGAAATACTGTGTCTTCTCACTCCTTCTGGCAAATATCAAATATTGAAAACAATATTTCATACTTGTAACCTGAGTTTGCTTCCTTTGTTCCTGGATAGTACACACGCATGTAGAAAAGACAATCTACTTGGAATCTGCAGCAAAATGTTAATTCAGTCTTTTCCTAGGGGTTTTATCACCATTGTCCTTTTTTCACTTAACACATGTTAAAGCATATCTGAGTTTGGAGTGAGGTGGTGGCAAGTGGATTTGGGAGGAAGATCTTGAGATTCCTGAAGCTTTGTGATGCCTTCAAGCAACCACTGTTGCCTTAAAAGGAGTCTCCCAACTTTGGTGAATTAATTAATTAGCCCTCCGAGGCAAACCTTGTGTGGTATAACCAAAAGGAGACCTGATGAAAGAGCATGTTATTTTAACTTCATGAAGTTAATCACATAATAGGAAGAAGTTGTGCCTGGCTTCTTAGCAAATCTGCTGTAGAATGATGAGCCGCTTGCGAGGGATTAGAGTCTTCATGGAGCAGAAAAATGTGATGACTTATCCTGCAGTCTCTGCCAAAGCACACCCAGCAGAAATCCTTGGGGTTGTTTGAAGCTGAATGTGGTATGAGCACTCCAGTTCTTTTAGAGTATCTCTCTTCTGGCTTATTCAGTGTATTGCAGAAGTGAAGTGGTCTGGAAGTCGGTTACATACTAGTTCCATCTGGGGTTTCACACTGGTTTGTTGGCCTGGAAGGATATGGCATGCATTATTGAAGTTGCTATCTGTGTCATACCAGATCAGCATTAAAGAGCATGGGTTTTGCAGATGATAAAGGAGTGGGAAAAGCAAAACAAATGGTGAAGAAGGGGGGAGAAACATCTCTCTCCTTCCCAGTGCAAGGCTGCAAAAACTAGGACCAATTTAAGAACTATGGCTCTAATTAAGATTCTGTTTCTTTTGTGATGATGTCCCTAAAACACATTGACTTGACTGTCTCATCTATTACTGCTATAGCCACAGTTATTTGGCAGGGAAACTTCGTGCTTGTTGTGCCCTCATCATGGTGGTACCTGACTGATGCTGAATATGAAGTACAAAAATGTAATGGTACAAATAATGTGGATTTCACAGCAGGGTAGGGGAAGAGAAAACTTCATAGTGATAGCAGCCCTTGCAGATGCTCCCTCAGTGAGGGTACAAACCATCAGTGGGGCTGCTTACTGGCTGACAGAGGGTTGCGGTTGTGCCAGCAGTTAAATTATTCACTGCTCTCTAACAGTACTTGTATTCTGTTAATTGGAATTAACAATTAATGGGGAGTAAATGAGTGATCCATAAAAGATGGAAGGTAAATATCTCAGCATATGAATTAAAGGTCAGGCAATATGAGCAGTAAGAAGTAGAGACTTTCTGCTTCTCATAAGTGTTCTTGTCAAGGTATTACAGAATTGGTTTGCTCTAAACTTAATGCAGAGAGAAAATCGAAGGTTTTTTCTTTACCTCTGTTTTTGCCTGTCTGGTAAAAAACACAGGTAGCAGAGTGTGGTCTTTGTAGATGGCAAATGCAGAGGTTACAGTAATCAGGCTTCCAGTTTGTTCTGCTGTTTGGTTATGCTGGATGAGACAAACTTTGTAATTTGGTGTAGTTTTCTTTATTTGCCTGAAATACGCATGCACTAGAAACATGCTGGAAGCTATTGCTTGTTGTTTTTGGAGGTGACACTTGTTTCCAAGGTACAAGGCCTGCTCCAAAAGTAATGTCTCCTATTTTATTATGTTGGCCCATGATGTCAGAAGCGAATGTTGGTGGCATGGCAGTAGGCGTTGAACCTTCCCACCAATATCCCATTGCATTTTGTGGCTGTGTGGCAGATGACAGCAGAGGGGCACTCTGACACAGAAAGTGTGGTTGAGGCGAAGATGTGTCTTTGAATTTCTCCATGTGGAAAAAATGGCAACTATTGACATTCATTGATGCTTGCTGAATGTTTATGGAGACCAACCAGTGGCTGTTTGCACACTGAGGTGGTGAGTGGTGTGTTTCGGCAGTAGGGACAGTAGGTCACCTCTGCTGGTACAGATTGTTATGAGCATATCATGCAGGCTCTTGCTCATCACTGGCAAAAATGCAAAGCTAAGGGTGGTGACTACGTTGAAAACTAGTGTTTTGTAACTGAGAATTTGCTCTATCGAACAATGATGTTGAACTCTTTGTTGTAGTATCCATGGAAATGTATAGGAGGCATTACTTTTGGAGCAGCCTATGTATGTGCAGCTGAGGGCTGCAAATAAAAGAAAATTGCCTTGGAATAGCTCTTCAATTGGGACTGGGTCAACAATGTGAGGGCTGGAAGCAGTGAGTTATAAACAGTCTGCGAGTAGCTAAGCCAGTTGATTTCTCAGAGTAATTTTAGATCCTTGTGATATTTGCATTTTGTATGGCTATGATGGCATTGTCTTTTGTGCACAGGAAGCAAAATGATTTTGCTCACCTCACTGAAACTGTCTGTGGCTTCTCACTGACATGCTTACTGGTGTGACAGTCTCCCTAGTTTGATTTCAGTTCTGGTAGGTATAACGTTACCAGATCAATGATTAACTTCTGTAGTCAATTTCAAACAGCTGATGAATCTCAGCTTGTTTTTGGGATACTTATTTGAATGGAGTGCTTAAATTAGTTATTAAAATATTTCCATTACATAAAAAGACTTAAAATAATAATAATAATCTCATGGAGACACCAAACCTGTTGCTTCTAACATTAGTGTCTTCTAACTGAAGAAACACCTTTATGTATAAAGCATCAGCTTCCTTTTGAAGAAGTCTTTGGTTATTTCCAAGCGGATTTCTGTGGATTTTTTTCCGTAGCATCTTCGAGACTGTGCATGGGAGTCTGCATTGTCCTAGATGTTAGAAAAAATGACATCTCTCCCTGGCTTCCTAATCTGCTTGTGACGTGGATAGGCATCTGTCAGAGTAGTCTGACCATTCCTCTGTGAGAATGGCTCACAGAACCAATTCCTTCAATCAGTTATTAAGTTGAAGGCCGGTGTGAGTTGTGGAAATGGTGGAATTATGTTTTTCACGATGATTTTTTCTCATTCTGTAACTTTTCTGAGTCACTGATGAAAGCTAAACACACTTTCAAGGAAATGATCTCAGAGATACTTAAATTTAGCAAGCATTGAATATGCAGTAAATTCTGGGATTTCTTGTCTTACTCATCCTGCAGTTCCCAAACTAATACACGTTCAGAAATTTTGTCATTACTGACTAGGAAAGAAGTTGCATTTGCTTCCACCTTTTCATGTGGAAAAACATACATCTTTGCTTCCATTTTTCTTTGTATTAGCATTAATTTAACACTACTGTGTGCTGAGAGTCAGCTATGTATTCCATTGAGAATTTGAGACTTTGCCCTTCACTTCTGTTGATTAAAGTAGTGGAAGAGAAAAATGACCACTATTTAGATGAGGTAGCTTGCCCTGTCTTGTTTTCAGTGCCTTGAGCCAGGGAAAGTAAACTTCCAGTTGTCTCCTCAGTGCTGCTGTTCATTTGTGGGATTGCTGAGGGTGGTGGTTATTGTGGTTGTTGTTGGGCTTTTTAAGTAATAAAGTTAATTGCATGAATAAGACTTGGATTGGCTTATGATACAGCAGTTGACCAGTAATAATAGACATGGGAAAAGAACTCATTCTATTGATTGAGCATCAAGACTTTTTTTTTCCCTAGGGATAAAGACTAATTTAAAAGAACTTTGGAATATCTGTGAACTAGAAAGTATGTATATGGGTTGGGAACTACGTAATAGCTTGTTTTGTGGTTTTGTTTTTCTTTTGTGAGATCAGCTATAAGCTTGAAAGCAATTGCTCAGACAGAACTCAAAAGAATAGTAGTGTATCTTGTTGCCAGCAAAAACTGTTTAGTGTTTATATTAAGAAATAAACAACAAAAAAAGGATTTAACTGAAAAATCCTCACTGATTATTTCCCTGTCTGTTCTGTCTTGCAGCTGATTGTAATGCCGTTCTTAAAGCTCTACAGCCCGTTTTTCAGGAGCAGGGAATGACAGAAACAGTTCATAACTGGGAAGATCATGGTTATTTAGCAACCTACATCAAAAAAAATGGCAGGTAGGTGGATTTTCCTTCTTATTTCCCATCTGTCTTCCCTTACAAATATTTTTCTTCCTATGTTAGGTGCTACAGGGTGCAGGTAGACCAGACTTCGACCTGTTTCGTGTGTGAAATGACTCTAAAATGAAGCACCATACTGTTGAGAATGTTGTCTGTGCCATCTTCTGACATGGATGTCAGAGCAGCTGAACTGGTCCAGCCTCTGTGCAGGGTACCCAGGACCACATCCAAGTGACTTCTGCAGATCTCTAAGAAGACTCCATAACCTCTCATGGCAGCCTGTGCTCTGGCACCTGTACAGCACAGAGGTGCTTGCTGGTGTTCAGAGGGAACCTCCTATGTTCCAGTTTGTGCCCATTGCCTCCTCTTCTGGCACTGGGCACCACTGGAAAGGACAGCGCTTCGTCTTCATTGCACTCTCCCTTCAGGTGTTTATAGACATTGAGATCCCCCTAAGCCTCCTCTTTGTTGGACTGAACAATCCCAGCTCCGTCAAATTCTTCTTATGGGAGAGGGACTCCAGGTTCTTCATCTTTGTGACCCTTTGTTGAACTCTTTCCAGTAATTCTGTTGTCTTCTGAGGAGCCCAAGAACTGAATCCAACACTCCAGGTGTTTCCTCACCAGTCAGTGGTATGGAGTGGAAGCTTCTCCTCTCTTGAATTGTTGGTGATGTTTTACCTACTACAGCCAAGAATACTGTTACCCTTTCTAAGGGCAAGGGTATACTCAAGTTGATGGTCCGTTAGGACTCCCAGGTCCTTTTCTGCAGAGCTGCTTGGTGCCCCCCAGTATGTGCTGGTGCCTGAGGTTATTCCTACCCAGGTCAGGACTTCCCACTTCTCCTTGTGGGCTTAAAAAATGTTTAAGTTTAACATGTCCAGCCTGTTCAGGACTCTATAGATTGCTAGGCTGCAGAGCTGTAATACATTACATGTTCAGTCATTCAGCCTTTAATTGTGCTGCCAAATGCAGCTTCCAGTATTTTGCAATGGAGGATAGTTGTCAGTATTCCTACTACTGTGAGAAGATGAAGATAGGGAGATGGGCCTAGTGACCTTCTAGCAGGGGAAGAAGAGTTGGTCTGTTATCCAGATACCTTGGTGTTGTTTCATAGAATCATAGAATTAGCAGGGTTGGAAAAGACCTACAAGATCATCCAGTCCAACTATCTACCTACCACCAATAACCCCACTAAACCATGTCTCAACACAACATCTAAATGTTTCTTGAACACCTCTGGGGCAGTGACTCCCCCACCTCCCTGGGCAGCCCATTCCAGCATCTGACCACTCTTCCAGAAAAGTAGAATTTCCTAACGTCCACCATGAATCTCCCCTGGTGCAACTTGAGGCCGTTCCCCCTCGTCCTCCAGGGCCTCAATGTCTTTCTTGCAGTGAGGGGCCAAAAACTGGACACAGTACTCGAGGTGGGGCCTCACCAGGGCTGAGTACAGAGGGACAATGACTTCCCTACTCCTCCTGGCAACACTATTTCTGATACAAGCCAGGATGCCATTGGCCTTCTTGGCCACCTGGGCACACTGCTGCCTCATGCTCAGCTGAGCGTTGACCAATAACCCCAGGTCCATTTCCTCCACACAATCTTCCAGCCACTCCTCCCCAAGCCTGTAACATTGCCTGGGGTTGTTGTGACCAAAGTGCAGGACCTGGCACTTGGCCTTGTTGAACCTCATCCCATTGGCTTCAGCCCAGAGATCCAGCCTGTCCAGATCTCTCTGTAGGGCCTTGCTACCCCCAGGCAGATTGACACTTCCTGCCAGCTTGGTGTTGTCTGTCTTCTACTGTGCAAGTAGAAGAGATGGGCAGCAATGCAGTCTCTCAGACATCCATGTCCACAAGCTGCATACGCCTGGATTTTGTCTCTTGGGTTAGACCAACAGTTCATCTGTGGGAAAAGCTGGCAGGGTACTGGGGGCAGCTTTATTCCAGAGACTACCCCCAGAAGGCAGCGTCAGTTCGAGCTGCTTTTGCTGTCATGTAGTTGTATCAAGTAGCCTTACTTCTCCCTCATACACTCTCGTGCTGTGCTCCAGGACGTGCAGTCATCCTTATGATAACAAAATACTTACCCAGTGACTTGTAGTGCCCTGTCACTTAGGATGCTTTGGTAAGGTAGTTGATCAGCTGGAGGAGAAACCTCACTCATAAGGAGGAGAGTGGAGTTAAGTGTAAGCATGGATGGGGCCTACCTATTCTCATAAGAGTTCATCTCCTTGAGCCGTCTAGGCTGAATGCAACCAGTTGATCATTGGTTCTTATGTTTAGTGGCATAACATGCCAGATATCTCTTCGACTAGCAGTGTTAATCTTTTCAACTTGTAATGAAAAATACCCAACAGAGAACACTGAGTTTCTGAAGAAAATGGGGACTCGAGCATGTTGATATTTAGAGCATCTGTAAGACATAATTGGGTTTTCTCCTACAGCATTGTTTTAGTCATTCTTGATTTGTATGGGCTCATTTGCTCTACCACTCTTCATTCAGCATGTTGGTTTTAGCAGTAAATGCAGCCCTTGCCTCTTCTCCCTGTTCCCTAGCAGAAATGTGGGTAACTGTCAAAGTTTTTTGATCTTGATTTGTATATAAACTACTGTGGAGACATTAATGCTAAATTGTGTACGGATATTGTCAGTTCAAAATTGCATTAGCAAGTGGAGCTGTTCAACCCTGTAATTATTAAATAAATGCTCAAATTGAAGTTCTGATATCGCACAGGTCTGGAAATAGCTGCACTTCTAAGAGGAGCAGTTCAGGAGATCATTCTAAATGTAATAAGGAATTGCAATTTGTGAGGCAGCCTCTCAAAACTGAAGAAGGAAGAACAACACTATGGAAGAGCTGAATACTGAGAGGAGACTGCTCACATTTCAAGTGATTCTTTTCTTAGTGCAATGCTATTTATAAATCAATAAATTATGGTTATTGCTTTCTTTTTGTGTAGTAGCTGCAGTCTGAACTCCACTGTGCGCTAGTTTTTTTTTCCCTGAAAATTACTCTCTTCAGCTATTCAACTCATTGTCTGTAGTAGTGTGAGTGAAATGTGTTTTTCTGTGCTTGGCAGCCACATTGAACAAACACTGGGTCCAGCAGGAGAATTTTCTTTAAGTTCTGGGGCCTCAGCAGTTTTGTCTCCTTGAGTTACGTGGTTTTAGATCCCTCACAGAAATGGTATATACTTTCTCTAAGGCAACCTTAAACAGGATATTTCCATTAATGTTATGGTATACACTTTCAGTTAGCTGAAACAAATCCAGATGTGAACAACAGGAGCCTGGACAGGTCAAAAGCACAGCTCAACCCAAGCAAACATTTCATGAATGACAAAATGAACTGGTATACGTGCAAAGGATTTGATGGCAACCACATGGGCTTTATTTTAATGCTAGCAATTTTGTCTGCTTTTTGGAGACCTTAAAATATGGCAAGTTTTTAATGCTACTCAAAATGGACTAAAATAGAAAAATACTGTCTGATACAGCTAGTGCAGAAGTAGCCTGGGAATACAGACTCTTCCTTCACTTCAAGTGAGGGCCTTCTGGAAATAAAGTATTATATAGTGGAAAAGCAGAACAGAAGTTGTGACGAAGGGCAGATAACATGACTGAAGTTGCAGTTCTTACATGCAACTTCCTCTAAGGATGCTGGGTACAAAATTTCCACAGCAAGTGGCAGGCAGCTGACTAGCTTGTTCATGCACAAAAGATGCATGAGTCTGTGCTCTGTGAGGAAGTGGTGTGAGGGTGTGCACGAGGGTGTGCATGCAGATGCATTTTCTAATCATCTAGAGATGACCAAGCAAGTCACGTGTGCAGTTAATGTAACAAGCAGGGTACTAACCCCAAGAAGAGCAAATGTTTGATATCGGATAGTAATATTTTGTTAAGGAGGGCCTGCAATCCAACATCTGTGCTGATAACCCCAGTAGCCTGTGGGATGCCCTGTTACAGATTGTGCACTTGTGGGCACTGCTGTTGACAAAACCTTGTCTCTGACAATGATACTGTGTGAACAGCTCTGTGAAGGGCTACTGCTATTAAATGAATTAGAGTTTATTTGGGGATTATGCCTTGCTTTCCTGTTAGCATTACCAAAGCAACGGATTCTCATTCTTTGTTGAAGTTTTGCAAGCCAAAATCAGTTCTATCTGGTTCATTAGCTTTGCGATTTGTTCTTGGCGGGAGGGGCAGGGTATAACAAACCACACAGCAAACTAATTGAGGGAAGTTCATTTGAAAACATTTTACTAATAGGGTCGTCAAAAAAAAACTGTAAATGAAATTCACACTCTTCAGTTCACACTCTTCAGTTGTTCAGGAAATTGCTCACTTTAGCCATTGAGTCATTGTCTCCAGTGGTGTGAATGCATGCGCTTTTCTGTTGGCCGTTCCCTTTGAGGAAGTGCTGCACTGAGGAATGGTAGCATGTGCTAGCCACAAGTCTGTGAGTTTTGGGATCTCGCAGTTTTGTTTTCCTGGCATGTATTTTCAGATCACTCGCAGAAACTGCACACATCTTTTTGGGAGCCCTGTAAGTAGCATAGTTTCATTTAAGTGTCTTTCATTGAAGCGTCACTCTAGTTTAGACCGGAAAGACTTTTTAAAAAGATATGAATGTGAAGTCTTCATTTTGCTGAATGTATATGGTGTTTCATACAGAGTCATGAGGCCCATTACATCTTAAGTTTTTTGGTTTTTTTTAATAAAATAAAGCCAGGGTAAGATCATTGAAGCTGATACTGTATTTTGATAGCCTTACTGCTTATGAGTACTGTCCTGAGTATATATACAGCTACTAGGGTGTTTCTTGTCCTTTAGTCTTCCTCACCCACATCATCTGCTCAAACACTTCTCTGATCCCTCTTTTGTCACGTTGCACCTGAAAGTTCTTTTAAAAATCCAGAAAACCTGTAATCCAGAGCCGGTATTTCTACACGACTCTCTTTTACAGAGGCACCGACTTTCCCCTCTTCGAGCATCTGTCTTAAGCTTCTCTGTTCTGTCTGAATTCTTTCCTTTTGAGAAAGGTAATCCTAGTGGCATTGGAGTTCACTGTCACAACAGTACAGGATTTAACCAGCTGAAGTCTTGTTTGTCACTGAGATGATGATGATGAATATGTTAACACCATGAAGGGAGGGTTAGGTGTTTCCACGTTTTTGTTTCCACCCGTATTGTTTAGCTAACTACTGTCTCAGTCAGAACATTTTAAAGGATCCGGATGGACATTTCTCAACTCTGTGCCAGATGAAAATGTTGTGTTTTATTCATTTAGTTACCAAAAGTGTGAAAATGAGCTGAAGAGTGGTTGGAAGCAACTGCTAGGAATCAGCAGCATTTCAAAACTATGGTAGCTTTCATTGTCTTAATTTCCTTCCTTCTTAAAAAAGTAAACAGAAACAATCATACTGTGATAAACTGTAGTTGCTTAATTCCTTAATGTCCCTAAAGTACTTTGTAATTAAGATAAGAAGCATTTAAAGAAAGATCAAGATACAAGTCTCTTGTATGTCATTGTCTGGATAATGTTTTTGTTGTTTTTGATACTGTTTTGGGATTTCCTATTATAAACAAGTTCTTGTTTCTGCCCTCACGGGTAATTTGACAGGTGGCAATTTCCTTGACAAGGTATTCTTCAAATACTTTACTGTTGTGTCAGGGCTCAAAGTTAGTCTTTCAGCAGATAAAAGCATTGATGGAGTAAAGAGGGCTGCTGCAGGTACCTGTCTGTCTATCCAGTTTTTATCTGTAGGAAAAAAAAGAAGTCGAATATGCAGGACTGCAGTATTTCTTACTCCTTAATCAACTAGCCGAGGCAGGGTATATATTTTGGCTTAGAACATGTTCGTCTCTCCTTCTAGTTCTTTCAGATGTTCATCCTGGTTTCAAACAAATAATTCTTAATTTGTGCAATCACTATTTATTTCTTAACATCTGATGTTCCCTGTTGTTCTGAAAAATATAACTCATGCAAGATCTAGTATTCTGAAGACCCAGTAAAAGTGTTTCTGTAATCCCAGTCTACTTGCTTTCAAGTGCAAAAAGCCTGGGTACTGCTGTAGAAGACACCTATGCAGGTGGGACATTAGATCCTTGTTATAGCAAGGGGTGCTTTTCATATGCAGGTTTTGTATCCTAATGGAAAGGAGAGGATCCTTCCTTACTTTTGAGTTTTTTTGTCATTCCTTTTATGAAAGTACTTGCAAGCTTTGAAACTAGGAATTCTTTTTTTTTTTTTTTTTTTTTTTTTTTTTTGTGAGAGAGGAAGAAAGGGGGATTCTTGTGATGAAAACTTAATTTTTTGGAGCTGTTTTGTCATTCAGATTGGAAAGTAATCTTTGCTGTAATTTCAGAGATAAGATACTGAAACTATATTATCAATGTTCCATAACACCCTGTCCTCTACTCTTATCATAAGAGCTGCTGCTGACAACCTTCATTGACACGTTGTAGTCGTTAGACAAGTGAAGAGAAGCAAAAGTGAAAGTAGCCTTTGCTGTTTGCTAGTTTCAGCTATTAAGTCTGTGGGTTCGGCCTTGGTCTGCCAGTATCGCCTTAGTGTCATTGATCTGATCACTTTTCTGAATGCCTGTTTGCACTGTTTAACTATTGCATCTTAGTCTTCACAGGCTTTTGAACTTTTTGCACTGGATTTCCAAATAGGTGGTTTTTAACAAGCGGATAACCAGCCTGGATGTGCATCGGTTTCATATCATAGAATTGTATCACAGAATGGCTTGTGTTGGAAGAGACCTCAAGGATCATTGAGTTCCAAACTCCATGCCGGAGGCAGGGTTGTCAGCTGTTAGATCAAGCACTAGATCAGATTGCCCAGGGCCCCATCCAGCCTGGCCTTAAACACCTCCAGGGACAGAGCATCCACAGCCTCTCTGGGCAGCCTGTTCCAGCATCTCACCACTCCCTCAGTAAAAAACTTCCCCCGATGTCTAATATAAATCTCCCTTCCTTTAGTTTAATACCATCCCCCCTTATACTATCCCTCATGTTTATAAACTCCCTTTAAATATTGGAAGGCCTTAGTGAAGTTTCTCCGCAGCCTTCTCTTTTCCAGGCTGAACAAGCCCAGTTCCTTCATAGGAGAGGTGCTCCAGTCCTTGGATCATCTTGGTGGCCCTCTTCTGGACCCGTTCCAAAAGCTCCACATCTTTCCTATGCTGGGGGCCCGAGGCCTGGATGCAGTACTCCAGATGGGGCCTCACAAGGGCAGAATAGAGAGGGACAATCACCTCCCTCTCCCTACTGGTCACCCCTCATCTGATGGAGCCCAGGATAGCATTGGCCTTCTGGGCTGCATGTGCACACTGCTGGCTCATGTTAAGTTTTTCATCAGCCAGAACCTCGAAGTCCTTCTCAGCAATTTCTTTGAAGGTTTTTCAATTTAACAATATGTTTACTGTTTAAGAGCAGGAATTACCAGCTGGACCTTCAGAGCATGAATTACTAGCCCACTGCACTGCTTCAGTCTGCTGTCTACCTTGGGAGAGGTGTCCCCGTGAGGTGTCAGGACCCTGTTGCCTCAGTGGAAGTAACAGCTAGACCCAGTGACTGGTGTCTCTGCAGTGTCACCACCTCGCTGCTCACACCACCACCATCCACTGTTTGATCTCCATCAGAGTTCAGCAAGTGTTGATGAATATCAATGGGTGTCTTTTTTTCCACACAGACAAATTCAGTGACACTCGTTTGCTTCATCTGCACTTCCATGTCAGTTGTGGTTTTGGTAGACTGTCCAAAAAATAACAAACAAGAAAAACAAAAAGACCTGTATTTATTCTTTGGCTGTTTTCTGTTCATCCTTTCATTGGATCAAACTGGGATAATTTACTCTATGCAGGCATAATTTCCTGGTCGTGGTGTCAGGGGAGTACACAGTTTATGGCTTTTCAGTGATTTAGTTTAACGGTAGTTACAGTACAGGCATTTTCTAGTCCCTAATCTAAAATACTTGTAGGGAAGACACCTAGTGGACAATCGGTGAAATGTAGATAAGGTCATTAAGCTGGTGCTAAGAAGCAAATAGTTGGGCAGGGAAATCACAATAGAAGTGTGCTTGCTGTATAAAAACATCTTTCTATGGAAAAGACCTATAAGTAAAGTTTTGAGGAAAATCAGATACTTCTCAGGGTCATCTTTCTAAGGGAAGCATGTGGCACCCTGTTCATCTGTGAAAAAAGCATGGCTACAGGTAACTGATAATGAAAGCCAGTCGTAGCAGTGTGTTTTATCCGTGCACCCCTTAGGGAGTTTCATCGTTTGATCTCTTTACGGTTACCAAAAATTATAACCTTCTTCAGGTCACACCTGCAGAATATTGAATTTCAATTCTGGCTGCAGCTATGGGTACGTTTGCTGCCTGAAGCTCCCAATGGGATGTAAGAAGTACTGTAGGTTTTGGGCTGCCATTTTAAGAAAGTTGCTGTGGTGAAGCTGAAATGAAAGGTGTCAAGGGAGGAGTTACTTGAAATGTTTTGTTTTAACAGAAGTTGGCTTGGTTTTTTACTTTGAGGCTGAGTGGGGTGACAGGAGTGGACAGTGGAAACAAAGGGGCATTCAGAGAAGTGTCTGTAGCTTTACCTGGAGTTTCTTGGTGTTGTGCTAATGAACCTCTATCCCTCAATAACCTTTCTTTGCTCCACTCTTCTTGTGCCCATTCCCTCCTCTGTTCTTTCCTTCAGTGTTCACCTCCCTTCTCTTTACTTCCTTGATATAACTTCCTTGTAACCATTCTGTTCTTTTTGTCTTCTCCCCTCCCCAGTATGGGAAGGGTGTAGCCTTTGTGTCTCTGTTTTTTTGTGTGTGTCCTTCCCCATAGTACTTATTGTCTGTCTGTTGCAAGTTCCTGAAGGCCCTCCTCCATTTGTCCTCCCTGTGCATAGCACGATGAAGCCTTGTTCTTAGCTGCTGTAATAAACACAACGTACAGTATACTTTTGCATTTGTATTCATCAGTGAGGGTTTGCTGCTGCAATTTCTTATTTAGTGTGTGTAAATGTTTATTGTTTCTGGTGTGTAAATTCTTACGCAGCTTGAATGTGAACACTGTCTCATTAAGAAATTACCATACATTAAAAAAAAATGGCAAAAAAGTGGGAAGTAGGATAGAGGAGAGGGAACATGTCCCATTGTGTTCTTGAGGTTTGATTTCATTATAAAGAAAACCCCACCTATCCAAGCAGGCCTTGCTCAAAGAGCTGAGAGTAGGCAGTGTCCTTCCCCTTGTGTTATGACTGCTCTGGTTTAAACACCCTCTTCATTAACTTGCTGCCTGCTGGTTGTATTAGCTATGTAGTGATTGGCATGCCCTCACAGCTTTCCATTTACTACTGAGTGACTTCTAGAGAAAAAAATGGAGCTGGAACTATCAACAACTGACAGGCTTCTGGAAAAAGACAAAACAGAAATGGCCATTCTGGATTTAACTATGAATTTCAGGCTTTCTTTCCTTGCATTTCCTTTCATTTTTGTTAAGAAAGTCATTATCACCAGCTCTCTTTATTTTGTAGTTTCGCCAATTTGAGAATTCACCCTCATGGATTAGTGTTGGTGGACCTGCAGAGCTACAATGATCATACAAAAGGAAGAGAGGAAACTGATCAGGTAGAAGGGTTGCTTTTCTTATTATGCTTACCAAACTGCATGTGGAGCCCCTTCTTTTCTTCAGGTCTATTAAAGTATATCTTGGTAAAACATTTTTAAATAACTAAGCTAATGCTATCTTAGTGCTCACTGTGGATGTGGAGTAGCAGCACCTGTTGTGATCACATACGTGTATGAGTGCTCACGCGTACTTGCATGTGCTGGGCCTCACATTCTTTGCTATAAAAGCTATAAAAATGTAGCAGCCTCATTTTAGGGTTCAGTTCCCTTCCTATACCCAGAGCAGGGAGAGAAGGGATGCTCAGCCCACCACCTGGTATACTTGTGTATCATTTCCTTCTCTAATGAGGGAGCTGGGGAGCCTCTGTTCTAGGATTTCTTTCCCAGGGAGAAAAATAATTGTGTCTTCCCTGACATGAAATTCAGAGTTGGGATATTTGGGGGAATGAAACCTTCCAGGATTCTCGTGCTCCCTCTTTAGGTTGGGTCTGAGTGTTCTGGCTGTTAACCTGGAGGACAGTTAAATGCAGTGACAGCTGTTAAAGTATGCATTCACTTGCTACTAATGAAGCTAAGGCAACCAGCTAATTATTCATGGACTTCTGATGTTATATTGCAAAATCTTTCCCTACAGGTGCTTCTTATTATTGCCTTTCAACAACTCTAATTTAAAAGATGTTTTACATCAAGTGATCACTTCTATAATTTCCACCTCTTTTGTTTGCTGTTTTTTCAGCTTCTAAACAAAGTAGAAGAAAGAATGAAAGAATTTTTTCATGGCAGTCTGAAAAGGGTAAAACGGTAAGTTCATACATATACTTCCATATTTCTCTTGGTTGCTAAAGACAATAAATTATGCTTTGCTATGCTGCTGAGAATAAGTATCCTGGAGTATGAATTTTTGTTTATGTTTTTCTCCAAATACTTTGAAACTGGTTTATTGCAGAATTGAAGACTCTGTGAGTTTTCTCATGTTAAGCTTGACCTTCAGTGTTGTTACTTGGGCAAGAATTATTTCTTTTATTGTTTTCTGCAACAGTTGCATGAATTAGTGGAAGAAAATGCAAACAGAAAGCAAGTGAACTCTGCCGTGGAAGAGCTGGGGAGACAAGGGTGGCAGCAGGCCAGGCCAGGGCACGGACTTTACCTACAAGGTCCGGACCCACAGCTCCTGAATGGAGCAAGGAAGGCTGGGCTGATGTTGGTGCCAGACAGAGCTGGAGTATCAGGCCTGGGGGTCAGGAATGGCAGAAGATGTGGGCAGGCACAGCTGCAGCTTAGCTCAGGCAAGAGCATGGGCCAGAGCCAAGGTGGAGGCCCTCTCCCAGTGCTGTCTCACATGGCTCTGTCCCAGCAGCCGGAGCAGGATTATCCAGCTTTATCTCCTGGAGCTGGACTTGAGAATGGGCAGCCAAAGCCTCAGTGGAAAGGTGTGTGCCTGTGGCCCCCCCAAGAAGATGTCAATGTTTTCTAACAATTTTTGTAATAGGACTGAAGGTAGATAATAACTTGTGCTTTGCAAGTCTTCTCTCATTTTGGTTTACTTAAATACAAGGTTATGTATCAAACTGTGGGGATGTTAACTATTACTTTTTGACTACCGCTGAGAAGACATTTCACACTGGTGTTGCCCAGAGGTCTGGAAAGGGCACACCTCACTTTGATGTCTTCATAGTGACCAACTCCTTGAAGCATATGGAGCTCTTGCTGCAGATGTGAATTTGCTGGATGATACCGCAGATGCCTTAAAGAATATATTAAAAGACCTGGAAGTGATTTTAAGTAAAGGAGTGGTGTAAAATCAGCAAAACACACTAACGCCAAGGAGAAAAATGCTAAATGGGTCAACAACTATGCGGTACTATTGCAGAAAAGACTCTGAAGGTTATAGGAGACCACAATTAAAGTGATAGCAATTTGAAAAGTGATATTATTTTTTATAATATTATTTTTTGTGTTTGTTTTCTTTATCTCGTCCTGGTGAAGCCATACATGAAGCGTAGTGTACAAATACAGATCACATTCTGTATGTTTGTGATGGGGAATTGCTGTCTCTTGGAGGACACTTCAATACTGAAATACTATGCTGGGAGTCTGTAGAATCCCTGTTATGTGAACTTGTTAGGTATAGGTCATGAAAAAGTCTGTCTGAAGTGATCTAGATTAGCTTTGTTTCCTGAGTATAGGAAGATGAATCTCTCTGGACAGTGATTCTGGACTGGATCTTGTGACATGCCCCTCAACTTTTAAAAATTTGTTTTGCATCCTTCTGGTGTTTGCATTATATGTGAGCTCTAATAGAACTACTGCTGCTGGAAATTGTTCTACCTTTTTCCTCGATCTTGTGAATAGATGCTCTTGCTTTTTCACCGTGTGCTGCCATCGCGTGGTTTACTGAGGGTACAAAGTATTTCTGCTATGTTCGCTGAGAATCACTAGTGAATTTGCAAGAAGCTTGTCGGTCTGATTTTCTCCTGCACCTCCTCCTGAAAAAGACTTAATATCTGAAGTCTATGTGTGGGAAATTTGATTAACAATTTGCATAAAATGGAATTCAGTCATTTTAATTAGTCACTACCATTTCAAATATATTTTGTCTTTTCAGATCTAATACTCGTTTCAAACATAGTTGTGATGGAATTAAAAGAAAAAAGACAAGAAAAAAAAGATTAAACACAAAAAAACCTGCTTGTCTAGGTGTTTTTGAAACACATTTAAAAAATAAAACAGACTGGCAGCTGAGATTTCACATATGTGGATATCAAGGATTGTGCTTAAACACTGCAGACCTGGCTCAGTGTGAAGCACTGTCGTAGCTCACTTTCGTGTTTCCATATGTGTTTAAAACATCTCTCAGTACAACTTTAGAAGGGTGGAACTCACTGATCTCAAAGAAATGGCATTCTTAGCTGAGCTAAAGATGGGAAGAGGTTTTGTCTTTTTTGTTTGTTTGTTTCCATTCTGATTTTGTATTGTGTCAGTTTCTGGTTACAAACTGATTCTTCTGCAGAGGCTGTGTTACGTAAGTCTCCTCTCTTAGAGGTGCATTCATGTGTACTTTGTAGAACTTAGTTGTACATGAAGAATGACCACTGATATTTCATTGATACCTTAGCAAATTTTATTTAACGTATGACTGATGGGTTTGTTAAATCCCTTGAGCATTAAATCTTGCAAATTTTCTTATTTACTCTTGTAAATACTATTTATTTATTATGCGGAAACCAGTGGTTGTTAAAAGGAAATACATAAAAAAAAGCATTCTTGCTTGTTTGGTGATCTTTTTCCCTCTTCTCTCTTTCTAGATTGCCAGCCATTTTGAGAGGAGGCGTCATTGATAGATACTGGCCCACAGCCGATGGGCGCTTGGTAGAGTACGACATAGATGAAGTTGTTTATGATGAAGATTCACCTTTTCAGAACATTAAAATTCTGCATTCAAAACAGTTTGGGAATATTCTTATTCTCAGTGGGGATGTTAGTAAGTATTGTCTCAGTGGAGGATCTTTGGGGTGAAATTGTAGGAAGTGTTTTCTCTCTTGCTATGTCAGTTTTAATGGGTTACTAAGGGTTGTGGTTCTGATACAGGAAGCTAAGTCTCGTGTATATATGTGTGTACGTATACATCTGGTTCTCTGTATAAACTATGTCAATCAGAAAGGGGGACCAGATGTAACAACTAGAGTACAAACAAGGTATCTTCTTTTTCAGAAGTCTTTTTCTTGCTGTGGAAAGTACCACAGGAGAACTGCAGTTAGTGTTCTCTACCACAGCTTATTCAATCCCTTCATTCACTTGATCTTTTACTGTTTGTTGCGAGAGCAACCTCTTCAGGGCTTCTCTTTGACAGTAAAACAAAGTACTTTATCAGTCTTCAAAACAACAGTGGAATTCTCAAGGAGTATCCAGCAGTGGAAGCTGGTATGTATGGGGTGGTAATCCTGCTGCTCTGTTCTCTGTGATGCTGGAATTACTTCCTCAGTGAGATCAGCCAGAACAGCTGTATTCCATCTAACTGCTTTGTTGTTGAAATTATTTTGCCTCTTCTCCAGAATGCTCAATTGAACTTCAAGTTACTAAGAAGAGTGACCCAACTTCTATGAGAGGTTCCTTCTGTGGAGTACTCTGTGCCTGCTGTTCTCTGTATTTTGAAAGTGAACCTTAGAGAAGATGGGTTACTGTTCTTTTAAGCCACATAAGGATGCTATTTGCTATGAAGACTAGGCATCAAGAAATATGCTTTGTAAAGTCCCTTTGTATTTATGATTAAATGTACTGACTGAGGTAAATGAGGGATCTTCCTATCTAGGGTTAGGATAGCTAATTTGAGGTTGAGTAATTAAGACTTTTGAATATAGCTTTTGAAATCACCAGAAATACCTCTAACCATTCAGTGTAGCTATCGCCAGCTGTCAAGGGCACTTACAGAATTCTTTGCAGATGGCAGCTGTGAGCGTTGTTAATACTGAATTCATCAGCAAAGTATTCTTTAATTCAGTTAGAATTGTATCTGAATTGCCAAATTAAGTATTCCATACTCCTGGCCAGAAATTTTCATCTGATTTTCATATGGAAATGAGGTTTTCTTTGAACACTATCACAGTGTGCCTCATAGAAAGAGAAGTATGCCATTACTTATTTACCTTCCACAGAATTTTAAAATAATGCTCTGTTGTTCTGTTACTGCGCAGTTATAAACTAAGTGCTGATTGGCAGGCTCAATATTACAATATGCTTTGTACAACAGCACATCATTGCTTTGCTCTTGTAGCTTAGGTCTGTTATTGTAGCTTAGGTCTGTTATTGCAGCTTAGGAAAGCTATTGCCTGTTTTGAAGCTACTGGTGAGCAAGTAAGCAGAAGTCATTCTTCAGGGCCCTCTAACAGTTAGGTATTAATGGTCATGCTTGTTCTTCTGTGCAGGGATCCACAGGGGTGCATCTAGGTTGGTCTTTTCAGTTGGGGTTCTGAGAGTGCTTTCAAAAGTCTCCTGATTGTCTTTAGCTGCATTAATTTGAAGTAAATACCCACTGAAGTGTGGCAAGTGTGGATGTCAAGTCCTAAGTACTGGCGCTTTTGCTCTGCAAATGTGCTTCGCTTGGCACACAGTACTTGGTAATGTTGATGCAGCCATTGTCGGGTTTGCATTGAGGACTGCAGAAGTCCTGTATGGAATTCTGAGGAGGATTTCATTAGCTTTGATAAATCACCAGCCTCCTGGTACCTGAAGTGTGTCTCAGCTAGGTTCTTTCTGTTGCTACTCTTACTTAGATCTGTATTATATCACCTGGGGATTAATCGGAAAAATTAAAGATTTTTCTGTCCAACTGTTCCTTCCACTCAGATCTGGCAGAAAGTGACCTGGCATATACGCGAGCCATAATGGGCAGCGGAAAGGAAGACTACACTGGCAAAGAAGTGCTGATCCTTGGAGGTGGTGACGGGGGTATTCTGTATGAGATAGTCAAACTGAAGCCAAAGATGGTTACTATGGTAGAGATATCCTTTGACAAATGACTGATCATTTCGGCATTGTGCAGTCTTCATTTTCACTATGTTGTAGCATTAAGTACAACTACCAGACTCTAATTTGCATGAGGAGATAGTCTGAATTGAAATTTTCTTGTGAACCTGGAGAGTGCCAGTGACTACATTTTTGTGCATCCGTCATGTTAGCCATTTGAATTGTTGATCATCCTGGGTTTTGGGCTCAACTTGCTAGAAATCAGAAATAGTTGATCTAAAAATGTAGTCTTAAACTTAATTAGCTTTATGTTTCTTTTCTTTTTTTTAAATATACCATCCTGTTGTTCAAATGCCAGGCTTTAACAGTAATGGTAACCTAATATGCCATAAATACTGGTTGAAAGCAAAATAAGCGCTTCTTGATCCTCTATCTGAATTTGGGGTCAAATATGTAAACTTGGCTATTGCAATACATAACTACATCTTATTATTCCTTTGTAAATTTCACCTTTTTGAGAATTTGTTCTTGGAGAAAATGAAATTCTGATACCTGTATTATTTCTGGAATGTTGAATGCCTTAACTGTCTTCAAACATTGACCAAATGGTGATCGACGGGTGTAAAAAATACATGCGTAAAACATGCGGAGATGTCTTAGACAATCTGAAAGGAGAGTGCTATCAGGTATTTTTTTGTTTTGCCTTCATTGAAAGTAATATTTCAAATGTTACATTGAGGCTGGGAGATTGCCATGGGAAAGTCTGGTAGAAGAGCCTTCTGATTTTTCTTAATTTTGGGAAGAATTTTTTTCCTTTATTTTAATGCCATTTCTAAATGTTAATAGCTGTCAGTGGAATTTGTGTTGGAAGCATGCATTACTTCAACTCTTCACTTTCAAATTATTTTTAAAATGATTATGTATACCCAGAAGGAATGTGAAATATGAGAATTGTCTATTGCTGTGACTTAAAATGAAGAGGAAATAGTGGTAAGGATGCAGTGTTAAACATAATTCCCTAAATTGTAAAGATCAGAGAAGAAACGTGTATTTAAGTTAGGTTGTCCTTTGCTATTGAGAATATCTGTGGTTTTTTTAAAAAACACTTTCAATTTTTTTTTAATTTGCAGAGAAAAATCTCTTATCACTACACTCTTAGTGTATAAATGCATGCAGTCTTCTGTGCTGCATCTGCCACCTTTTGTTGGTGTGATCTGACATCATCTTTTTATGTTTTCATTACTGCTCCTTGATGTTCTCATAAATACTAGTTTGAAGGCATGAGTTAAAAAATGCACAATAAAAATTAACTGAGAAGTCACATGCTACTTTACATGAGTCAGTGGCCCTTCATACAAATACCTTAGTTTACTACTCTGTTGGGAAACTGGAAGTGTTGCCATTTGGCAGAACAGTGGCCACCTAGAAGTCAGAGCTAGGAAATTGAGTCTTGTGGTGCCTTGCACTTCTGGTTATTCCTACAACTGTTCCTTCTCTTTATAATGATGTAGAAAGTCGAAATTTTAACTTGAAGTTAAGTCCATTTTTAATTTTGCACTTTTTTACTTGCTTAGTTTCTGTGAATCCATGTTTGTTCCTTTTTCCAGGTCAATTCTAGGGCATTTTGAGGACTAATTACAGTATTTCGTTCCTTTAGGTTCTAATTGAAGACTGTATTCCTGTACTGAAGAGGTATGCCAAAGAAGGAAGGATGTTTGATTATGTAATTAATGATCTGACAGCTGTTCCAATCTCCACATCTCCAGAAGAAGGTTAATCTTCTAATTTATTTTCCTAAACTTTGAGTATTTTCTCAGTTTCAGTCCCTAATTGGCAATTTGAATAAAAAATACTTTATTACCTTTTTTAGTAGGGGCTTTATTGAAAGGGCAGAGAATGACAGCACATCTTTCAGATTTCTCTTAAGCATTAGAAAAAAAAATAAGTGCATAGAACTTTGTTCAGAACTGTGCTCATATTCCAGAATAATGTGAGCTCAAGTAACTCTTGAGAAAAGTGCTCAGTGAGTTCACATTGTATGCTCTCCTGCCCACACAGCCACACATCCTGTTCCTACCCAAAGTAATGAAAATATTACTAAAAACAAAAGAAAACTGTCAGAAAATTACAGTAGAGAAAACCAGAGATATTTACTTCCGTGTTGCCATTGTGTATGGGTTATAGAGAGGCTTTGATTTATTTTTCTTGGTTGTTTGTTTCTTTGTTGTTTTCTTCTAAGCTGAAAGATAGCTGCTTTCTAAATGGTAGACATGTATCAGGTCTTGACTACGTAAAGCCAATGATATTTGTTTATTGATCATACTCTGTATGTAGATTCTACGTGGGAATTTCTGCGGTTGATTCTTGACCTCTCAATGAAAGTCCTGAAGCAAGATGGAAAGTATTTCACACAGGTATGGTATCTGGATGTAAAGAAGTAGTGCTGTATAAGTATTGTAATTTATATATTGCAGACTCTTTTTTTTTAAAAAAAAAAAAAACAACAGAAACAAAAAACAACAACAACAAAGCTAACAGAATATATCAGCAAACTGTTTTCTTATAGTAATTTGTTTGGGATTTTTGCATGATATTTGGGCTTTCCAAACTGACTTGTCTTTTTTCGTTTTCAGCTGAAATTGTAGAGTTAGTGTCTTTGAACTTAAAAACATAATTTCAATAATCAGAAGGCATACTGCATAATATTTTAGCTGCAAGCAATTCTTGGAAAAGCAGAACAGGTGTACTTTACAAAGATAGACACGGTTTTTAAGCTAATGTCTTCAGTAGTACAGTGTAAGACATGAAAATCTGTTATACTTAAAGATGTAAGAATTTGACATAGGTACAATGGGACAAGAAAATTAGTTGGGAGAAATTACTCTCTTCTTGCTTTTTTATCCATTTCTAATGGAAATTACTGGTTTTGCTTTTTGAAAAACAGATTTTGAACATTTTAATCTACTCGTTATAATGCTTGGCATTTTTTGGAATCCCTCATACAGTTCATACAAGACTTTGTTCTTGTGTCAAGTTTCTAATCCGGTTCCATTTAAAGTGAATTTAAAATTGATATACTTGCTACAGTATAGCCACCTCAGGTATAATGCAACTGTGGTAAAGATTTCATCTGAAAATACTTCCTCTTTATGCTTCAGAACTTGGAGTCCATAAAGATCTATGCAATTGTACAAAAAAAAAATGACAAGAGCAAGCAGACAGTTGAGTGAAATGTCTCTGAAGCTGTATTTTGTGTTGTGCCTGTACTTCAACTAGTTTTCTGATGTGTGTAGCATCTGAGTACAGCATTTTGAAGTACTTCACTGAACCCTGTAATAACTCCGCTAGAATTATGCATTTGAACACTATTCCCATCAGAGCTAGCTTTCTGAGATGCGTGAAGGAATGAGTTTGCTCTTAAATTGGACAAGTTTTTAAAGAAATGCAAGATTCACAGAATGACAATTTTTATTATGGCAACTTTAATGTGCTGCTTTGCTTTGAAATGCAGCAGTTGTGTGAACAAGATAAATAAATTATTCTATGGTTGAAATGCAACATACAACTAACACAGACATACTGCACTAAATCTTATTGGCTTTTCTATTTTGTTAGCGGTGGAAATATTCTTTTACATGTTTTGGTATTGAAAGGGAGGCTGTGTCTTTTGGACAGAGCAAGCACTTCTGTTGCAATTTTCCTGCCTCTTACCGTACACAATGAATCTAGTGGACTTTAATAGTGGATATGTAAATGTCTGTGGAATCTGTCAGATTTTCCAGAAGGACTCTAGGAAGAAGATGTGCCAAAAGCTGGTGTGATGGCCATGCTGCAGCCAGTGTGCATGGGCAGGTGGTTGTACAGCAAGCTGCAGCCAGTGCAGGTTGAGTCTGGTGCAGCCCTGGTTGAGCTCCACTGGGAGTAGACTGTGGACTGAAGTTCAGATGTGACCACTGCTGACTTGAGTAGCTGATCTTAGTCACTCACTGAGGACGTGCAAGATTTTGGATGCTCTGATGCATATTAGTTGTTAAATGACAGAATTTTTTCGCTCCATGTATTAATGTTGGCTATTTGAGTTACTTCTGTTCCAGCTGTCAACATCTACGATGCAAATCTTAGGTAATACGCTGTATTTCACTTGCTGAAGAGATCATTCCTTTTAAGGAAGCTTTTTTAAAAAACAAAACAAAAACCCAAGACACTTTTCGTGTTGTTTCCCTGGCCTCTCTAATACCAGCTTTCTTGAGGTGCTTTTTTTGGTTCTCTAAAACATAAATAATATCAAGAAAACTGACCAGGGGAATGTCCATTTAATTGCTACAGCCTGAACCTCACTGTGATAAGGAAATGCATCATAGGGAAGATGCTGCAAAAGTATCATCATGTTGGCTACTGGCAAGTAGCTATAGTTGCTTTCTCTGTCTTGGCATTGTGTTGCCAACACAACACAGCATCTGAAACTTGTCTTCTGACAGGAAAGTGTATTATGTGTATTATGCTATCAGAAGGAGCAAACCACTGTAGGTATTGCTTAGGAACACCATCAGTAGGCAGAGTGTGGATTTCTCTGACTGCAGTGTTGTAGAGTCCAGATACACTGGGTGAAAAACAGTCTTTGAAAAAGCTAGGGATGTTCTGGAAATGAAGGCAATTGCTAGTAGTTTGGTAACATGGAAACAATGCCACTAATAATGGCATTCTCTACAGTACTAAAAGGAAATAGGCATAACCTTCTGTTCACATTCAGTTATTCTTCCATGTAGAGGTCTGTGTACTGTTTGCAGCGTAACTGAAAATTAAGTGTCTTCTTGTTGCTCTGTGATGTAGCTCTGAACTTTCAGAATTTTTTAATGTTCGATAATTTCGTATGCATTAACTAGGATAAAGGTACTAATATCCAGCTAGTTACATATTTATATTTTTTATTAACTTAAAACCCAAATTTACCGAAGTTTCAGTGCATAGAAATATTCTGTTTTTACATAATTGCATTGTGTAACTGATGTGATGGCTTCTCTTAATCTGTGGATGACAAAATAGATGGTGCCATAGCTGTAGCTGGCAGTGAGTCTTGTCTGCTTCTGCAGAATTGATTCTATAAAAAAATATTGGCAGGCCAAATTGATTTTTACTAAATCTTGCAGGCCTTAATGCAGATACTGTACTTTTAGGATGTTATGTGCATTACCACCAACAAAATTTGAGTAAATTTAACTGCATTAACAATGGGACATTGACCCTGACACTAAAAATTCTGAGAGAAGCTCTTGTAACTTCAGGATTATGTGAGATAATCCTGGCAATAAACTGGCAAAAGTTGATCTTAACAACTGTACAAAGGAGAAATGGGATTTAAGAGTTGAGGAAGTTGAGGTGTATTGTTGTTTTTTGGTTATTGGCATTGAAGTGTAGAAGTATGCTATGCGCACAGATTACTGAAAAACTTTAGTTGTAGCTTTCTTTCACATGCTGTTCTAACACACATAACCTGATTGTTCCCTTGGGATGCCACCGTGATCCTCAAAGCAAACTCCAAATGCTAATGCAGAAGGTCTTTTCGCCACAAGGTGGAGACTGATAACTAACATTGCACTGTGCTTCATTAACATTTAGAGAGCCTGTCTGCAAAAGGCTTTTCAGACTATTTGTATTCCTGGGGGATGCAAGAACAGATGTGCCCAATTTTAGGATGAAGGAATGACATTTTTGGTTGTTTCAGCTCTGGTGAGAGAGAAAGGACAATTTATGGATCTCATTCTCTGTTGCTATAAGTCTGTACTTGAGTATGTTGGAAAAAAATGCTTCTGTAATTGCTCTATATATCCACCAATCGTAATAATCGCTGAGAGCAAAAACTTATTTGCACGAATAGTAGCCTTGCAATTCATAGCCTTGCTTTTTTAACCATATCATTTATCTTGAAAGTCTTGTAGTCCTTTGTAGGACCTGGGTTTTCAGTGTACAAAGAGAAGTGAGCT
This sequence comes from Numida meleagris, assembly GCF_002078875.1. NCBI lineage: Eukaryota > Metazoa > Chordata > Aves > Galliformes > Numididae > Numida > Numida meleagris. The sequence goes on along the minus strand of NC_034409.1, from coordinate 116,803,288 downwards.
TCAGGGACCTTTATCTTCAGGTCTCACAGCCTTGTGTCTGCATACAAGCATAATCCCATGTCCTGGTTTCAGCTGAGGCAGTGTTAATAGCACATGGATGTTGGGTTGTTGCTGACTGATGGGAGTGTACCTGGGGCCAGGCCAAGCCACTCAATGAGGAATAGCCACTGCCTTCATGAGGAGGCCGCAGAGGCAGGGAGCAGCCAGGACAGCTGGTCTGAATTAGGCACAGGATGGCTGTAAAGCTGTGGGGAGTTCTCTGAAGCGGGGGCCACTGCTCAGGGGTTGCTGGGTTTTGGTTGGCAGGCAGTGAGACATTGCATTGCTGGTGGGCCATAGTATTGTTGTTGTGTGTTGGTCAGAGAGTGGCAAGTGTTTGCACTGCAGGTATGTATGTAGGTCACTCCAAAAGTAATGCCTCTTATTTACATGGAAACCACAACAGTACAAAGGGCACAGTATCTCTATTTGAGAGAACAAATTCTCAGCTACAAAACACTATTTTCAGCAGTCACCACCATTAGCTATGTATTTTCACCAGCAATGAACAGGAGCCTACATGCCTTGCGTAAAAATCTGTGTAAAAATCTGCACCAGTGGAAGTGACCCACTGTTCACAGTTGCTGTGATGGCATTGTTGCTAGGAAAATGTTCCCCATACAGTCCCATCTTTTATCAGCCTGAACAGACGGAAATCAGAAGGCACTAAATCTGGACTATATGGTGGATCTGATAGGACAGTCCAGCCAAGATTGGCAGTGTGCTCCATGGTCTTCAAACAGGTATGGAGTCTGGCATTATTGTGTTGCACAAGAAAGGTTGTCTTCTTCTCTGGCCTGACTCTGGAAGTTGGAGTCTTCAGCTTAGACAGCATTGTGATGTAGCAGTCATAGTTGATGCTTTGTCCCAGTTTCAGGAAATCCAGAAGGATCACCTCTCTCCTATCCTAAAAGATATCATTTTACTCACTGAGCCCTGTGTCTTGAACTTTTCCTTTGATGAGGAATTCACATCGCTATTCCATAGACTGCCTTTTTGACTACAGCTTGCAGTGATGACACCACATCTCATCACTGATAATTATGCGATTTGGGAAACTATCACTTTTAGCCTCGTATTGGTTCAGCACGTCCTGATAAACTTGTGTACAATGTTCTTTGTGTTCCTGTGTGAGCATTTGTGGGACCCGCTTGGTGTAAACTTTGTGATATTCTAATGTTGCCACCATCGTTTCTAATGCATTGAAGCTGATATTCAGCTCTATACACATGTCCCTGATCATAATACGCCAATTCATGCAGATGAGCTAATTGAGATGCTTTTCATGTCATGGTGTGACAGCTGTCTGTGACTGTTCAGATCGTGGCTTGTCTTTCACGTTGCTGTTGCCACTGCTGAAACTCACCACTCACTGCCTCACTGTGCTCACATCTACTGTTCGGTCTCCATAAATGCTCAGCAAGTGTCAATGAATGTCAGTGGATGCCATTTTTTTCTGCATGGAAGAATTCAGTGATGCCCCTTTGCTTCATCCACACTTCCATGTCAGATGCCTTTTTGTCAGACTGCCCCTTTGCTGCCATTTGCTGCGTATCAATAAAATTTGACGGAGTGTTGGTGGAAAGGTTCAATCTCTACTGCCATACCACCATCTGCCTGTGTCATCATGGGCCAACATAAAATGGGAGGTGTTACTTTTGGAGCAGACCCAGTATTATCATTGCGTTTTTGCTTCTGTTTTTCCTTTTTTGTCTTAGTAAATATATATTTTTTTTAATCTCTGCCCACAAGTTCTATTTTGTTTCCAGTTCCCTTCCGCATCTCATTGAGGGGTTATGGAAATGCCTTTTTCAGTGCTAAGCTTTTGCTCTGTTGATTTAATCCTTTGAGGTTGAACAGGCTGTCATTTTCAGCCTGTTGAAATGGAACCTTTAAAAATACCTCGCTGCAGGAATTCACTGCTTCCTTGCCTAACCCAGGCGAGATGGAAGCATTCTCAGACCACTCACACAGGTTTCATTGCAGTAAACAGCAGTAACCACTGGTATGAGGATCAGATTTCTCCCACACACATGGCCATTCACTGGGCCATCCCATCCTCACTGCTTACTCATACAGTGTGGCCATGCCCTCGTAAGTGTCTAGACCATCATGATGTTGCTCCAAAGTTGAAATCCTTTTTTTGGCTGTTGTGTGGGCTTTCTAATTATCACTTCCAAAGAGGGAGCAGTGTTCTCCTTGTCTGCAACATGGAAGGAGGCTGGAAGAATGCCTGTGTATCTGTGATTTCTAGGCAGTTTGGAAGTTTTTCAGGGGCAGGCATTTCCTTGACTTACTGAGAGTTTAGTTTTAAATTAATTGATCATTTGGCCTGTGAAGATGCTTGCAGTTGGATTTGCCTGTTACTTCCTTAAAAGCTGTCCATGTCATCCAAACCTCAGACCTAGGTTTGATGCTGGGACTTTTATGCTCTTGAGTATCTCCTTGCTTGTTAGTCATTCTGAAGTGCGGAAGGAAAGAAACCCTGGCTTTGTTCAACTCCTTCGTTACTACAAAATAAAATAGAAAACTGTTAAAAGTAAAAATGAAACTTCTCCAGTATACTGTGACAGACAAGATATCCAGGAGCAGTGTCATTTAGAGTAAGTTGTGTAAAAATGATATGTAGGAAATGGGCAGGTATGGAGAGAGACCCTTCGTCTCCTTCCAAATCACTGGTTTACTTTCTAAAGTCAGAAGAAGCATGATGACTTAAATTTAGCCAAACTAGTTGATGAACACATCCGCTTTATAGTGAGGTAAAGTTAGCTGGAACTCCCAGTGCTAATTTAAACAACCTTCATATTTCTTACTGCTTTATTTTAGGGAGTTGTTTTTTTATCATTTGCCCAGAACTGTATTTGTTATTTAAATCATTGTGTAATACTTGGTAAAAACCTAGAAACTAACATCCTGTGCCTTTCACATCTCATTGGGTGTTGCTTGCACTATACCCGAGAATCATAGACTTCCATCCGGATACAAAGGGGACCCAAAGGGTCACTGAGTGCAGTTCCAGGCTCAACACAGGATTGTGTGGAAAAAATGGCAGAAAGAAAACAGATGGGCAATTTTAAGAGCTGGACTCAACAATCCTTATGGGTCCCTTCCAACTTGGCATATTCTATGATTCTACTGCAGAATTTATGTCTTGTGAAAGCTAAGGATAATTGGTGTTTGGAGATTGGTGTGAGCTGTCAAGATGTGTACAAGCGTTGAGCGCACTGAATGTGAAAAGAGTGATGCGGTTCAGGAATTGTCAGTCGTGAGCTAGGTAATGAGATCGGGTAATCTCAAAGTTTAAAACTACCTTTTGCGTCAAAGGGGTGCTTGGTAAGGGTAAAAAGAGAAAAGTTAGCATTCCCCCATTTCTTCTCCGTTGAATTGTTTGAAATGGAATCAGGGCCACAGGGAGAGGAATCTGGTAAGGTGTCTGTATATGCTGCAAATTAACAAAACCATGTGAGGGGAAAACGTCTGCTTTTGCTATTTCCCTTCAAAAATTGCTGAGTCATAAGTTTAAACTATATTAAACACTCTGGTCAACACCAGCTGAATAATTAGTGGCTGTTTAGAAGACAAAATGTGTTGCTCTAGCATTTCACTATTTTTGTTGTGTGGAAGACTTTATGTTTTATCTCATTGATCCTTGTATTGCATTCTGGGCATGGTTCCCTTCGTCATATTTTAGTGATGAGAGACCATCTAAATGCAGTTGGCATCATTATTAGCACTGTAGTCTTAGTCAATACAGCCATTCATGTCTTAATGAAAGACGTTAATAATAGTGATTTTTTTTAATACCTTTTGTTATTGCTGAGATGAGTTCATATATGTTTTGTAGGCTTAATTTTCAGCTTTTTCTTGAGTAAAGCTGAATAATTACAAAAAAAAATTGTAACTGTGGTGCTATAAAAACCTGCTGTGTGTGTCCTGAAGGAGAGGTTGAAGTATATAGCCTTTAAGTAAGGTCTAGGTGTGTAGACTGGGGAGCCATGGGTTTGAAAAGTAAAATTGCTTATTGCCATGTTTCATTGTTCCAGTAATTTGTTTGTCACACTGTTTGCAATGATTTCAGTTGCTGAAAAAGGGAGGAAGAATAAATACTGAAACAGCAGACTGGGAAACTTGTCTATAGACCCTTGGATCTCATTGGGTATCCTATTAAACTTCCTCTGTAGTACTGGTATGCTTTGTAAATTACCTAGCAGTATTTTCTATTTATGACTCAAATTATACACACAGGTTGTTTTTTAGGTGTGTGGTTTTTTTCTTTAGCGTTCAGTCTGATGTTGAAACAAAATTATATGTTTGGTAAAGGGCGGCTGAACGAAGTAACTGCTGCAGTGACCTAGATAATAATAGGTTACTAAACAAGTGCTACAGTAGTCTGTTGTGCTTTGTGCAGTTGTGCTGAGTTAGTACTCATATCATAACTTTTTACCAATCTCCTTCTGTTTTCTGAAGGCTACAGAGATTGTTAAACCCATCTGAAACCAAGTATGATTATTGAGCGTAAGGGATGCCATCTTCCTTTACAAAATAACCACGTACACCAAGTTTGTACATGGAATATAATCAAAATTGTAATTAAATCCATGTTCTATGCAAGTTCTCTTGAACGAGAATTTTTGGAAATGCAGATTTTTAAAAGATGCGGTGCATAGGATTTTTTTTTAATTCAAAGTTTTTTTCTCTGGAAGCATAAATGTATAAATACATCATAGTGGAAAAAAATGCTACCAATATTGAGAAGTAGAAAATACCGTTCAAATCCCAAAGTCAGACTGTGCTTTAAAAGCTTTATTTCTGTTTATCGCCTGATGTTATATGTAAAAAATGATGTTGATGGGAGATGTGTTGTAGGCATACTTGTTTTTGTAAGAGCTCAGGTTGTTTCAGCCTCTGCCTTGTTTATAAAAGCATCTGTGCATCTATTCACTGAACTCATCTGAGTTCCTCACTGTGTGAGAATTGACTTTCAGTTGCATTTGTATGCACTTATTATTTTAAGGCCATTTTTAAACATCTGGGATCACTGCGAAACAGAAGTTAAACAGTGAGGTGCGGATTTCTTAAATAAATACTGATCTCCGAGAGTTACACGTTGCAGCATGTTAACAGAGGGACTTACAAATGTGAAGTACAGGTAGTGTGGTATTTTGGAAGTGTTGAATGAATCCTTTGTTCCTGGAGTCCTAATGGAACTTGTCCTTCATTTTGAGTTAGAGGTCCTGAAGTATTGAATTAGGTGTGCCTATGAGAGACCTATAGTGTTTAATTAAATCTGGTTCCTTCTTTGTTGAAGGAATAATTTCAGTCAGATGCAAGTTACTCATGTTATCTGAGGGCAGGAGGGGGCAAGATATCTTGTTCTATAATGGGAAAAAAAAAAAGTGCAAACATTTCCAGAAGTTGCTTAGAGCAGTATTGCTGTGCTATGGGCAGAGTCTGTTGCTTTGGGCTTTCTTCTTCTTTACATGCTCTGAACTTTGCAAGAAAAAAAGATGAAAAGCAGTACTTTCTTACAGAGTACTTTTGCTGGAAGGCTTTTGGCCTGTCCAGTCATGAAGAGAAAGGGTCGTTCTGGAAATAAAAAGCTGGCAGTATTAGAAATCTTTTTTTTTTTTTTTTTTTTTTTAACCAAAAAGACTAGCAACCTTCTTTTTTTTTTTTTAAAGATACTGTTCTTTTCTCCCATATAAAAAACTCGTTGAAATTTTTTTTTACTGTCATAATATAAAAATAAACACAGCAGGAGCAGAACAACTTTTTTTTTTTTTTTTTAACTAGATCATTTTCTTTCTAATACATATACAAGGGCTGCTCCAAAAGTAATGCCTCCTATTTTATTATGTTGGCTCACAGTGACAGAGGCAGATAATGGCGGTATGGCAGTAGAGGTTGGATCTTCCACCAGTATTCCATCAAATTTGGTTCCATGCAACAGATGTCAGCGGAGAGACAGTGACAAAATGGTGTCTGGCATGGAAGTGCAGGTGAAGCACAGGTGTGCTATTGATTTCCTCCATGCAGAAAAAATGGCACCCACTGACATTCATTTACACTTGCTGAGCATTTATCTGGGTGTTGTAATATTTACTGATACATCCAACCAGTGGTTGTAAGCACAGTGAGGCAGTGAGAGGTGTGTTGCAGCAGTGGTGACAGTAGGTCACCTTGACTAGTGCAGATTGTTACGAGCATGCAGGCTCTTGTTCAGTGCTGGTGAAAATGCATAGCTAATGGTGGTGACTGTGTTGGAAAAAGTGTTTTGTGACTGAGAATTTGCTCTGTTAAGTAGCATTCTTGTCCTCTTTGTGTCTGATGTAGTTTCCATGGCAGTATATAGGAGGCATTACTTACAGAGCAACCTACGTATTTCTGTCTTGAGACTAATATTATGACCTGAGATAAACTGTAGTCTTCTGTGCCATGGGTCTCTTGTCATCATTTTGTGAGACTGTGGCTCATACGCTAGGTTACTAGGAGCTGTGTACACATGTAAGTGTACATGAAAGTTGTTTTTTTTGATGTCTTTCTTTGTCTTCTGTAGTAAGAAGACTACTGTTCTTCCACTAGAAGTGATAGAATGTATGGAAGGCTGAGGAGGTTTTTACATTGAAAATACCTCTGGAGAAATGCTACTTAGTGCTTCGGTTTTGACTCATAAGAAATCTGAGGAAGAAAGTAGACTTTGTGACTTGGTAAAGGTAATTGGCATTTGTACCATAAGCTGGTAAACCCAGCCATTTGGGAGAGATGGGGACTCGTGTCTCCTGAAGATGTCTCATTCTGACCCACATAAGGGTTCACATATGGGTAGATTTAATGGTTTGTGTGGCTGTTTCTGTGCAATGTGCTGCATAGTTAGACTTCATGTTTGGAGCCTGCTGGTTGAGCTGCAGATTCCTCATGAGGGAGATGGAGGGAGAAGACCACAAATGAATTAATCTGTCTGTCAGCAGGCTGAGGACTGCTAACGTTTTCTCACCCTTGACCAGGATTGAAGAGCGTCTCATCTCTGTGCTGTGCTGCAGCAGAAGTACATTCACATTGAGCAGGTCCTTATTTGGCACCTCATACCTGAGACACTGAGTCATCTGTAGACTTCGCAGAATATATATAACTTCATTTTAAATTATTTTTATTGTGTTTGCCATGTACCTCGGAAGTCATTGGTTAAAGTGTCATGTGTTCTACTTAGTTGTGTAGAAGCTGCACTCTGTTTTTTTTGGGGGGTGGTAGTTCTCTTCATACGTTTGGGTGGGCCTGAGTGACTGAAGTAGCAGATTCAACAAAGGAGGTAAAAGCCCAGAAGAACAGATGCACAGAGCCAGGTGGAAAATTTACCTTGAACCTCTAAGGAGAAGGAAGAAATGCTTTCTGTATGAGCTGTACCTCAGTCCTAGAACGTGGAAAATAAGAAAGTGTAGAAAGGAATGAAGGTAGGAGAAGGAAAGAGGATAGCAGAAATTCACAGCTGAAGTTTTGTGACTGAAGAGAAAATCCTACAGTGAAGTCTTCTTGATGACTTTCTTGCTGAATGGTTTAGATCCTCCTGGAGATTGTTTGAACCATTCAAATGAGTGAGTTAGTTATGTGTTTTGTTTTGTTTGAAACCTGTAATAAGTGCCTCATGGGCACTTATGAACTCTCATGAGGAGAGTTCATAGCCAAATGATGAGTGTAAAATGTCGTTCTAGTACAATGTGCCAGCTATTATGTGGATTTTTGTGTGCACGTTTTTGTTGTTGTTGTTTCTTTTTTAAATAAAAATAGGAATCAATGTGTGCAAGTATGAAGAACACAGAGTTAAACATTTTCTTGCTAGACTTTGTATTGATGCATGGAGAGCATCACCTTTGGTTAAGTAGTTAATTAACTTTGTTACAGTCGATCTGGATTATTTGGTCTTGTTGTTATTGATGCCCTGCTTACTTTGTCTATTAATATGGTAACTTTTTATAGGTGGTGTTTTTGTTTTTTAAGAAAAAAACACTGAATTGGGAAGATAAGGACATCATATGTATGTGTGTTTAAATATGCAGTTATATACTACTATTCTTAGATTATACATAGAACCAAAAGAAAACGTAAATCAGAGGAATCAGTTCTATTTCAGATGTACAACAGCTTAAGACTGTGGCTTACAGCCACGGAACTTGTGTGATTTGTTTTGTCATATTGTTTTATGGAAGAATTGATTTAAAATGAACAGACTATGTTTTTTATACTGCATTTTAATATTTTAAGACCTAGGCGATGTTAAATAATAGAGAAAATCTGGGTATTTTAATGCTATTTACTGATATGTTCAAGCAATCATAAAGCAAATGGTTATTGTGTAAATGTTACAGCTAAACAACACGCAGTGATCTGTTCTAACTGGAAGCCGTAATGCAATAGTTACTTCTGCTAATGAGAAGATAGATAATTCCCCCGTACTTACTCTTTCTTGAAAATACACAAATTGTTTTTTGCTGTAGGCAGAATGAAGGCAAGCTGTTCAATATTTGCCTTGTAAATGTTAAATGTTAAGAATTGCTTCTGTATGGTTTTAAAGTATATGGGAGCTTTTCATTAATGTCAGTGTGTATATATTAATCTGCAGTTGTGCTTCTTTGCTTGATTATAACCAGGAATTTTATTTTTTCTTCAGGGAAACTGTATCAATCTGACCGATGCCTTGACTCTGTATGAAGAACAACTTAGTAGGCTTTATTGTCCTGTGGAGTTTTCAAAAGAAATCGTGTGCGTTCCCTCCTACATGGAATTGTATCCTTAAAGACTGAGAAAGTGCAGAGAATGTGTATTAATAAACCAAGTAAGCCTAGATGGCTTGGAGGTAATGAACTTGAATGCAAGAAGGCAGTTCTATCTTCAAAAATATTAATATAATTCATTTACTATGAAAAAAAAACTGCAATTTTATTTTGAATATAATTGAAGGAATTATTTTTTTAAAGGTGCCATAAATTCACAGGTGGCGAAATGATCAGCACCTTTCAAGATCTGGCTGTGTTTTTCTTAATGTTTTCAAGTGTTGTCAGGTGTATTATTTATGCAGTGTAGAATGTCAGGCCTAAAGTATTAAATAATACTTTACTAAAGTAAAGTATTAAATAATACTTTAAATATATCAAAAATTTTACTTCTTTCTTTTGAATAGTACGTTTAAATATTTCTAGTAAGCAAACATACTTTTAACAAAAATATTATTTCAAGTGGCCATTAAATAGAGTAACTGAGCTTGAAAGTGAACAGTACTTAAAGAGAAATGAGGGAAGTTTTCTTAGTGTACTTTTTCTGACTGAATTAAAAACCTGGTGATATAGCAGTGTAGGTGCAAGAATATTAAAAAAGTTATCATGATGACTTCAGATTAGCCCAAAGTAAGATGCCATTAAAATATTTTCAGTTCTGACTTTCAATTTGGTTTTGGACCTCTGATATCCCTTCATCTGTACTTTGTACTTTTATCACCTTTCTTGAAACTTAAATTTCCAAGTAGAAGGTGGTATGTATCTGGATGGAAGATTATACCTACGTGCTGTTTCACAGATGACTGAGATGTAGAAATTTGCAGTAGAGTTGTGACAGTAATTAAAAAATACAGGTTTTATATCTTTCTTCTGAAAATGGCATATGATATTCATTCAGATTCATGAAACCTGTTGACCAATTGAATGAATCTTTTGACTTAATGCAAATGCTGATTTTCATAACGTGACAAAAATTAGCTGTATGCATACCTCAGTGTGGCCAAAATGCTAAGCAAGCTTACCACATTTTATAGCTACATTTTCTTTGCCTACTTCCTGAATAGTTGTGTATAATTGCTGCTTGAAATTCTGGTATTTACCAGTGTTGCTGTGGGTCTCATCTGAAATTCAAGTAGCTATTGACATAAAAACCAACTTTATTGTAAGGAAAGCGTGTGTGTCCGTGAGGTCTCTACCATGGCCCTGTAATGAACATGCAGGCTCCCATCTGGAGTGTGTGTGACCTTGCTGTGTGAGCAGGAGAATCTATCTTTATGTGAGTTTACTTTGGTTATATTAAGTTTTAAATTCCAGAAATCTGTGACTTACTCAGCTGCTGTTGCTGCAATTCTAAAAAAGGGTGATGCCTGTGTCTCACTCTCTCATCTGCTCATTTGTAAGCTGATGGAATTACATAACTTTGACCTCTCACATGCTCAGCACGGCAAGAAGGTTCCTGAGGATCAGCTGTCCTTGCTGACAGGAGCATCCTCAGAGAATCATGGCTTGAGCGTAGCTGTTGCATGGCTGTTGTCAACAGTTTACGGGCGTTTGGCCCGGTTCCGTGACAAAAGGGGATGGGGGATCCATGGGCCCACGCCCCGGGAAAAGGGGAAAAGGGTAAGGAGATGGCCCTGAGAGCAAAGAACAGCGGCAACAATCTGAGGAGAAACAAACTAATTTACTAAATAAGATATCGGAATGCAAAACAACACACTATAATACAATATAATTACAATTTAAGCTGATAAATCCAATACAGAGAGAGAGAATGTCCCAAAATCAAGGTAGGCCTCACTCTACTGCTGACGATAAGACAGCTGGAGAGCGAGGTGCTGCCAAGACGAGAGACGGCGGAAAAAGGGACGAGGTCTCGTGATCTGCAAGTTTTTATACTGTGAGCTTTTATCTTTTCCCTCCGGCTGGAAATGGTAACAGAGGAGAAAAGTACCGTGGGGACTGTAGTAGTCCTTCTCTTCTGAGAACCAGGTATATTCACTACATGATGTTATGATGTGGAATACCAATAATTGAAAATCACAAAACCATGACAGCTGTGTTGAAGCTGGATCCTTCTCCCAGCAAAGGACCACTAGCGATTACTGATGCAGCTTATAGTTGCTTTTGCTTCTAGCTAAGTCTAGGTGATACTTTTCAAAAAGCAGAACTTTGTATTTGGACACCTGAGGCCAACATCACAGAATCCTATAGAGAAAAGCCTAGGCAAAATTTAGATGTATCTTTTCAAGTGAGCATTCAGCAGAACCCCTGTTGAGGCAGTTAAGATGCAGTTAAATGTTTACCCAGTAAGATATTTGGACACCTAGCGTTCAGCTACTGAACATTTCAGTATTAATGGTGTGTCTAGTCATGTCTGCAGTAGGAATTCACAAATTAGTTAGCTGGATGTTACCTTCCTATTGGAGCTTCCTCCTTAGCTATTGAGAAGGTGAGTGAGAGGGATCCCAGTTTGGTGATCAGAGACTTGGAGTTTTAGTTGCTCATCCTGATGTACTTATGTAGTTTGTTCAGTGGTTGCAATGCAGAGTGCACAGCCTGAAAATCTGCAGCAAGGATTAGAAGATGGGTTTGCAGAGGATTTCAGTTTCAGTGGGACTGGGATTCCCTTTGGAACTGCTGAGCAAAAAAGAGAATCCAGAGAGATTTCGCTGTTGAAGTTTTTACCTACCCCATTTCTATGAGCTGTGAGTTTTCAGAATTGAAAGATAAGTGAAAAGAGCTACTTCCATTTTAACTTTGTATGACATAGTTTTGTTTTGTTTTTTTCCTTGACTGCTTATTTTCTTCAGGTGGGTGTTCTACACTATTTGGAAGAAACAAACTGAAGTCTGAACATCAAGATTATTCTAAATGTACATGCTACATGAAGCATATAGGCCTGCCACATGGTGCATATTGGCATCTGGAACCTTTAAATTATATGCTGTAGATGATCCTGAAACTTAGTCATGCTATTGATTGTGAATTCTTTAAATGTTTTTTTTTATTGTTATTTTAATTTAAAAGCAAATGAAAAATGTATATTTTGATGAGCTAGGGTGTTATTTTTGAAAGTCAACTTAAAGATGAGTAAGCAGCAAACCTGTATAGCTGCTGAATGCACTGAACCTTTAGAATGTGATCCTTTTTAGTTTTTGTAGGTCTTCACAAACTTTTTGATTAAAAAAGACATCTTGAGCATTTCATCCCTGAGGGTGGTCCATGGAGCTTGTTTTTCTTGTTCGTTTACCACCAGATTATTTTTTTTAATCTGTTGTGCTTTTTAAGGATGGAGGGCTTTTTCTTTGATATTTGGAATTTAATACTACAGTGTTTCCATTTAGAGAAGACAGGCATAAGAGGAAAAAAAAAAAAGGGGAGGGAGAGTGGAACGGGACCTTCTGAAAGAATACCCCCAAATCCTTTGTTGCAAAGGGAATAAAGCTAGATAGCTAATTTTAAACTTTATTTACCGTAGTTTCATTCATTCATCATATTGCTGTCATCTCTTCTGCAGGAGAAAAGAGTCCTTGACCTTTCACCTCATGGACATCTTTAGCTGCTGCCGTATTGATTATTTAGATTTTGATATGGATGTAACAGTAGTTTATAGAGGTACTTTGAACTCTGTCAGCTTGAAAATTAAGGCTGATATCTCACTACAATGCAAGAAATTAAGTCTATTAAGGTTCTTGTGAACATACATTCCTCAGCCTTATGGGAAGCACTAGATTCTTGAAGAAGGAAAAATCACTTAACAGGGAAAACAAATGTGAGTGTGATCTAGATTCATGTTCACCAGTATTTCTTGAAAGTTTTGGAGCAAATAGATATACTTCAGTGGGGTAAGTCCAGGTTGTATTTCTCTAGCCTGACCAAGTTGTGGGGCTCTTGCTGAATTACACACTTGCAGTTTAAAAATCTGGAAGTTCAGAAGCATTGTAGTTTTGTTCTGAAAGATAAAACATTTTTCTTAAATTGCTTATCATGTTGTCATAAAAGTTATATTTTTATAAGAGTGTTCTTATGTACTAAAAGTTTGCTTTCAGTGTTTAAAAGATTCCACTTCAGAGGAGATAGGAAGGATGTAACCATTCTGTACATTTCTGTACACTGCCAAGATAGAATAAAAAGTACACTATCTCAAAACACATAATTATGTTTTTCCTTCAACACCTAGGATTCATATTTTCTTAGTTTAGTTGGAGGGAGTTGATTTGTGTTTTTTCCCCCACATAACCAAAATGATACTGTTCACAAAAAAAGATTACACTCTTAGGATCTGTACTCTTAAACCGTACATAAAGAAGAACAGTTTTGCTGCATCCCATATGCATAAACAGTTGATGAAATTGGAGTGACCCGTGTGGAATTGCAGAGTGATACTGGAAAAACTTGTAAAAATTTGCCCTTTATTTCATATGTGCAGCTGTACTGTTAAACTGCTTTCAGTTTGGAGAACCAAGAAGTGTTCTCCTGTCTTATTGTTTCAAGTGATTCTAGCTGATGCTGATTCTTAGATACACATGGGTCACAGTTCTTGGCCCATGTATCCTGAAGTGCCCCCAAAGAGCAGATCCTCCAATGGAACGGGAGGAGAGAAAAGTGCTGAATGTTTTAGCTCTATTTTATCCATCCCCTGTTATTTCCTGTAACCTCGTAGTAGCTCTTCATTTATGATACAGGACCATGATCAGTATATTGTGTAGGTACAAACAAATGCAGATGTCTTGTAAGCAGTTACGTGTACCCTTACCATGGCAAGCATGAATATTCCCATTAATCCTTAGTGTGATTACCACGTAGGTGGTATTAAGCACGCAGGCATTCACTAAGACAGGGCTTACAGCATGTTTTCCAGAGTGAGCTTGGTAGATCTAGAAGTCAGTCACAACAAGTAGGGGTGGGTTGTTTTTTAGCAAAGACACATGTGAACTGGAAGATGGCTTGCTAGGCTTGCTGGCTTGCTGTACCAAGGCTAGCCCATTGTTTAGCAGATATGTTTCCTGAATACAGAGATGCTGGGTGTGCAGGGGTGCTCTGTAATCCCCTGTCATGACCAAGGGACTTGGATTAGGTGTTTGTAGGTGAGAGTCAGCAGTGCTTTCAACTGATAACAGTACAGAGATCTGGGGGATTTTTTTTTAACTTTCTAATGTAGGATTTTTAAAGTGATAGATATAGTGTAAAGCAGTTCAGCAAACACTGAATATTACCTTTTATTTTTAAGTTGCTGAATTGATTCTGAGCAAGTATATACACACTGTCAGTTTTTATTTATTTGTTGCTGTAGTATAGGGTTGTTTTCGTTTTTAAGGGCAGGAAAATAAACTGCTTTGTGTTAGAATTTTCAAAAGCAAACTGCAACAGCTGTTTGGTTTTCCATGTTTAAGGCCAGTTAGGAATAGCTATCATTGCTACACTATGTATGCAAACAGTTCCCAAGACACAGTTAACATTATGGTTTTCTGAATTATTCTTTGCACTAAATGCTGCTTCCACCTAGAAATGTGACTTAGATACTTAAAAACTTGATGATAATTTGTGCAAAGAGAAGACTTCTGGCTTTGTATCTACTGCATCAGTGCAGTGCACGTGTTAAAATAAAGGTACGCTATTACTGCTTGTGTGTGGATTTTTAAATGCATTGTGGATTCAGTGCTAAGGTGGCAGAATTAATGGGTACGGTGCTTACCACTGTACCTTTTTCATTTGTCACCTAACAAGCATAAAGGCACAGAATGGTCCTTTTACTGAGTATCTTTTCATAGAATCATGGAATGGTTTGGCTTGGAAGGGACCTTAAAGGTCATTGAGCTCCAACTCCCTGCTGTGGGCAGGGCTGCCCCATGCCAGCTCAAGCTGCCCAGGGCCCCATCCAACCTGGCCTTGAGCGCCTCCAGGGATGGGGCACCACAGCTTCTCTGGGAAGCTGGGCCAGCGCCTCACCGCTCTGAGTAAAGAATTCCTTCCTAACATCTTAAAATTTTGTCTCTCTCAGACTATTCAGTTCAGTTATTTTCCACATAATACGTGCTCGGATACAGTGCTGTGTGGTGTGGAACACTGATGTTTGCAGTGTGGGAAATCACTTGAGACTTCAGTGATTTTTTCTGCAGAAAAATATTAATTTACTGGGGAATTCTGTACTTGTTAATTTTTTGGAGGTCTGTAATCTGTTTCTTAGTTTTTCTGCTGAAGTGGCAAGTTGACTTTGAGGGTTGTATGACTCATTGCATAGCACAGAGAAAATACAGAAATGAGACATTAGGAACGATGCAAGATTTGAAACAAGTTTAGGAAGGGAAAGAAGAGCTTGAACAGGATGGGCAAGTTGAAGTCATTAGTGTGGGCTGCAATTCAGAAAGATTAATAATGTCATACAATGAAAGAAGAATGTGATTTCGGAGAAAGACTGTAGAGATTAACATAAATTCCAGCTAACTGGGAGGGAGACATACGCACATTTGCTTTAAGTACAGCGGTAGCAGATGACTTGGTAGTTAGGGAAAAGAAAGGAGAAGGTTGTAACTTCTTAAGAAAAGGTCACAGAGGGTAGGATAAAGAGTCATTTTAAATGCCTGCATGCACAACAGGGAAGATGGTTAGTTGTCTCTTGCATCTTTATTTTTACCACTTGGGGTTTGAGGTGTTGACAACTTGCTAGAAGGAATAAGGTGTTGGGACAAGTGAGAGGGGGAAGAGCGCTCTGTTTCTTATTTTAATTTAGAAATAGGAGATTGCAAATGATGGTGCCTGAGGGCAATAGGAGGAAGTTGATAAAGCCCACAGAGAGAAAGGGAGTATTTGGAAAGTTTGAAATGCTGAACGAGCAAGTGAGAAAGTAGCAGCAGAGGAATGGAGTGCAGGAGTGATTAATAGCACAGAACATGGAGCTGCCTTTTTGGCACGTGAGCAGTTAACCCTTGCTTTAGGAACTGAGTGAAGAAGTTCATGCAGTGTTGGTACGTTTGAGTGAACTTGAGCTGCAGAGGTAGAAATGGAGGAAGGAGAAAGGGAGGAAAAGAGAGAGAAGCGTACTTCATGACTGAAAGCACGATGAGAAGTACACCTGCACTGTGTTGCAAAAAGGGTTATGTCAAGTGTAGAAAGGATGGAGGAGCAAGAGCAGTTAAGATGGGAAGTGTCTGGGGGCAATGAGCCAGGAGGATGAACCAGCAAAAGAAAAGCACAACAAATATGATGGGGTGGGGGAGCATGTGTATGCTCGTTGCACTGCCTGGCCTACCCTCTGTAGGTATTGGAGGAAGGGAGAGAGATGTGAAATGTGGGGTGTGAGGCTTATATTCTATTTTTTCCTAAGGAAAGATGACAAGATGACTTCTAAGTACTCTAAGATAAAGAGAATGATAATACTGGAAATGAAATGGTGATTAAAACAAAACTGCTCAGAATAAGGGAGTATTCAGTGCAGAC
The DNA here is from genome assembly GCF_002078875.1 of Numida meleagris. Taxonomy (NCBI): domain Eukaryota; kingdom Metazoa; phylum Chordata; class Aves; order Galliformes; family Numididae; genus Numida; species Numida meleagris. Next base: position 116,787,047 of record NC_034409.1, on the reverse strand, counting down.
AAATTACCCAAGCAAATAAATAGAAAATTAATGGGATTTAACTGTGTTGTGAGTTGTCAATGTGAGCATGGAGTGGTCAAAGGCAGAAGCTTTCCAGTGGCGTCTCTGCTGTCTTCGGCTCATGGAATTGGGAAAACGACTCTGAAATGGTAAGGGTATGAAAACAAAACAGTAACCAAAACCAGAAAGTGCTGCCACAACATCTACAGGGTTTTTCTTTGGACTTCAAAGTAGTGTGACTACTTCATTGTATATAATTTCAAAGAACAGTAAGTTTCATGACCTCAGTGAGCACTGCACAGCACGTAGTGCCATATTGCCTGTGGAGCACTGTTAGTACGACTTACTTAGACCCAAAGATAAAAATATTTTATTGATGTACAACGGAAACATCTTACTGTCTGAGTAACATTTGTATATACAGAGACAAGCATCAGTGGCACAGTAAAGCAAGAGTCTAAGCAGATGAGACTAGCAAAGCTGGGTATGTACAGCTATGTGAAGCCTTTCTGATTTTGGTAGCTGCTAATGTTACCCAGCACTTCCCTGTTTGACTTTATTCTTTAGTTAATTATCAAAACTGATGCTTCCATTTGTTTAAACAAAAGTATTTTATTCCATGCCTTGTCCAAATTCTGCTTACACTTCACACTGGGACATCCCGGGAAATTTTCTCCTAATGATTGGCTTCTCTTGCAGTGCTTTTATGTATTTTTGATGACTTTTTGTAACCACGAGTTAGTTGGAATGAAAGGGTGACTGCAAATGAATTTTTCAGGCAGCAAGTTCTTGAATGTTCATATTTAAAAACACCAGTGAAGACTAACAGAATAATAAATGGAATGAGCATTAACTTCTATTTTTTAATAAGATAACATCCTTTTTGAAGATTTTACCTGTGTCATGTTAAAAAAAAAAAGTAGTTTCTGCTGCCTTTATGACATTCTTTCATTATGACTGTTAAATACTAGGAAGAGGGAAGCTATCTGCTCACAGCTTCTGGTTGGTTGGATTTAAGACAGTCATATATCTTAAGAAGTTACACTTAAAATGTGCCTCAAGTCTACTTTGGTTTCTTGTCCATCTAGGTAGTGAAGTCCTTTGTGCCTTTAGCCTGTGGTGGCTGGTAACACCTCTGCCTGTGTGAAAGGAAGAACTGAGTGTGCTTAAGACTGCAGCAGGGATCGGGCAGTGCTAAGGAAAGCAGAGACAACCTCTCTGGCTCCCACATGCTGACCTATAAGCAGAATAAGTTCAATGAAAAACTGTGTGCATAGAATGTGGTCATACAGCTGGCATACACCTGCTGCTGTTGCATCCAGCACCAACAGTTGCTTGTAGCCCTGAGTTTTGGGCACGCTTACTGTACTTGCCTCTTGTCTCTTCTGGTTCTTTGCAGGTACAGAGTGAGCTTGGGAAAGACTTCCACGTTATTGATAGAGCTAATGGTCGTAATGATGGGCAGCAAGGTCCTGTGCTTCCATTATGTGTGCTTCTGTGTTGTTTGAGACACTGTATGGAGTGTAGGTGAGGAACTGGTGAAGGCACCCCAAGAGCTGAAGGCTGATCCAAGCTAGTCCAGTCTTGCAGTGCACAGGAGATAGGGACAGTGCATGGAGGAATGCAGTATGCTTATAAGGTACCGAACAACTTGCTCCTCCTCTCACATACACTGAGTGTCAAAACTCCAGGCTGTCACTTGCATGTCCAATAATGCGCAGTGTCAGGTGGCAGCACCACAATCCAGCACCCGCTTTGATGATCTTTACCGCTTCTAACAAAAATGAGCATTAGCATAGAGGTGTCTTGCTGCTGGCTCAGAGCCCTGATGATATGTTAGATGTTGGAATTGGGTGTGATCCCAAACCACCAGCGTGTAGAAGGGGAAGTCGCTGTGCTCGCGTGTCTCCCAAGCTGTTTGCACACAAGCACTGACTGCACGCTCTGCCTCTTGCTGCATCGTGGGGCAGGTGCTGTGCTGGAGGTGTGGAGCAGTGGGCTCTGGTCACCTGGGTTGGTTTGGAGGCCATTTTGGTGCAAGCTGTGGGTGGAGCACCATCAGTATAAGAAATACGGTGATAACTTTAAGTGACTGGGGAAACAGCAGAGGTGAGAGACAGTGCTCATCATGGTAAGCAGAGGGAGAGACAGCCTCATTAACTCGGATGAGTCCCAATCATTTTTAAGATGCTGTCCACTCAGCCTGGGCATATGGAAAAAGTATTTTCACTTCTGGAAGTTTCATCTGTAAATCATGAAGTCAGATGTTGTTAAAGATAACATTTAAAGACTTGAACTGCTGCTAGTTCCTTTTATATATTGTGTATTTTTATTCCATTGGTCACGCTACAACTCTGATGAGAACTTGCTCATGAAATGGACATCACCGGGTTTGCGGAGTCCTTGTTCCCTGAGTCTCTGAGTTCCTATTTTTAACATTTCTAATTTCAAATGCTCATGAATATGCAGAGATGTTTGAAAATTTAATTAACCAGAGCTTCTCAAAGATGATGAATGTTTCAGACTTCTTGACTGAATTGGGTGTTCTCTACAACTTACTCAACCCGCTTCCCAAGGCTGCAGCTCGTGTGAAGGGGTTGCTGTGTCGGCGTTTCTCCTGCTAGCTGTGCCACAGGGCCGTATGGTCCCAGCCATCTTCTCTATGGTCTGACCTCTTCCTTCTCATCCTACATCAGCTCCTCTCCTGTGAGACCCACGGCTCTTCTCTACGTTAGAAAATAAGCCAGAAGAGCCATGAAAGGGGTTGGGGAACTGATTCCGCTACAGCTGCACGGCTGAAATGAACGGATGAGAAAGCAGTCTGTGTTGAAAGTGAACCTGTGGTTCATTGTGTTGCCAGACAAACAGTTGTGCGACAGATTTGTGTGCTGTGAAGGTGTGGGAAATGGTGAGGGCAAGGGGAAAATGCTCAAACGAAGGCTACAGCATCACAGTGCACCCCTGCTTAAGAAATACAAGGGAGGAACTACTAAGGAAGTTGCTCCTTTCTTTCTTGTTATTGTTTTCCTCTGTAGTCACATCTACTGAATCACTGCAGTCATCCAGAAATTTCTGAATAGCGCAGATTTTTGGGAGTAGCTAAAGCTGATCCAGCAGGGGCCACATGCTACTCTCTAACTGAAATATGGAGAGCTTTATCTGCAGTTTGTGTGGATGCTGCGCACGTAGCTTTTGGGGTTTTGTGTGTGCGCTGTTTTTGATTGCTTGTTAACCTTCACACCTTCAAAACTTTCAAATAACATTCTGCTTATGGCAATCATTTAGCTCTTCCAATTCATTTCAGGTGAATGGACTGATTTTGTTCTTGGAGGTTAGGTTAAAGATGGTGAGAGGAGCCCTGCTCTAGATCTACAAGCATTTCCTTGCCAGGAGCTGACTTCAGGAATACATAGCCAACGCCTGTTTCTTGCAATGTGAGCTCCGTGGCTATAGCTCTACTTTACTACATTCTTTAAAGGAACTGAATACAAGCTTTTATTTCCTTTTTCATTTTTCCTTTCCTGTAGTGAAAAATAAAATAGAAATGTGGTTTTTAGATCCATATCCAAAAGCAGTGCCTCTATACGCTGAATGGCTGTTGCACAGGCAGCACCTTTGTGCTGCACTGAGAACTGCAGCTGGAAGGACGGTGGTGCTCTGCACCCAACACGTGTTATTTATGGGAGTGGAGGAATGTGGGCTCGTTCTGGGTGATGCTTGCGGTCTGGCTGCTCAGCCCCTGCTTGGCTGCCTGGTGACAGCAAGTGAATTACTTTTTCCAGCCAGTGGCAGAAATCTGGCCCTCCTTGAGCAACCAGTTGTGAACAAGTGGCACTCGAATACATCTGAACTTCAAACACACTAACGTACATTTTATGTCGTGCCAATCAAAATACATTTTAATAGCTTCACATCTTTTGCAGTACCTGCAGACTCACACAGCAGAGGATGTTTTTCATTCGGTATTATATGTAACTCAAAATATGTTTATATAGTTGCTTTCATCCCCAGATACAGTGAAGAAAAATAGATGGCAAGCCACAAAAGATTTTATGACGTGAAGCCGAAAACACATGTGATTCCTCTTAAGAGCGTGTTTTCTGAAGGCAAAGGCAGTAACAAAGAGTAATCACGATATAGAATCATAGAATTGCTCAGGTTGGAAAAGACCTTCAAGATGATCAAGTCCAAACGCAGCCTAACCATACTACCCTAACTCTAACAACCCACCACTAAATCATGTCCCTGAGCACCACATCCAAACGGTTTTTAAACACATCCAAGGATGGTGACTCAACCACCTCCCTGGGGAGCCTGTTCCAGTGCTTAACAACCCTTTCCATAAAGAAGTTTCTCCTGATATCCAACCTAAACCTCCCCTGGCACAACATGAGGCCATTTCCCCTTGTCCTGTCACCTGTCACCAGTGAGAAGAGACCAGCCCTGCTCTCACTGCAATCACCTTTCAGGTATTTGAAGAGAGCAATATTGTCTCCCCTCAGCCTCCTCTTCCCCAGACTAACCAGCCACAGTTCCTTTAGTTGCTCCTCATAGGGCATGTTCTCCAAGCCCTTCACCAGCCTTGTTGCCCTTCTTTGGACCTGCCCCAGCACCTCAATGTCCTTTCTGTATTGAGGTGCCCAAAATGTAACGCAGTACTTGAGGTGGGGCCTCACCAATGCTGATACCAATATCATGGTATGAAAGCTTGTAAAGGACTGTGACTTCTTCTGGCTGACGGGCTGAAGTGAGCTGTGTTCAATCATTTCTGATAAACCAGTTCTGGCTCTCAAAAGGAGAGGAAACAAATCAGTGAAGGCCGGCAGCTCAGTTCCAAGCTGGCATGGTGCGCTGCTTTCTCTCAGACTGTGTTTCTGTGGTAAGATCTGGTACCACTGAAAGCCTGTAAGTGCCTAGATGAGAGGAGCAAGTCTTAGACTCTAGTAGGCTTAAAAAAGAACTGGAAGGAAATAGATATCTTTCACTTAAATTAACTGATAGCTCTGTGACTACGTCCATGCACTGGAGCCCGTGCCTGATCTCTCTGTCCCAAGCACATTGCGGTTCCCATTGAGGTGTATCAGTGTTCTCCTGGCCCTGACCACCCTGAGTCTGGAGCAAGTTGAGCCTACATACAGAGTAAAGTGATGCTCAGAAGGTCAGTATGAAATTCCCATTGTGTGTCCTAGCCCAGACAGTCTTGGTATGAGGACTTCCTCTCTGCGTAGATGATGTGGAATCACAGTACCATAGAATACCCCGAGTTGGAAAGGATCCACAAGGATCATGGAGTCGAACCCCTGGCTCCACCCAGGACCACCCAAAATCAAACCCCGTGTCTGAGCGCGTTGTCCAGATGCTCCTTGAATTCCAGCACTTGCGACCATGCCCACTGCCCTGGGCAGCCTTTTCCATGCCCACCGCCCTCTGGTGCAGACCCTTTCCCTAACCCCCAGCTGCCCCTCCCCTGATGCAGCTCCGTGCCGTTCTGCAGGCTCATATTTCTTCTCATTAATTGGTGCTTCAAACCCAATGTTTGTGAAGGCTATTATGTCTTCAGTTAATTGTTGGAATGTATTGCCTGGCTGTACATGTTTTCCTAGTGAAAGCAGATGCCATTAGTATTCCCTGGTCAGTCTTACTGCTGTGCATATTGCAAGATGCTTATTCTATCACTTTATATTAAAAGCATCATCTTGGTAAGAGGTTGGCTCACGTATTGCTGTAAAATTAGGTAATGAATGTCCCATTTCAGTCAGCCAACTGCACCCAGGAAGAGACTGATCACGTTTGTACTAATTTCTAAGAATTGAGCAGAAACCCTTGTTCTAATGACAGTTCTGCAGTTATTTTTTTCCTCTGCTGGGGAAAGGCAATGACAACGAATCGCCACTGATGTTTCCATCCTGCTACCTCCCATTAGAGAGAAGACTCAGAAACTGTGTGTTTACACATTTCTTTGTCAGAGCTTCACTTCAAATTCTCATTTTTGCATTTGTAGTACTTCTGGCCAGTGAAAGCTAAGATGGAAAAAAATCTGATGTTATTTTAACTGTACCGCTGTTTCTCTTCTGTTTTTGCCCTTTACAAACAGAGGTGTGAGTGTTAAGTTATTCTGTTCAGAAACGACATTTGACATTTTTGCTTATGCCCTTTCCAAATCTGTGCTCTCCTCATGCAGATTTGTTCTGATACCAAAATTTGAAAAGTAATCCAGAATACCTGCTTTCCTACTGCAGTATGTTCAGAAATGTCACAAAAAAAGAAACTCACCACATACTTTCCTTTGCTCCTGGATAAATCCTCTACCCAGGCCTGGCAGTGAGCCTGAAGCTAATACTCTTCATTTCCAATGAAATGAAAATATCAGGTACTGACTTTAAGAAGTATACATGAATATAGAAAATCATTTGTGTGAGTGTCCACAAGTTTTATTGAAAGTTACGGGTTTTTTAATCAGGTCCAGTTATAAATCCATAAAAATGTGAGGCAGCAACAAATCTGTGTCTCATAACCTTGTGTCAATAGAGAAAAAAAAGAAAAAAGCCAACAGAAACAACTTAAAAAAAATAAGTACAAAGCTTTATTTTAAATGGAGATGTTGGAAACTTCAGGAAAGGGCTGTCAGGGACATAAGCAATTTGAATTGTAAAGATAATTATATTTGGCTCCAGTTTGGTTCTTGAGAATTTCTGTGACTTGAGGAAAACACATGTTTAGTCTTCATGATTCTGTCCCATGAGGTCTGGGTTTATGATTTCAATGTGAAGTGATCGTGCCTCCCTTTCACGAGACCTTCATCAAATATCCTCCTGAGGTGCTGCTGAGTGTCATTTCTGGACATGGACGCAATCACTGAAGTAGCACCAAGACTAGTTCTGGCAACCATGACAAGTTGCTAGAAGTGTCTCTAGACATACCATATTGTCATGCGATGTTGGATTTAAGACATCATATTTGACATGGGATTCTTCTGGCTTTAATCTATGTGCAAAGTTAATTTTAATTTCATTTTTATATGAGAGAGAGGAAAAAGTAAAATGCATTAAAACTAATTTCAGTTATAGCAATGTGTGGAAGAGCAGATTTTTTTGCCAACCGCTTTTCCTCTGAGAGCAGAGTCTACACAAATGTGCTTTCCCTGCCTCTGCCCTTCATCCCACAGCTGTGCTTGGGAACCTTTGATCTTGCCAGCCAACCTCAACCAGATTTGACAGAGGGGATTTGGACTAAGAGATACTCAGCTCTGAAAACTTTTTGCCAGGATGGAAAGATCTATTGTTTCTGTTATGAAGGCTCCGGCATGTGTATGGCCCTTTGGCTGCACAGGAGAATCTGTCCTGTGGAGGTACATGTAGACATCCTCATGTGAGAACTTTGGGTCCAGAGGAGGGTCATGAAGATTATCAGAGGGCTGAAGCACCTCTCCTATGAAGAAAGGTTGAGGGAGTTGGGCTTGTTCAGCCTGGAGAAGAGAAGGCTCTAGGGAGACCTCATTGCATCCTTACAGTATCTAAAGAGAGCCTATAAACAGGAAGGAGACTGACTTTTTACATGGTCGAATAGTGATAGGACAAGGGGGAATGTCTTTAAACTAAAAGAGGTTTAAGTTAGATATTAGGAAGACATTTTTTACTCAGAGGATGGTGAGGCACTGGCACAGGCTGCCCAGAGAAGCTGTGGATGCCCCATCCCTGCTTCTTCTGGAGTTAAATGTGTACTGCTGTGCTGATACCTTTGGAGAACCAAGTGTGAGAGTAGGCAGGAGGCACTGTGTTTGCAGTCTTTCTTCTCTGAGAGACAGAAGAGCACAGCTGGGGCATTTCCTGGGTGGATGCTGAAAGCAGCTCTGGTGGCTCTTCTCTTTTGGTTGCATATGTTATTGAATATATAGCCCATTACACACCCGAAGATTCATCCATGAAGAACAAAACATTTGGAAACCAAATGTCCTTACTTCTACCACTCGTATAAATCATCCTTGCATTGAAGGCTATAACTAAACATCTGGGTTGAGCACAGGAAGTTATTAAAGCTCTTGTGATGCAGTATTTCTGCATCACAGAAATCGCAGATAGTCCTGTCTTGTCTATACCACTGCACCTGTAGCTGTGGCTGTTGGAAGTATCACATTTCCCAGCAATGTCTTATTCAGTGCAATTCATCTAATGTTCACAATTCAGATAAACAAGGCCAAAATTTTAATAGAATCATAGAATCATGGAATGGTTTGGGTTGGAAGGGACCTTAAAGACCATAGAGCTTCAGCTCCTGCCATGGGCAGGGCTGCCCCCCCACCAGCTCAGGCTGCCCAGGGCCCCATCCAACCTGGCCTTGAGCGCCTCCGGGGATGGGGCACCACAGCTTCTCTGAGCAAGAAGATATGTTGAGATACTCTCAAATATTTTATATATATTTAAATTGTCAGCTACCATGCCTTTCTGCATTCCCTGTTAGTGTGCACAGTGGGAATGGACCCCATATTTAATATGTACCGTGGGATGACAGATGAGGAGGAGAGTATGCAGAAGTGATGGGTGCCCATAAAAAGACTTAAGAATAGTGTGAACATGGCCTTTAGGAGAAGTATTTTTTGTTTAATTTAATCCACTTCTCGAAGAAAAATTGCTGGAAGACATAAAGCAGTTCTCCTTTCTGCTTGACAGCATATGCATTTTTTCATTAAAGTGCTTTTTCAAAAGCAGCTCTCAGAAAGCTTGCAAACTTGAGTGGCTTAACTTTAATCATCCCAGATGTTGGCTTTCAAAGCAAGTTGGTTACAAGCACCTTTTGGTCTGAGAAAGCAATGTTTCCTGCAACAGGGACAAGTTCTTCTTAGAGTAAGAAGAACAACTTAGCCTATTTGGAATAATAATAATAATAACTACAATAAGAATAAGAAAATTATTTGGGGAATTAGAACTGTAGGAGGACAAATTTCTGCTTTGCAGGGCGTTTCCTCCACGTTTGCAGTTGTATGGAAGATGTTGTTTGGAGAAAAGCTTGCCAACAGCAATGTTCAGAGCCTGTTGACTCTCTACTGGGTCTTAATTAATGATCCACATTCTCACAGCTGCACTGAGGCCCTCTATGATGTGACTGCACCACTGGAAAACAATGGAGTTATATATTTCCAGTAGTCTCTCTGAGATGAATAAAGCAACAGTTTTGTCCCAGAATATGGCTGCAGTTGGCTGCAGCATGGAAATTTGGGGATTTCTGTAGCCAAGAGTATCATTTGTAAGATTCAGAGAATTCAGAGATCTAAGGATAAATGGTCAAGCTGTCTTCAAATGCAGCGTGCTGTTTTTTTCTCAAGTACATTGTATGTACTTAGAGCCCAGTCAGCCAGTTCTGGCTGCAACAACTGCATAGTTAAAACAATTCAAGTCTCCATGAAGGAACACCTGAAATGAAATGAAATACAGCATGTCCTTTGACCTTCACACTACAAAGCCAGCATAGACCTCTGATTACACCAGAACTTTACAGGTTCTGCTGTATGCTGTTCTGCTGAAGCCACTCTAGCTGCATCTGCCTGGGTGGTTCTGTCTCCAGCAGTGTGGTATGAATGCTAAAAACGCTTGATAGGCATCATCAGAGCTGTAATGCTTTGACTGCAAAATGCCTCTGTCGAGTTTAACTTATTCCTCTGAGGCAACATTTGCCTCTGAGAGGCAAGCCCTGAATGTGTACCACGAGGACAGCACGTGAGGAAATGCCCTCTGTGACTAACATTGGCAACAACGGAACAAGGAGCAATGGGCACAAACTGGAACACAGGAAGTTCCATACTAACACAAGGAAGAACTTCTTCACTGTCAGAGTGATGGAGCCCTGGAACAGGCTGCCCAGAGAGGAGATGGAATCTCCTTCTCCAGAGATACTCAGGACCCATCTGGACACTTCCCTGCACGGCCTGCTGTAGGGAACTGTTTTAGCAGGCACTTGGGCTAGATGATCTCTAGAGGTCCCTTCCAACCTCTATGGATCTTATATTTCCCCATGCGTTTTGTTCTGTTTTTACCTTTAAATCTGAACTGATTTTTCTGTCTTCATAAAAGTACAGCAATTGTTTTAATGCATTTAAAGAAAGACAAAATATTTTCCAGTGAGCCCGAGCAAGTCTTCCTGCAAGCTTGGGTTGAACATGCACCAACCTCAGGCTGTTTTGTGGTTCCAGCATTCAGTGACAGCCTACATAACTCTGGTGTCTATTGTTTTCAGTGAAACATAGGCAAAATGTGGGATTTTGCAGGTTTATTGAAGGTGTCTGATAGTCAAACCTCAAAAAATGGGAACTTAACCTGAAACCGGGATACATGGAGAGAAGTTCTCGTGATACGATCAACGTCAGCTCTGATCGGCACCCTTCCCTGGCTAGCATAATCCATGGAAGTGAGAATTGTATCTACTTGTAAAGCAGCAAGGTGATGTGCAAATTCTTGTGTTTGTGAGTGAGCAGCCACAGGCATGTGTGTGCACACACTTACGCATGTCGACAAACTTCTGGATACTGGAATGTTTCTTTGGTTCAGCCTGGAGCATGTTCTGTACGGTTTGCCAGCTCTTTTATGTATGGGTTTGAGTGGAAACGTTTGTACATTGTTCTGGCGCTGTTGTCAGTGCCAAAGTGATCCCACTGTTTGAGCGGGATCTTGGTCAGAGGCGGTTCTGAGTGAAAGAATAGTCATTCAGAATGTGCCGCATTTAAATACTGGATATTTTCCTATGTCCGTTCAACATTTTATGAATGTTTAACAGAGTCTGTGCACAGCCTCATTAAATACCTTATTGGACTATAATCACCAGGAGTGCCGTTAGCTGTTCTAGCAGCTTTAAGCACGGTGCGTACTGGGTACCTGCCAAATTACTTCTGCACTTCTGATGAGCAGGGCAACCAGATCCTGGCACACATCAGGAAAGTGTCTCAAATGCGACATTAAACTTCTGTTACTGATCAGCAGTATCAGAAGCTGATTCATATGTTCTCCATACACCTTTTTCAACTGCTGCCTGAAATGGTCCTTTGCAGCTGTTCCATGCAGCTGTTTTGTGCTTTATCTCCAATTTTGTAGTTCCTTACATGCTGGAGAAACCAAAATAAGATACTGACAGCATCCAGGCCCTCGTAACCAGAGGGAAGGACACTGATATGATGCCACATTGTAAATAAGCCCACAAACCCCAGCTTAGAGAAGTCATTGGGCTGCTGGCAGCTGACCTGTGACTCCTTGCCAGAAGGATCACGCAGTGCCCAGGGCTGACTCTCCAGAGGCATTCTGTAGTTGGAGCTGGATGGTTCTTGTCAGGATGCCTCCATGCTCCCATTGCCTTCAACATCGCTTTGGATAAGGTTCCTGTTTGGAAAATGGGACTGAACTGTCCAGCCTCTCCCTCTTATCTGCTTCCCAGTCTCCCAAGGAGAGCTGGAAAATAATTTGTTTCTGCTTTGCACCACTGAAAACTATTCTTGGTTTCTAGTCTGGTGTTGTCCTAGGAAGAGATCCTACCTTGAAACAAAATGCTGTCAGGGAAACACTAATAGAGCATGGTATTCATTCAACACATACTAGGCTGTAAGTAATTACTTCTCTAGAGAGCCAGATTTTAAGTCTTCAATTAAGAGGGAATCCGAGTGAGAAGGGATATGATAATCTAGTGTTGATCAGTTAGGATATAAAGGTGATAGAAGGTATTCACAGGTCTAATAACTGTTCAGTATTTTCAGTATCAGTGGTTTAATAATGACTTTGAAGGAAACTCAGAAAACCAAACAGAAATCCTTGCCAAGGGCTTCCTTTTGAAGTCTACCTGGTGTTTGGATAATGGGTGAAGTTGATCAAACGGTGAGATCGCAACATGTCCATGCATTCTCTGTGTCAGCACTTTGCCCTTTTAACAGCAACTCTGAGACTTGTAGTGATTTGTACATGAAGACTCAATAGCACCGATGTCACTTAAAATTACATTCTCAACTCTGTGCTGGTGACTGAGTTGTACCAGTGATTGTTTATAAACCAGGGATCTGCTCATGCCCTTGGAGTCTTTCACATATCAAATGGAACTCTTGTACAGGCGGGTACATGATTCTCTTTGTTCCCTGACACCATCATTTCCCTCTTCTTTCTCAGCTGTTGGACATCACGGGATAAATAAGGGACAAGTAGGCAGGTGAAAAGAAAAAAATGCATTTTTCCATGCCTGGGCTGAGCAGAGATGAGAATGGCCTTCTGTGTCCTGAACGGGGAGAGGGGCCAGCAATTAGTGTTTTCCCTGCATGACCCCAGCCAGGCTGTAGAAGGCTGGCAGAATCTTCCAAATCCAAGGCTTCTTGTAGGTTGAGTGAGTTTTCCATTTATGCCCATCTGGGATCCGAGTAAACTTGTGTGCAAGCACACACAGTGCTAATCTGTTTTTTCTCCAGACTGGTAAGTCTGCCATCAGATACACCTTGTCTGTCTTCTCTCCTTATGTGTTCTTTTATCAGAGTGGTTGGGGCTGAGAGAAGAACTCAGTGTAGAATTGACTCAGACACAAATTGTTGAGAGCGTGGACATGACACTGCCTTTCCCTGCATCTTTATGTTTTACATGAGAGTCCAGCTCTGGAGAAATTGAGAGCTCTTCAGAGGGCTGAATGTCACAGTCATATTGGGGAATTCACTCCAAAATGCTTAATTTTATTATGGATTGAATGGGGAAACCTTGCCACCTGGAGAGAAGATTGTCAAGTCTAAGCCCAAAACTGGGAAATCCATGCAAATAAGTCTTTTTCCCCTACTTCCTAACTTAAAGTGCCAAATAGATGCTTTCCATTAAGTTGATAGTGATACTTGACTTGGAGGTAGAGATTCCTCTCCTACAGTTCACTGCATATCAGCAAAGACTGAAATACCTTGCCTGGAAAAAAAAAATCCGGTTCTTAAAGGAGCACTATTCTGTAGGTTGTGCTGATTACTGCTTTTGCTGCATAACTGTGATTTTTGGCACAGAGTGTCACATACCAAATTCCCAAAATACAATGCTACACGATATTCTAAGAGTTCTTAGGAAGCTTTAAAAAGGGATTCATCCACTGGGTGAATATCACTTCTGGTGAAGCCACACAATGCAGCAAGAGTGGTTTAGGACAAGAGAACTTTAGTCAGCAAACTGCCTTTTAAATAAGCACAAAGGAAAACAAAAACCTTCAATCAGTCTTGTGTTTGTAAAAGTTGTCAGAAATCCTGCTTTAATTGTGAAGGCTCTACGGTTATATGTTAGAGTAGCTGAAACATCTGTTCGGCAACATTGTGAAATCCTTGTGCTCTGAACTCTTGATAAAGGGGACTGCTGAGCGATTGGCTCGTAGAGACTTCACAGGCAGCAGGAGCTGTAAGTAGAGTGGTCACTGCTTGCCTTGCCTAGTCCTGGTCAGAGGGAAGCACAGAAGACAGCTACAATTTTACGACTGCATGGTTTTGCTTTGAGAGGGAGAGTGCAGGAAGTGCCTAGGAAATGGTTCACGACAGAAACCTGAAGTTGTAAATAGAAGAGAGAAGGAGAGCTGAGGGATGCAGCTTGCAAGTAGTTGAGCTCCTGATACAACGGCAGCAGAGCAAAACCAGACTTCTTCAAGAGCGAGCACATCCCAGCCCATCCCGATGGAAGGGGAGACGGTACCAGCGAGCAGGAGAGCAGCCAACAGAGCCACGCGGATCGCCCTCGGTGTGTTCGTGGCTGGCACCGTTGCACTTGGCACTGCACTTTTCTTGGGTAAGTGAGAAGGTCCAGGCTGGTGTGAGAGTAACCCTCCCGAGCACGCCCGCTCCATGTGAGTGTTTGTGCCGTGCACTGTATTGTAGTGACAATCCTGGTCTTTTCTTTCTCCCCATTTTATTTTTACCCTGAAGTGTGTCAGCACAGAGAGTTTTTTTTTTTTTTTTTTTTTGTGGGGAATGTTAGAGCTAGAAGCTGTAACGTGAGCTTGTGTAACTATTGAAAGCTGAGTTTAAATATGAATACTTGGCTGAATGTGTTCTAGCTAGAATGGGATTCTTGCACAGAACGGGAAGAAAAGGGTAAGGTTATGAATATTGGTAATGCCAATTACAAACTGGCAGTTTGTGACCAACGTGGACTAAAATTCTGTTTCCTGAAAATCAATTTGTAGCACACACATTTTATGGAATCTGTTGGGTAATCGTTCATTTGGTTTTCCTTATTGATTGGCTAAAATTCTTGCAGAAAACTTCAGTAATTCATATGCTTGCACATTTTTTAGATGTTTCTGTTTTTTTCTACGATGAATCGCAAAGCCGTCTTTGCAAAAATCATGAGGTGCATCTAGGAAGAAGCTAAAATATTTTGATCGGATTTATTAGCTGTTACTTGACAAAATAGAGAAGGCATTATTATTTTATCTCTGGGATTTGAAATCATTTGTAGGTTGGTTTTGTTGGAATATAGAATGTTGGAAGGATATACCTATGGCTATAAATGCACTCAGAAACCACCGGACAGTGAATAGAAAGCAGTACTCTGTAAAAAACCTTGTGGATACCGATCCTCTTATGGAATAATTCTGACAATCCTTTCATTTCTTCAGACCAATTTCCCTGGACCTGAGGAAACTCGGTTTCTATGAAAAGTTTTTTTGCTTCCCTCCCATCATTTATGATGTTGTTTGAAAGGTACTCTTCATTCATAGTCACAACAGAGGAAATGGTGTTAGGTTTTCTAGCAAATATTGGAAGCAGCAGTCTCTCACTCAGATAGTGTTCTGTTGTGGAATCAATTCCACAAACACTTGCACAAAAGTAACTATCGTGTATGTGAAGAATCCCACTCAATTCAATAAAATTCAGTAAAAGCCTTTACAAAGGGATATACAATCAGGATTGGATCCTCACCTTGGTAACACAAACTATTGGTTTTACATGAAAAATAATGTTTTTCACTTAAATAATATGATATCAAACACCAGGAAGTAATGGCAAAACCTTGTTCTTTTTTCAGTATTAATTTGTTTGTTTACTTATTACTTGTACAAAGTAACAGAAGTTTACTACAGTGGATTATCAGTGATATGTCCTTTATCCATGGTTCAGACATGAAAATTTAAGCAAATATAATAATTCTCATAGAGCATTTTGTAAGTGTGTTAAGAACTTTCCGTAATCAGGGATTCGGTATCAAAATTTTCATTGGGCTAATGTCTAAGGAAATAGAAATGTTGGCCTTGTGTCAACCAAAATGTTTTTAGAATTTTTTGGAAATTGTCAGAAGATTTCAACCAAAAGGGCAATGGAAAATAATTAAACTGTTTTAACATTTTTTCAATGAAATGCTCCAGTGTTTCATTTTGACACTGTTTTGCTTGTAAGTTTGTGTTTAACTCTTTTTTAGCTTTGTCAAGCAGAAAAGGAAACCACTGTTTGTGGTCGTCTGAAACATTTCAGGCATCTGACAATGACTTTTTTTCTTTAGTTTTCATTTAATTCATGTAACTCGTTGTTTCTGGTGAACCTGAAACAATTGCCCAACATTTTTTTAAATCTGAGAAGCAGAACATCATCTTCTCCTACTTCTTTTGCTTGTTCTCCTTACAAGTCCTACAACTCCCAGAAGGATCTGGAAGAACCATATGTTTTTATTTGGCATTACTTGCTTGTACCACTGGCACTGAAAGACAGGCCAAATCCCCTCATAGTCCCCTCCTCTTTTCTGGATGTCTGTAGTATCAGAACTGTGAGGGCTGCTTTTAATGATTTATCTTTACTGACACTTTCTCATTCTCCCTCATTTCTCCAGGCTTGATGTGGCTCTAGGCAGCCTGGTCTAGTGGCTGGCAACCCTGCACACAGCAGGGGGGTTGAAAGTAGGTGATCATCATGGTCCTTTTCAACTCAGGCCATTCTGTGATTGTATGATTCTGTGATTCTCACCAAGTGCAAAGGGTGGCAGGGAATTTCCCTCTTTTTTCTACTTTTTAAGAAAAAATCTAGCAAACCTTCCAGACCTGGGTGAGTTCTAAAAGGTTAACTTTAAAGAGGGAAAAAGCAAGACTCCATGAATTGGGTAGAGTGTGATGCTTTTCAAAAACTATTCAGTAATAGCCACATTATCCATTATTTGTAGTTTACATGGCTCAAAATTGTCTTCTGGAGACCTACTCTTTGTTTTCTCCTGTTCCTCAGTATTCCGATTACAGTCTTTGTTTGTTTCAAAATCTAGTGCTTTTCTTGGCTTTCTTTTCTTAGCTAATTGCCAAATTGCCTAGAAGTAGTTTTTGAGACGTTGTTTTTCACTGGTTTATTGCAGTATTTGGTAGTCACTAAGAAGTGACTAAGCTATGAAGACCCCCTTCAGGGATTTTTTTAACAGTAAAATTTTCCTGTGCTGATCTACCTTCTCTCATCTTCCTGTTCTTTTTGAACTACAAGAGAACTTTATAATCATCAGCACTGTCAAAGCTATAATACCATGAAATACTTGCCATACCCTTTTGCTTTTGGTTCTGTTTTTGTTCTTGCTATGGATTGAGTTATTAAAAAAAAAAAATGGAGATAGCGAGGTATTTCTTTATGTCTACTGAGCACATCTACTGAGTCTTATTTCATCTGTCCCTTGGGACTCTTTCTCATCTTCATCCCAAGTATCAATTATCTGCATATTTGCTGCCTGACAAGAGTGTCTCAAATAAGCAATCGTGTTTACATTTCAGTGGCTGTGAAAATGCACATTTTTGAAAGAGGACCAAAATTAACTGAGTATTCCATAGCTCTTGTCAGTGAGGTTTTTGGGAGTGAATAAACTTCCAATACCTTAAGAGGACGGCTCATGCAGATGCTGCTCTCTGGCTTATAAACCAGGGTTTTTGCTGCAGACATTGCCAATTTCGCTTATTCCAAACAATAGTGAGGGGACACCAAAGATGCCAGTGGGGGCAGTTGGTGCAGCGCTGCTGCAGGAAGAGCTGCAGCAGGGAAATCCCTGCAGAAGATGGCTAGGTAGCTCCATGTTCGGAGAACAGCAATGGGGATGGATTGCTTGTGCAGTGGTGGTGCTCACTGCCCCCTGTGTAAGGCTGAAGTGCTGTTACTCCAGGCACTGTGCAAATGGACCACATCACACCGACAACCCTTATTCCATGCTGCCTGAGAGCAAAGACAGATGAAGTTGAGGAATCAGGCACAAGAGGGGAAAAATGAGGGCAGCTCCAAAAATAAATCTTCCTATTTTATTATGTTGGCCCACGTGTCCGAGGCGGATGTTTGTGGTATGGCAGTAGAGGTTGAACCTTCCCATCAATATTCTATCAAATTTTGTTGCCATGTGACAGATGGCAGCTGAGAGCCAGTCTGACACAATGGCATCTGACATGGAAGTGCAGATGAAGCAAAGGAGTGTCATTGAAAGTAGAACTCATTGACATTCATCAATGCTCACTGAATGTTTCTGGAGACCAAACAGTGGATGTGAGCACAGTGAGAGGTGGGTTGTGTGTTTCAGCAGTGGTGGCAGCAATGTGAAAGGCAAGCCACATTCCAGAGGGCCACGCAGACTTTTGTGAGCGTGGCATGCAAGCTCTTGTTCATCACTGGCAAAAGTGCATAGCTAATGGTGGTGACTATGATGAAAAATAGTGTTTGGTGTTTGACAATTTGCTTTCTCAAATAATGTTATTGTGCTTTTTGTATCTGTTGTCATTCCCATGGAAATAAATAAAAGGCATTAGTTTGGGAACAACCTATATATTTTTTAGGAGACGTAGTATTTACCTATTGTATGTTATAAGCATTCTAAATCATTGTGGCTGGAGATGCATTAGGGCCAGAGCTTGCACTGATATTTGAATAATCAAGTATACAATATTTGGCTCAAATGGTCAAAATCCATGACAAATGATCTCATTGTGGTTTTCTATTTTGCAGTTAGCCAAGGTCTTATAAAGTTTCATCCAAAGCAACAGTACTGTTTGACTGCAGAATGCATCGAAGCTGGTAAGCAAAAGTTGTCTCCTATCTATTATATCACGATCACAGTATGTTAATGAGATGTTTATATTGTTTTTTCCATATTTCTTTTCACTCAAGATGTTTAATTAATAATGGTGGTTAAAAAAAATAAGAACTTTTTAAAAAAGGTATTTGTCTAAATTACTGCAGATATGTATATTTTCTGCAACTCAACTTTTAATTGCTTTAGTTCTATTCTATCCAGGTTAACTGAAGTTTCCTGTTGGGTTTGTTTCTATTTTTTATTAGAGGAACCAAACACTGGGTGTCTCAACTTTTTTTTTGTTCCTTCCTGGTAATCAGAAAATATTCAAGTGAATTCTGCACAGAAATGCTCTAGGGTCAGGTCTTACATAGTCATGCGCGTGACTGCAGTATAGGAACTATGGCTCAAAATCTGAAACTACTTCTACATCAGTAGGCTCTTTCCCACACAGGTACGCATGTTGTAAACCTCCTGGAGCTGGGACATCTGTCAATATGAAATGTGAGCTAAAGAGATCAGGTTTGGTAGGACCTAAGTCTCATTTTGTTCTTGTCATTTTGACAGCTTTACTCCCTCTAAATCGATGAAAGTCTTTCACTGAATGCAACGAGAGCAAAGATCAAACAATTGTTTCCACATCTGGAAACCTGGCCCTGGATTCATTTCATTTGAAACAAAGTGGATATTGTGTGAACTTCTAAGAATATTTATTTCCATTCTGAACCACATTAAAACAACACTTGTATTTGAAATCCTGACAAAATTCTGTGGGGCTACATACATAGACTATATACATAGCAGACTAAAAGTTATTTAGTGCAGTCAGTCTCAGAGTTTCTTGAGATGAGAGGTGGAACTACAGTTGAGACATGGAAATATTATAGGAAGTACTCTAAAAATAGTGAATGCTAGAAATAGTACTGTAAAGTCTGTGAAAATAATCAGATGTTCTGATAGGAAATTTAATCAATTTTTCTATTTAATTAATTTATTTAGATAAGCCTCAAAACACTTGGCTATCTAGGCAGAAAATGTCAAGTATCTTCATATTCTCTGTTACTTTACCCACATAGGTTTATGCCATAATCTCTGTAACGTGTGATCATTTGTTTACACACAGAGAAGTTTTTTTTATCAAGCTTGTCAGGCTGATATCTTTCTAATGAGTCTCACCTGCAATAGCAACTGTTGGGGAGGTAGTCACAGAAACGAGCTGAAAATACTACATGTATGTCTCCCACTGAATGGCAAATCAGAACTTGATGTGTTTTGCAGCTACTGAGCTAAAGATAAACAGTGCATAATTTTTGGTAAGCTAATTTGTTTGATACATATCACTGCTGTATTCCTCAGGCACATAATTCCATCATGGCAACAGTGGAGAGTCTGTATTCAGGTGTCTGGCCCCAGAAGGTCACTTTCCTGTAGGTTCAGTGGTCATTGTTCTTAAAACATTTGAGCATTCATTGAATAGATATTTTGTCTTTTTCTGTCTCTTATGTAAGTGTTGTTAGATGCTAGAGAAGCTGGGTGTTATTCTTGCTGCTGTTTCAGAAAGTGCAGAGATCAGGACACTCATCAGTCCTAGAATAGCTAGAGTTTGCTGTGAGTGGGGACAGAATCACATTGCAGAAACTGGTTAATCATCATTTCTGGACTTTGGTTTCATATAATTCTCAGTTTAGGTAAAGAAGTTCCGTAACATTTATGTGGTATCCTTTTTCACAGCTGCTGCCGTCTTAAGCAAGATAAATCAATCTGTAGATCCTTGTGACAACTTTTATCGATTTGCATGTGATGGCTGGATATATAACAACCCTATTCCCGAAGACATGTCAAACTATGGTGTATATCCTTGGCTGCGGCACAATGTGGACCTCAAACTGAAGGGTAAATATGTCATTTCTGAAAGTGTTTAGCTGGCTTTTCAGTGTTGCTTGTTAAATGGGTAGTGTTGAAATGAATAAAGATTCCACACTCCATTCTGCTTATTGCATGATATCATGTTCTCTTTTAAGGGTATTATTATTTTCTTTATTGAAAATAACATTGCAAGAAAATTTATTATAACAGAGGCAGAACTGGGGAGGAAGAAAACAACAGGGGTTTTGAACTTGGAGGTGTTGGTTGATGCTGAGCTGAACATGAGACATCAGTGTGCCAGGTCCAGAAGGACCAGGGAGGTGACTGTCTCCCTGTACTCAGTTCTGATGAGGCTGCACGTCTAGTGTAACCAAGCACTACTGTGTTTGGTTTTGGGCCCCTTACTACAAGAAGGACATCGAGGCCCTGGAGCATGTCCAGAGAACAGAAACAAAGCTGTGAGGGGTCTGGAGCACAAGTCTTATGGGGAGCTGGGATTGTCCAGTCTGGAGAAGGGGAAGCTCGGGGGAGACCTTATCGCTCTCTACAATTTCTGAAAGGAGGTTGTGGTGAGGTGGGGTTTGGCCTCTTTTCTTGCGTAACTAGCGATAGGACAAGGGGGAATGTCCTTAAGTTGTGCCGGGGGTGGTTCAAGTTGGATATTAGGAAAAAATTTATTCTCCAAAAGAGTGCTCAGGCACTGGAACAGGTTGCCCAGGGAGGTGGTGGAGTCTCTGTCCCTGGAAATGTTCAAGAAATGTTTAGATGTTGCACTAAGGGGCATGGTTTAGTGGGGAAATATTGGTGATAGGTGGAAGTTTGGACTGGATGATCTTGGAGGTCTTTTCCAACCCTAGTGATTCATGAGTCTATAATTCTAATTGCTGCCAACTCTACAGTTTAAGAATGGTGATATAAAAGGATATTTCTTATACCACAGGAAAGGCAGCAGGAGTTGAACTCCTTCCTCCTTGCAGTAGACTGGTACATTAGGAATCTACTCCTGGTGTACAAGTACAGACTGCACACTGAAGATCCAGAAACAGACAAGCATCTGTCAAGGACAGCACTCTGTTTCTGACAGTGGATAACTGCAGGAAAAGAACATAAGAAGTCAAAAATAGTGATATTTTCTGATCCAGTTAGCTAACTTCCAGAAGGAGGCAATTTGAAACTTTCAGAGGCAGAGGTTGTTTCCTCCAAGTTGCAGTTCAGGTCGCTGTTGAAGTACCTGAACTATCATCAGTGAAAGAGAAGGCTTTTTAAGGATATGTCTAGATAAAAAATAGCCTAGAGTGGAAGAGTGTAGGAAGAGAAGTATCTTAATCTGTATATGACTTGACTTTGTGCTATACTCTGCAGCAAGGTCTCTCATCAGGAAGTTCTTCAAACTGGAAAAAAAGGATTATGATTATTGTTAGTAGGATAAAACTGACAAAATTTCATAATCTCCACTAAAACCACACCACATAAAAGAAGGGAGGCATGCAAGATTCATTATCATTGTCAGTGTGCCTGAGTGACACATACCTTGAGCATATTATTTACCTATTAGTTGACCTTTTAGTCTGCTTTTTGTTCACCACAGAACAGAGATCACTTTTAGAATGCTGTACTTAAATATAACATTAATTTTTTTGTTTGTTTCTGTACATGCATGTGTAGGATCAAAGCCCTTTTCTACTTGTTTTCTTCAGTCACACAATATTCAATTTTCACATCATTAAGCATTTTAAAAGCTGCATTGAGTTTCAGAATATGAGTTTGGAATTTCAAGATAGGATACAATCTGATGAGTGCTGTTTGAAGTCTGCTGAAGATGTCACAACCAACAGAAAAAGTATTGCCAGAGGCTGTTTTAAGTTATGTTTTGCATTCTAATTGTTCTTCTGCCAGGATAAGGCTGTATTAGATAACTGCACATCCTGCATGAACCTTAACCACAAAAAAGACAGATCTAATTTAATATAGAGTAGCAAGCTGTGACTCTCATCCCTAATTTCCTCTTTTTACAGTGCCTAATCAAGGACATCATGCTATGCCACATTTTATACGGCTTTCTTATTGCAGTCCCTTTAGAAGTTGCTAATCCCTAGCTATGAAAGTACAAGACAAAGAAAGAAACATCTAAGTGAGAAGTATTTTCTTAATGGAAGCACCATATCTGAAAAGGGGTGTAATGAACTGCCTGATAATTACATTAACAGATGGCCTGAACTGCTCCTTAGCACAGTACAGGGGAAAAAATGTGAAATGTTTGGTGGTGTAGAGGAGTTGATTTAATATAACATTTTTATCTCCTCATTAAGTTTTTATTGAATAAAATCTCCAAGATATACTCTTGGTAATTAAAAATAAATAAAGAGTGTTGAATATCATATTGTTAGCCAAAGTAACAAGGCGTAACTTTGGCTTTTATATATGTTTGTGCTTTAGCTTGAGTTAATTCACTAAATTAGCTTGACACTTCCAGTTATTAATTTGTAGATGACCACATCCTTGCTGTCAAAATTTTACCAAGATAATGATATTTAGCACTGGGAAGCATATATGGCTAGCCAGATCGTGGAAGCCAATATAATCTCTCTTTCCTAAAGACATCTGAGTGGAGCCTCATACTTTATTGGAAATGTCCTGTTTAATTCAATAGATTAAAAAAGCCCCACTCTTTAAGGAGATGATTATTAAGCAAGTTCCACATTCTGAAATATTTATTATATTAAAGAAATCTGTTAATCTCAAGGCAATAACATGACTTGGCCAGAGATCCACATTCCTCATATTTGATATTCTTTGATGGTGTGATATAGATGGAAGTATTTATTTGGACAATATATTAAGAATGATGCTGTTTAAAATAAATTATTTAAACATCTAATCTGTTTCCTGGTTCCTGAATGTTCCCAAGCTTTAGGCAGAAAGAGAGTTTGAGTATTTGTGCAAAGACGTGCACAAGGCCTTGATTACCCAAGGGTATTTTCAATCTGCTGGAAGTTTCATTTTTTGTTCAGGGCCAATAGACATAGAAGATCTTGCAGCCAATAATAGGCAGCAAGAGTAAGAATTAACTTAATGAGGGCTCTGCACTCTGGTGACAGCAACAGGGCCTGAGGGAACAGCATGGAGCTGTGTCAGGGGAGGGGCAGCTGGGGGTTAGGGAAAGGTTCTGCAACAGAGGGTGGTGGGCATGGGACAGGCTGCCCAGGGCAGTGGGCATGGCCCCGAATGCTGGAGTTCAAGGAGCATCTGGACACTGCTCTCAGACATCGGGTTTGGGTTTTGAGTGGTGCTGCGTGGAGCCAGGGGTTGGACTCCATGATCTTTGTTGGTCCCTTCCAACTCGGAATATTCGGTGATTCTATGATTTGAAGGTACTTCCACCTGCAGTTAACCGGTCCTTTCGGCACTAGACTGTCCCTGACTTGAATGAAACCTTTCATTTTTAACTGCAGGCACATTAAAAAGTTAGCTACAACCACTTTGAGTACTGATTGACTTTTGGAGTCTTTCAAAATGGAGAAAAAATAAGTTTGACTGTGGCCGCTTTTATATGAAGAAAAGTTATTTCAAGCTGTAACAGCTTCAGCTTTCCATTAGGTCAAGCTTGCAGTGTCTCTGAATTACTAAATGTGTTTCACTTACCATAAAATTTCCCGTGCACCTATTTGAGTTCCTGCTGAATTTTTGCATCTTGATTGGTGACCTTAATTAAGAGTTTGGGAGCTCAACTGTCTTACCATTGAAATGCTGTGAATAATTCAAAACTGGAAGTCTGTGGCAAGTAAATCAGTACCTGTGGTGAATGTTGATTGTGAACCAAATAGTTTCTTTCACTTTCTCTGAAATCTGCAGAGTGATGATATACAGCTGGATTTTTTTCAAGTGACCATGCAGGAAACAATAAATTAAAAACCAAAAAGCTCTGCAAATGTTCCTAAATCTCAGCAGTGCAAGGGAGGTGATTAAATTACATAAATTATTTGAGAACATGGCTTTCAGGCCTTTTTGATTTAATTTAAGAGTGTGGAAGCTAGTTACAGATTAAGTCTCCATGCTGATCCTGGCCCAGTGGGACACCTACTTGAGACTAATTTACAGTGCTGAGGTTTTCCAGCGTGGCTATTTTCTGAATGGCTGTCAATTTAAACATAGTGGGGAATTCCTAACATGGCAAACAAGGAATTGAGAATATGGTGTGTGTGTTGTTGTTTTTTTTTAAAGAATATGAGGCAGCAAACAAAATATCTGGTAGCGTAGGAAACTTCTAACGTAATCTGCAATTATTTTATTTAGCAAATAACTACTCTTCAGTAAATCCAGAAAGGCAAAAATATCAGATGGAAATTTATACTATTTGACCACAGGTGTGTCCTTTCAGAGAATCCCAGAAGATGGTGTTGAGTTGCTGTGCTTTGTGCCACAGGGCTCTTGCAGGGCTGGCCTCTCTTCTTCCACTTGTTGACAGACACTTTGTTGGGAGCACTGGGGTGGCTTTGATGTGGTCCATGAGATCTGTAATGTTGTCACTGATACTCACTCCTCACGTTCTGTCTCAGTGGACCTGTCTTTTGTGATTTCTTTCATAAGAGATAGCTTGTTGAGCACTGTTGCAAATTAGAGGAAGAACAACAGTAATTTTTTTTTTTTTTTAAATAAAGAGAGAGAGAGAGGAAGAGAGAGAAGGGATTTATGTTATCCTCTCCAAAAGCCCCTTGTTGGATGGCTGCTCTTGGATAACAAGATAGCAGCAAACAGCAACAGTGGCTGCTCTTTTTTGATTGGCGTTTTCATCTGCAAATGGATCTCTTTTCAATGGTCTAGAACTTTTTTTCAGTTGTTCAAATCTTTCCTATAATGTCCCAAGTCAAATAAATCTTTCTGGGCAACAAGTTAACAGATTTTGATAAAATGAACTACCTGAATCAGAGATGGAGTAACCAAGAATTTTACAGGCTTTTGTGGCTGCTCAAAATGAAAGCTGTATATACAGTGAATGATTTTGGGAAACCATGAGCAGAGAAAGGAGATCATTTTGGTTCCTAAGTGAGGTTTTAAGGCAGCATGGCAGCAGAGCCACAGAATTCCCACAGCATCTCCGTGGTCGAGAGACAGAATGGCATTTCCCTATGAGCCCTGTGCTGGAGCAGGAGCAGGGTTTACACCTCACTACTACTCCTTTGTGTGGCACAGTATTCCCCTAGACTTGGAGGGGGAAGTTCTCTTTCCACTGTTGTCTGCAGAGGGATGATAGGTTCGTATCTGCAGACACTGAATTCCACAGTTACTGTAGGTCTGTATTTGGGACTGGTAATCTTGCAAAAAGAGGCACTTGTACCTTAGAAAACATGGAAATCTGTGACATCTGATTTTCATAGAATCATGGAATCACAGAATCCTTAGAATTGGAAGG
Source organism: Numida meleagris (assembly GCF_002078875.1). Classification (NCBI taxonomy): domain Eukaryota; kingdom Metazoa; phylum Chordata; class Aves; order Galliformes; family Numididae; genus Numida; species Numida meleagris. The sequence continues at coordinate 116,761,787 of NC_034409.1, read as the reverse complement.
GACTTCTGAAGGCCATCTAGTCCAGCTCCCCTGAAATGAACAGGGACACCACAGCTAGATCAGGCTGCCCAGGGCCTGATCCAGGCCTTGGAAGTCTCCAGGGACAGGGCATCTACCACATCAGTAGGCAACCTGTGCCAGTGCCTCACCACCCTCACTGTAATAAACTTTTCAATCTTTTTATTAAAAAAAAAAAAAAATTATTCAAGTACATGTTGAAAGTATTAATACAATTATGTAAAGCTTAATGCTGGTGTCTAGTACAGAGCTCCATCTGTATTGTAACAATTGGGGCTCTTACAATCTTCCAACTTAAATGTAGTTTAAACTATTGCACCTAAGGTTATTGTGATGTGGAATTGCTGTCCTCTATGCTATAATTCTGTTTTGCAGATGTGTGTGTGTTTCTGGAGTGGGTAGCTGCAGGGAATACTGCTCAAAGATTGTTTGAGATTTGCTACTGAAATTAGGTTTATGAACAGGGGCTCTCACATCAGCATAAGATGACTTTTGTTTTTGTTACAGTTTGTGTACATTTAGATTAGTTGACTTTTGGAAGAATTCCATGATGTACTTACTTTTATATATACAAACTCAAAGAATCTGAGTGGGTTGTGGGGGTTAGGGAGACACAGTTTTATCAAACAAGACAGGCTTGATTAAGGTGTCAGCTCCACAAAGAGAATTCTGAGGGATGAGCTCCTGGAGCTGCAGAAAGAACCAGAAGGTTTTATTAAAAATTAATAACTTCTTAGTGGTTTAAAAACATGAAAAGTATAATGTGTAAGGTTTATCTGAGACTGCGCAAGTCAGCACAAGTTCTTCCAAAAGGGATCAATAGCTCAATTCATTGGCATGCTGGATGCTTCTTGCCTTCCAAAGAAGTAGTGGTATACAACATAATGGGTGGTAGGACAATGTGGTTCTGTCTGCATTATTTTTGAGCCTTATGTGAACAAGGAGTTTGTCTTGATGAAATATGTTTGGAGTGATTACTGGGAGTCCTTATAGTGAGACAATTCTGATGACCTGATTACTTGCAATGGGGAGAGTGACAGAAAGAAGGTAAGAAAGTAATGGAGGGCTGATTGAGGAGAGAACACTGGAAAAAATGCGTGCTTTTGTGAAATTTAAAAGGTTTATTATAGGCATCAGAATGGAAAAGAAAGTGTATTGATTTGCTATTTAATTTGTATCAGTGCAGAGTGTATTTTTCTTGGTTGGGGAAACAGGGTGAAAGAAAGGTTGATTGTTCTTCTCTCAAAAATGATATAAGCAATTTCAAGAGAATTCACAGATTTAAGATTTATCTGAGAAATAACTCAGAAAAGTGAGGGAATTATCTTAGCAGTGGATCTGGAGAAATATGGATCCAGATCTTTCAGCTTTCAGGATAACCTCTTAATTGGGGAACTGTAGACTGTGTGGTGGCTCTTTTTCCATCTCTCCTGTTGAAACTGTCTATTTGACATATGGTATTTTAATTTCAAAAGGCATTAAACGTTTTCCTAAATGATTTTAATAGCCAGTTAAGCATTTTAAGATTTTTGAAAGCCTTTGGTGCTGGTTTGTTGGGGCTTATTTTCCACATACACTTAATGAACGGTAGAGGAATCTGAACCACAATGCAGTAGAAATTGAAAATGGATAAATATTTTTGTAAAATCTTTTTTAGTTGTGATGGAGTGAAAATTACATATTTCAGTCTGTTTTCTTATTTTAGAATCATGAAAGCAAACTTTTATATAAAAACCAGTCATTTGATCCGTAATTTTAAAAGGATGGTCTTGGGGATGGGGACTCCTAACTGCATATCAGACTATCCGCCAGACGCCTGAAATAGCAAGAAGCACCACAGAGCAACTAGGAGAACTAGCAGTTAAAAAAAATACATAGTTTAGGGAGCTCCAGAACACAAATACTGTTGTCTATCAATTGTTAAAAGAGGAAATGTGCTGTGGTGTATACTGAAGTTATATAGTAGAAGAAATTCTCAGAAGAACTTGTATTTTAAAGGCATAAAGAAACTCAACCAGGCCCTTGAAATTATGTATTCGAAGCTGGGTCATGATGGTGCCAAAAGGGAACCACAAATGGGCTTCCATACCCTCCCATGAGGCGTGTATCTGCAGTGCTTTACGAGCAGGCTAGAGGTGGCTCAGTTCTTTTCCCAAGGCTTCAAATGCAAAGCAGCACTGAGATGGCAGCTAGGCAGTTAGTAAACCTGCTAAGAGGATCAAGGGTACTTTATCAAGGATAAAGTTTTACTGAAATATTAAACACTGCTTTCTGGAGCAAGGAGATATCTATCTCTTTGCAGGAGTGTTGTCTGAAAGAACAGATTTATCTCTAAGAATAATACAATCTTGGTTTGACTGTACTTGTTCCCAACAGATATATACAGCTTTGAAATATGTCAGTCAATGCTGTTGTTTGTATAACCTCTATGTTAAGTCTGCATAACCTGATGCAAAGGATCTTCACCTCTACCTTTGTAGGAGTCAGGCTTCCAAGCTGATGAGAATATTAGATATGTGTATGATTTTCTCTTTTGAAGAGCTCATAACCTGGATTGTTTGTGATGCAGTCTGTTAATCTCACGTTTTCGTGCAGCAAGCCAAGGAAATTACCGCTGAACAAAGGATCACAGCAGTGTCATCCATAATTTTAGATACTGTGGCCAGTGCTTTTATTTTGAAATAAGACACTGTGCCCTTTGTAGGCCTCATCCATAACGCCCTCCTTCACTTAACTCTGAGCTCTGAAAAGAGAAACTGGAAACAAGACACTCTGAATGAATGTCAGCTGACCCCAAGCCGTTCTGAGATAATCCCTCTTGGAACACGAAAGCTCACATTACTGTAATTAAGACTGTACATTGTTCTAGCTAAGATTTCTGTAACTGCAGCGTGGCTTTTTGTGCTTCCTCTCACATCGTGGGCGAATTATTTCTGAGCAGGATAGCTCTGTGAACTGCAATAAACCTGACTTCTTAAATCCAGTGCACTGGGAGTTTGAAGAAAGGGCAGTGCCTTGATGACAGAGGTGGAGTCCTCAGTGAATGCTCTTGGTGGTGCTGGTGCAGGTGACTACTTGGGCTCTAGGGGTTATGGCTGCTTTTCAGCCATTGTTGACTCTTTCAACAAAACTCTTTAGTGTGAAATAAGTACGCGTTTAGAGTTGGACAGTCCTAATGAGGACTAGATGAACCACAGTTACATAATTGCTCAGGGAGCAGCATTTTGCATGCAAGTGCTGTGTGATTTGTTTGATTGGCCGTTGTTTGACTACCAAGCATTTGCTGCATGTATCTGTATTCTTTAGTGCATACTCATCTCCTAGGGAAACAAAACAACCACATGTGCTTCCCCAGTGGAGAAGATTCTGGGGGCAAGGTTTGCTTCCAAAATGTAACAGGGATGAAATACCCTTTTATTTTTCTACTTTTAAGCTGAAAATCCTCAATGACATCATTAAAATATCCTCCTGCTGGCAAAACATCAGAGGATATCCTCCACATTTCTAGAAGATAGCATGAATTTTGCTTCTTCACAGAAGTAGAACAGAAACTGGGAAGAGAGGTTTAGGTTAGATGTTAGGAAGAAATTTTTCACTCAGAGGGCAGTGAGGCCCTGGCACAAGCTGCCCAGAGAAACTGTGGTGCTCCATCCCTGGAGGCGCTCAAGGCCGGGTTGGATGAGGCCGTGGGCAGCCTGAGCCTGACCCTATGGCAGGAGATCGGAACTGGATGATCTTTAAGGTCCCTTCCAACCCAAAACATTCCATGATTCTATGAAACAAAGCTTATGACTGATAGCTGGAAAGGATGAACAGCTCCTTTAATTATTCAACAGTTTAGAAACCTGAACATTTTAGCTGAGGAGGGTTATTAAGGAGTAGAACAGAGACTTTATTGTTCAATAACCAAAAGAGAAGTCCACCTTCTTTGGCATTCGGTATTTGCAAAGAAACACCTTCTCCACAAGCAGAGTTCCTGAATTTTGGCCTAAGAAACTGAAGATCATTGGGAATAGTAAACATGCAATATGCAGAAAATGTATTTTCTAGCTGCTGCTACTGAAACCAAAAGGAAGAGAATGCTGTTGCATGAGATTTTGACAGCGCCTTACTGTGGGCATAGCTGAAGGATGAGCATCTTCTGCGTTTGGCCGAGTGAATGGATGGGTGTGAGCTGTACTCTTGGACTGCTTTCTGGAACTGTGCTGAGAACAATGCTTTACAAATTGTTTTCAGCTGCAGTACTGAGCCTCATCTGGACAATGCTGAGCAACTCTGTCACTGACCGTAAAGCCACTGCTGGGCTTTCAGTATCTCCAAAGGATTAAGTTCTTTGAGTCTTTGAATCAAATTCAGCATGATTTATGCTCATAAAGCAGCACAGTTTAAATCAGTAAGACTCTGACTTGAGTTAGATATGGAAGAATTAATCCTCTGTGGCTCACTTCCTTTATCTGCAACAGTGGATAATGGCTGCATCTCCTTGTTGTCACATGTCTGAGAGTGCTTGGAGATCCTTATCCTTAACATATAGGGTGCAGTGCCAGGAGCGACCATTAGATTATCTCCTGTGACCTTGTATCACAGGCAATTACGTTACCCGTGTATGCAGCTCACTTGCTTGTGCTGGAAAAAAACATAATTCACATTGGGCTAAAACTTATCTTCCAAAAAAAGTCAAGATGTTAAGGGGCAGAGAAGCCACTATCTCCACAGGTTGCTTGGCTCCAGTGGTTAATCACTGCCACTGCTGAATTTGTCTTCATAGTCCAGTGGCTGGATTTCCTTGTGCCTCTTTTTAGTAGACTAAAGATCTCCTTGGCACCAAGCATTTTCTTATGGCAAAATATTTCTTACTCTAATCTCACTACCTTTCCACCATCTTTTGCAAAACAAAACAACAAATTGTGTTCTTAAAGTCTCCCACTGCATGGCTTTCTTTTCCCAGTTCTCAAGCCGCTCCACCCGAAGAAAAACTTGTTTTTAAAATATGGGCAACAGAGAGCACGCAGAGTTCCAGTCTCTCTCCAGCCTGTGTACACAGTAAAATCACCTCCCCACTTTGATACTTCTCTGTTTTTGCAGTCCAAGACCGCTGCTTTCTCCAACATTGCCCTGGGATTTTATGCTGAATTATTTGCCTCCTTCCAGCTTTTCACTCTTCCAGGGTTAAAACTTTCCAGGAAATGGAATGTCCCCTTGGGGATTTTGTATAGAATTTTTTTAATTTAAAGTCTGAGAGTATTCCCACTGGAATATTCTTTTTCTTCAAGGTAAAAAGCATTAGAATATACTCCAAATCATTATTAGATATCACTGTACAAACTCTTCACTTTGCATTTTCCATGTACAGCAGATGTTTGTAGAAGGATAAGGACAAAAGAGTGGGAAAATAGTGCTACTATCTTCTCTAGCAGTGTGTAGTCTCCATATCTTCAGTTGTAAAGTGCAGTAAAACCTTACGTTATCTCTCTAGAACAAGAAATAAGCTTAGCTAATAACACAGTCTAATTGCATTTCTGAGAGACTATGTATGCAGATAACTATCTAATAGTACACAGAGTATGTATACAGTCTGCAGAACAGGATCCTTATAACCTGAATCTCTCTTTCTAATCTGAATATACGGCATGTGTGCTTCTTTTCCTCACAAATCTGTGCAGCTCCTGTTTCTTGTACTCCAAGTCAGAAGGTAAAAAAGGTACAGGATTTCTCAATGCTGTAAATAAAGTATGGTGGTTGAAAACCAAAGCTGCGTAGGACAGTAGGCTGGAAAATCAACAACGGCTAGAAATGGAAAGTAAGATTAAAGGTAACATTTAGCCACAAGGTTATTCTTAACCACTTTAGAATAGTATGTAGTTAAATACACACATGCACACACACAAAATAGCAAAGCTTACTTTGTAAAGTGCTTTGCTTTCACTTTCAGAAGCAGATGATTGCTATTTACTGTAGGGTTATGAACCACAGGAAACTGGCCTTTTTTAGCTCTCTTGTCCTGGAAAAGCACTGTCTGAAGGAAACGCAGTAAAGAAAGACCTTCCTTCCTTCCCTTCCAAACCCAACACTTCATCCCCAGCTATGGCTATTTTCCTTGACTGCCTGCCTGAGCATCCACAGCTCAGACAACTGAGGATCATTCCAACTATGGCATGGTTTCTGTTGGTGATGCTGAGCCCCTCTGTTTTGTAAAAGGGCTGTAGAGTGTGATGATGTAAGCCTGCCTGACCCAGACTGTCACAAGTCAAAGAACTTTGGTTTGCAGTGCCAACATCCCTGCCCTCAGAACCTTGGTAGAAAAAAAATGAATGATGAAGCAATGCGTGACCTTAGAAGCCTTGGATAGCGGGAACAGTTTTAACCAGTTTCTGTCTGTGCATGAGATAGGTGGTTAATGAGATGAGTTATGTTGTTTCAGCACCATGGAGCAGAATTACCAATAAGTTTTGACATTTGCCATAACTAAGTTTTATGTGAAGGCAGATATAAATCTTGCCTCTGAGCATCCTGTGCATGCAGAAACATAGACAATGAGGTGCTTAGATCAATAGCACAATTCAAGACTCCTTTTATTCCTAAGAGAATAACTTTGGAATTAATTTGGAAGTGAAGGAAACAAAGGACATGGCTGAAGAACAAGAGCTACTTTGACAGAATATCCATTCAAACTTGTACTTTATATTTGACTGGGGACAGGTGATCGCAAATCCATACACTTCCCTTGTAAGAGAATAAAGCAGATGCTTGCAAAGTCAGTAGGGAACTGAGGTCTTCTGCTTTTCTGAGGGTCTTGCATTAGACTGAGTGTTAGCTGGTCTGTGGTAGTCTTTCTTCTCCTACCTCTTGAAAGACTTCGTGGTAATTGCTTTCATTCCGGTGCACAAGCAGTACATATTTGAAGCCATTAAAATTGTTCTATGTGGAAAAGCTGTTTTTCCAGACAGCTCTAGTAAAGAGTTGAATTTTGCCAGGGAGCCTGGATTTGTTCCTTGTGGGTTGCTGGCTGGTGTTTTCTATAGCATAGATGAGATCCTAAAATGCCACATAGTAAGTCAGTGTTCGGAAAGTGCCTCTTCATGCAGGGTCTGCACATCTTGTGGGTCCTCAGAAGCAGTAGCTCTGAGCTCCAGCCCTGTTGCAACTTGCTGCTATGACTAGGCTACTTGCAGCACCTAATCTTACCCATTTAAAGACAGTTTGTTGTATTTACACTGGATGCTATCACAGTGGTGACTTTCTTTCCATGGATACTCCAACTGTGTAAGAACTCAAATATTCAAAGATATGTAAAATAGCTATATATATTTGTGAGTTAAATAGAAAGGATTTCTGAACCTTGTATTTAGATTTTATAACAGCTAATGTAGAAAGCAAATGGATCTGACCCGTGCTCCAGAACTGAGCTTCTGAGTCTTTCCGGAAGCTTGAGGATAAAGCTGAGGAACCTCTATAGTCTGAAGAGCAATCATGGACAACATCCCTTATCCCAGTGTCTAAACACAGTATTCAACCAGCTTATTAAGATTTTCACATAAATTTGACATCATTGGAACCAAGAATTTTCTTCATAAATTAATTCTGTGCAAAAATGGCATCATCTACCCCACCGCATTCTTTGCAAAAGTGTAGAGAGAGTTCCAGCTTCATTCTGCCACATAACAAGGTGATTTGATGGGAAAACTCCAGGTCTCGTTTTGACATGATTTTTTGTAGGTATATTCCTAGAGTTGATTTTATTTTATTGGATCACATCCTCTGTATCACTCCTGAGCTTTAGCTAGGACTTATTGAATTTTATTAGCTTCATAATTTCATGTCTGTGCAGCTCACTGGTTAGGAACAGAAGTTATTACAATGGCTTTAATAGGAGTGTGTTTTTTCATTCTTAGTTTTATGTAGGTTTCATTTATAGTTTCTCTTTAAATGTCATTCTTAAAACATGAATTGATCTGATTGTTCTGCTAAGGACTGTGGACACTGGAAATATGTGTCAGTGGTTGGTATGATATTCTATTTAACAAGCTGAGAAATACTAAGAACTTGAAGATTTAATACCCAAGCTATTAACAAACTTGCTGGACAGGATTCCATATTGAAAATCTCATAAATAAAAGGAAAATGGTATCATTATGTTTCTCAAATGAGGTCTTTTTTTTCCTCCACATGGAGAGAAGAGTTTGGATGAAGAGAACAACTGGCATTCGTTTATCACTGGAATAATCTTTGACAAATAAATATTTTAATGTCAGCTGCATGTTCCCCTGAGTGCAGGTGCTCTGATGGGCATGGGTGAGAAGTATCTAAGAGATGAGGCGTGGCAGGTTCTTGAATAGCCTCTGTGTGGAAGAGGTTTGATTTTACCGTAGCTTGTGTCATTTAGTCCCAGTGGTCTTCTGCTGACTTTGGCAGGCCACTGGAAGTCCTGCATTGCACTTTGTTCTACCTTATGTTTGTGGCATGTTTCTTAAATCAGGCACAGCACCACATAGGACTAGTCTGACTATGCCTTTGCTCATAAACCCTCTTGAAACCCAGAGGGATACCCACTGAGAAATATGGTGTAGGAAAGGTACTCTTGAAGTTTTCAAGGCTTCTTAGCTCTGGGTGAGCACCCAACAGGAGGCATTGGAGATGGTTCCAGCAAAATCATTCTTTCCAGTGGTCCCAGTAAGAGTAAAGTAAAGTTGGGCGTGACCTGTTTGGGTTTCACAAAACCACATCAGGTCCAGCAGAGTTTTCCATCCCATGCTCAAGTGCTGCCTTGCTTCTCTTGTTCATGGAAGTATTCTTGTTGTGCTGTACCTGATCTGACAGATGTTGCTGAAGATAGGTTGGCTCTGTTTAGGCATAGTATGTGTGTGTGCAACAATATCTTGGCTGATTTACAGCCTGGATAAATGGCTCGAGGCAGCTGACAGTGGACTACTGAGATTCAGATGCGCTTTGCATGATATTTCATTTCCATGCATAATGTGAGGAGAGCAAGAGAGACGACAGCTTAGAAAAACTAGTTTGGCCTTCCAGCACAAAAGGACTTGACATATATAGTAAGGGAGCTATATAACACAGCTTCTCATATAGCAGATCCAAACTTGGCCTTCTGTGTCATTCACAAAGCTGAAGCTGTGGGTGTCTGGTGGACAAAAGGGCAGTTCTGGTGAAAATGAACCCCAACAGTCTTGTTCCTGGGATCCTTCCACCTTCTTCTGTAGACCCTAATGACACAGAATGTCAGCACCAGAGGCTGAGCCACCTGGAAAACTCCTGAGTTTCTGCCCTGTGTGATGGCTCCCAGCCACTCCTCTGGTTACCTGTCACCTCTGTTTGTTGAGGTGGCTCTTAGTGAGGAACAGCAGTGAACAGACTCAGTCAGCTGTCTTTATAGTAATCTTTAAAAAAGTACGTATATCCTTGTCGCAGATGGAGCCTAAAGCAATGCACACTTCACTCGTAAGAGGAAGGCAGAAAGATATTTACTGATATAAAATAGGTCTAAGATGGTAATTTGAACAATGATGACAGTGACTCAGCAAGATTTGAAATGGCTAAATATCCTTGACTATTTGCTACACAGAGAGTGGGGGGTGCATAATGAATCTAAGCTCAAATCTTAGCGAAGCTAGTATAGCTTAAAAACAATACCTCACTTACTGTTGGCTAAGTGTCTCCACATCCCAGATGAATCTCTATGCAGGTGTTAAGTAACATCAAGAGGTGTTTCTACTCAAGGAGAGATTCTGGTGTGCAGCCAGCTGCTTGCTTGGGGTTCTTAGGCTGCTTCCTATTTATGGGATAGGATGACTGACTTAGAACTGGATCTATTGAACAAGGTGTTTGTTATCAGTTCACTGAGCATTCAGTTTGAGACAATCTGGTGGTCGTTAACTGTCTCTGGTGAAACCTTGGTTGTTATCAGTCCCAAGGACAAGGTCTTTTGCACCTCACTGTGTGCACTAGGCCTTGGGAATAATGATTGGTCTGGGTGAGGAGGCAAGGAGTGCACTGTCACAGTCCTGTGGGGAGGTGGAAAAAAGTGAAAATACCTCTTGTGTCTGTGTTGTAGCCTAAGAAAATACATATGGAATCTCATCCCAAGTTAGCTAAGTGCTATGACTGAAGTAAACACTGAGACAGGAAAACAGACAGTACCCACATTTTACAGTGTATTGAAAAAATGCCAATTCTTTTTTCAGCATTGCTTGAGAAACCTATCAGCAAAAGACAGGACAGTGAAGCTGTACAGAAGGCCAAGATCCTTTATGCATCCTGTATGAATGAGAGTAAGTGATCTGATTTGGGGACACCTGTGTATTACCCATGTTTATACAGGCAGGCCCTTTTGCTCTCCACTGGACTCCTTGAGGTTTTCTCTAGGACTGCCATGCCTATGCGTTTGTGGGCAGAGCAGTGGCATTGGATTCAGCTATTTTTTCCTGCCTGGAAATCCATCAGTGTGGATAAATCTTTGCTTCTCCTGTGGCTGTTGCTGGATTTGAATCATCTGCCGTGTAACTGTTGTCACACTTTGACGTTTCAGATAAAATCGAAAAAGCTGACGTGAAACCACTGTTAAGCATCCTGAGGCATTCCCCTTTCCGCTGGCCCGTGCTGGAATCCAACATTGGACCAGAGGGGCTGTGGTCAGAGAGGAGGTTTAACTTAGTGCAGACCCTGGCAACACTTCGTGGTCAATACAGCAACTCCGTTTTCATCCGTTTATATGTGGCTGCTGATGACAAAGCCTCCAACCGGTATATCCTGAAGGTACAGGACAGCATATCTATTAGTTTACTTTGCATAGCATTTTGTGATCTCATTTTTTAAAGCAAGCGTGCAAGCCAAATGCTTACGTTTGACTATTGTTGCTGTTATCTACCACATTTGCAGATGTACATAGGTGCCAATTCATGGGAATGCAGTAACCATTAGGTTACACAAGCATTGAAAAATATTTGTGTAAAGGATATTTTCTCCTTTCAAATGACAAAAAAAAAAAAAGGTAAAGTATGTTCCCAGAATCCATGTGTGTGGAAATGAGAGATGTGGATATCTCATCCTGGGAGTTCTGGATGGTGAGTGTCGCTGTTTATCTATGAAGATGAGGAATGGTGCATTGGTCACAAATATTTTGAACTTAAGATATTTTTCTTGAAATGGAAATGTGTTATATTGAGCTTATACAGCACTTTACAACAACAAAAAAAAGTAACCCAAAATCTTCTAAACTGGAAATACAGAATATATCTTTTCCAGAAATTCTTTTGTTTTGGATCAAAGCATGAAGTTTATAACAGTGCATGGCATTACACAACTGTTTAGATTAGTGAGAAAAAGACCATCACCAAAATTGCCTGGCTGTAGTCTGACAAAACTCCAGAGAGAATTGCAACACTTACTGTGAGATGTCATCAGGGAAAGATCCAGTGCCAGGGTCAAATGCATTGTCATCTCTTAGGAAATAGAACTGAATAACCAGAGCAGACCAGCTATTCACTGCTATGAGAATGTAGTTTATAAAGGCCAGAGAGAAGGGACAAAGAGGAAACGTACACCATCATTAATCACAGCAAAATACCATCTACGGTCCATACACTGGTAGTATCCCGGCTAGCTATAGGGGCATATCCAAGAAAACACTGTGTGTGAGACTCAAACAGGAGTTAACTGTGGTGGTACTGGATGTTGTTTCTGAATCAGTTCTTTGAAAGGCCCTTTGACTATGGCATTGGACTGGTATGAAATTCAAGGGTAACTTTTCATCGTTTCTAAGGAGTTTTCCTGAATGGTCGAGGCAACCGCAGATCAACAGTTTGCTGCATTAAGGATGTCATTCTGCTGAGATGCTGTTCAGATCCTGTCAGGATTGCTTTGGCTGAAGATTTAAAGGAACTGAAATGGTAGAATCAGAAGAGAAAATATTTAGCTATCTCCTGTCATACTCCTGCCATTAGTCCTTGACATCTGCCAGCAGAGGGTTTGGATAGGTCTGCATGGCTGATTCTTTGGAAATGAATTATACCTTGTAATATCTTCATCTAGTATTCTTAGTGGCCCCTGTGAATTGGGTATCTAAATAAGTGAAGTTCTACATCCTCTGAATAACATATTATTCCTTAGAGGATTCTGTTTTTATTGTTAATTTGATTAAGAACTTGATCAGTGGAATGCATCAGGCAGTATTCTACTTCGTCAGTGTTTTAACAAATTCCCTGGAGTGCAGCTGTACCAGGGAGTATTTCAATCTGCTTGTGAAAATAGATCTATTGCAAAATTCTTTTGTTGTTCAGCATTGCAAAAGCATGAATGGATCAGAAAAACGGGAGATGCTCCAAATAATGCTTTGTTCAACATTCAATATAATTTTCTTTTTCTTGAAGATGATTAACTTTTTTGTTAATATCTCATATTTGTGCTTTCTTTATTTCAGTGGATTATCAAATCTGACTCTTAAGCCAGGAAAATTTGTATGAGCACTTAAAGCAACAATGACATAGCTGAAATAAAGCAAATAATCTGAAGTTAACAATTGCCAGGACATGCATCTGCAAAGCATAGGAGTATAGAGAGGTTTTTTTGTTGTTTTTTTTTCCTTCAATATGGGGAAGAAAGGTGATACTTTTTTTCAAAGGATCAGAATTGCACTCAACATCACAGCTTCAGTGAACATCTGCTTTCAGTAGATGATTTGTATCATTTTGTTTATGGTGTATCTTAAAGCTTGAGAACATAACTCAGAGGAAATGATGATATTTATTCACTCATTTGAGATTCTATTTGCATTTGCTTAGGTTATTTTTTATAAATGTAGAAAATGTGAAATATAAATGCTGTAGGATATAGATTAAATAGGCTTTTGTGAAATAGTATGAATAAATACAATATTTCTTCGCTACTTTTAAAAAACAAATAAAACATCAAAATAATAATCTTAGAATATCAAAACCATTTTTTTTTCCATTCACATCAATATCTTGTTCAGAATTTGTAAGTGAGCTGAATTATGCTATCAGATTTGGCTTCTTTAACTTACTCGATCACATTGAAGTGTCTTGTGAAATCTCTGTTTCTAGTACTAATTTTAAGAAATCTGCTTCACTGTGATTTCTGGCTGGTTAAGAACTTGAAACATTATGCACATGTTCCCATGTTGTCGTCATTTCATTCAAAAGACTAAGTGAACCCATTAAACTTTCAAATCTGGTTTTAGAAATTAACTTGAAGACCTTATCCAACATTGGGTTATCTGTAGGCCAGCAAGTCTGATCATAGTTTGAATCAGAAATATTTAAAGCCTGTGTCTGCCGTACATCTTTAATGTACTGGAAGCATAACAATTTCCCATGCATGCAATGATTTCTGTGGCTGGAACCCAGCTGTACCTCTGTTCGAAAAGCCAAATACTCATTGCAGCGCTCAGTGCTGGCCTAGGGTGAAGCTCAAATGCATAACCTTAATTTCTGTCAAAGTAGGCTCACGATGCTTTCCAGACACACAGCAGCTGACATGCTCCAGCAGTTAATGGACATTTGGTCCATACACTAAGTTTTGTGTCCAAAGTTGACTCTTGTGCCCCTGAAATATGTACAGCATGAATAGTTGTCTGCACTCTTTATTTGATCCTGTAGACTCACTCCTTTTACATTACCCTACTTGCTAATAGAGCCGTGAATGCATAAATCATGGTAGGTGATACTTTGCTGTAGTAGGTGGCTCAAGGTACTGTGGGAGGCATCTGAGGTTTCCCAGATTGCATTAATATGATTAAGGAAATGTCTGTCAGCAAAGATTTTTTTTTTAATTATGTGAAAATCAGGCTATTTTTCAGGAATGTGTTATGTATTAGATATTTACATTTATCGTTATTGCCAGAAAAATGTGAACTCTTTCAAGGTTGCTAATATGGCTACCTTTAATTATTGAATGCTTTTTCTTGTTATTTTTAACAGCTAGATCAAGCAAGCCTGTCTCTCTCATCTCGAGAGGATTACCTAGAAAACACCACAGAAGCTAAATCCGTAAGTGGTACTAACTAAAACTCAAAATATCTACTTTTGTCATTGGAGATTTTGCTTTGTTGAGCTCCAGGCTGAGAAAAGGTTAGGGTTTGGTTGGATTTAGATTTTTCAAGGTATTTCCTATTAGAAAAAAAACCACAAAAGTGCCACTACTATGAACACTTGCAAAGTTTCTCAAATGAAGATTTTATTAAGAAACGGGATCCCCCGTACTTTTCTTCCCCCTTATAAGGGATCTCTGGAATTCATCTAGTCCAGCCTCTCTGCATAGTGAGAAACAGCTGCAGCAGGTTGCCCAGAACCACGGCCAGTCAGATTTTGAATATCTCCCCAAACAGACACTCCACAAACTCTATGGCAACTCAAAACTGAGCACAGCACTCAAGTGTGGCCTCACCAGTGCTGAGTCAAGGGGGAGGGTCACCTTCAAGCTGCTGGCAGCACAAGGTGGTGGTGTCTTTTGCTGCAAGGGGACATTACCGCCTCACATTCAGCTTAGTGCTCACCGAGACGCCCTAAGCTTTTTTCTGCGAAAGTGCTTCCTATACATTGGCCCCAACCAGCATTCTTGCTTGTGGTTATTTCTCCCCAGATGTAGGATTTGGCATTTCCCTTTGTAGAAATTCGTTATTTCTGTTGGCCCATATCTCAAGGCTAACAAGGTTGTTCAAAATGGCAATGCAACCATCTGGTGCATCAGCCACCCTTCTGCTTTTGTACTTTCAGTATGCAAACATACTGAAGGTGTGCGTGCTAGAAGACCATGTGCTTCAGGCACTCTCTGTAGCTTGAGAGTTGCAGAGCTGTGTCCTGATGAAGGACCATCTAGGTCCAGTAGTCCAACAGAGACAGTTAGCTGGGGCACCCTCCATTCAAGGACGGCTGTCAGAGTTCATTAGCAGCTGCAACAGCTACCCTCACCTTAGCCTTCACCTGACCTGATGGCAATGGGAGTCCCTGCAGCCACTGAGAGGTCCCAGAATTTCCTAGGCCATGGACAAAGAACTCAGAAACTCAAGAATGTCTCAAGAAAGTGGAGCCCAGATGCTGCTGTGTCAGTGAGCTGCTCTCCAGGCCAGATTACTATCATCAAATTAACCTGAATTTATTTAATGAGGGGAACAGGAGTACCTCAGCAGATCTCAGTGATTCATTTCCTCTTCTTCTTCTCTTTATTATTTCTCAGTCCTCTGCTACTGCTTATCTACAAGTTTTCTTGCTGCTTTTCTGTGGAAAGCAAAAATGAGCTGTTGATGTTAAGCACATGTATTAATATTTGACAATGCCAGCGTCTTTTTCACTCTCCTTTGATGAAAGCCTGTGGGCAGTGTCCAGCACATACAGCCCAAAGCTCATAGCAAACAAGCGCTTGGATTGTCATGGGAACAAGTTATTGCTGCTGTTAAGGTATTACAGTATTGCTTCCCTTTAAAGTTCTCTGATAAGCTAGTGAGTTTTTCAGCCACATCCATCTCAGCAGATGTTAGCATCCATAGAACAGTATCTATTTAAAAATTAAAGATGGTAATATGCCAGGAAATGCTTTTGCTTCTGGGAGACTACAGGCCAGCTGGAGCTGATAGGAGCATTTTGATCCCTCCCAAACTTCTGAAAGATGATACTACAGAAGAGAGAGCACAGAAATCACTACAACATAAAGATTGATACATACCGTGTTTTCTGCTGACATTTGTGTGTACACACTAGGCTAAAACATGCTTTTTTAGGATAGCTGGATAGCACAGAGCACTTTAGAAGATACTTGCGTACTGCAGCAGAAACAGAGGAGGGAGGTCCCTTTACCTCCCTGTCTTCTCATCTGCTAAGCTTGCACTTGTCTATCAGTGCTTCTTCAGACCTGTGCTGATTACTGTGTGAGACTGCAAAAACACACACATTGTCTAATCCCATTGTAAGAGCTCTGTGTCCTCAGACAAATCCAGAAGTATCATTTGCACTTCCTGAGATTTATATGCTCTGTGAACCACTGCAGATAGCTCTGTCGGTCATCCACAGTATGTTCATGGCGTTATTTATCCTTTTCTCCTCAATGAAAGCAGGCACTTGAGGTAAAGAAAGTATAACTCTGGTTGAAAGAGCTTGACAGTACAGTGTATTCAAGTCCTTGCTATCAGCTGGATATTTGTGTCCTACTGCTACAGCTGTGTTGAAGTGCAAATCCAGTGATAACTTCCTTTTTCTTTTTTTCCCAGTACCGAGATACCTTTTTGCAGTTCATGGTTGACACAGCAGTGCTTCTGGGTGCAAATGCTTCACGAGCTGAGTCTGATATGAAGTCAGTCCTAAAGCTGGAAGTTAAAATAGCTGAGGTTGGTAATTTTATGTGGAATTGAAAATTGCTTTAAAAACCAAGGGCAATCATGTTTCAAAATGGAAAGTCATTATATTAACAACGTTAGCAATAATGTTTCTTGGAAGGAGGAGGAAAGGAGCAAACCTGATGGAAAGAAATGAACGGTCTTCTTGCTTTAGTTAATTGCTCAACTGAATATTTCTTCTCAAGGGCATTGGGCAAGGAAGTAAAAAATAAAACAAATTAACAAAAACCTTAGCCAAAGATAATCATAGAATCATTAAGGTTGGAGAACTGAGGGCCATCCACAACAGCAGTGATGCAGTGTTTCCATCTCTCTGCTGAAAGTAGATACGAAATTTTGTCAAACCTCTATATGAAAGCAAATAAGTTCAGGAAGAAGGATTGTTATATGATCTCTAATAAGCACAATTAATTATATCCACATCATATTGTGTTTTCAAAAGAGAGTCCTGTTTGTCACTTGGGCTTTTCCTATATCCTGTGTTCCTCTGTACTCTTAAGTGAACATATATCATGGAGAACTTCTGTGCTCAGGAAGAGAGACAGAAGGAATAAAAGGAACATATGTATTTTCAATTTAGGGATGAGTGGCATGCTTAAAGAGATCTTATTGCATACAAGGAAGATTTCAAGTAGATTTGAGTTGCTTTAGGAAGAGGAAAAATTTAGGGAGAGAGCAAGCGGGTTCAAGAAGAGTTTGAAGATCTGCCATATAAATGAAATTTGCGTGAAGGGAGAAGAAAATATTTTTTTGTCTGTATGGCTTGAGCAACAGTAAAACCGCAGACATTTGCTGCAGAATTTTGTTTGGAGATCTGCCAGCTGTTTGGTTAGTCTGGTGTCAATCTCTGCCCTGTTTAAATTCGGCACCATAAAGCCTGTTGCACAGTATGTACCTTAGAGCTGGGCTGGCATTGGCATCAGGAATTCTTGTTTCTTGCAAACAGTGAGAAAATTTATATTTTTGTCTTGTAGTTGGTTGGTTTCTCTATAATGACCCAGACAGACATCTTGGAATCTGAATGTTCCTTGTCAATTATAAAAGGGCATGCTTTGTATTTAGCATTTCTTTTGCTCCATCCTTGAATTTTTACCCTGTAGAGGACACTGAGGCCTGGCTCCTCTGGTCACCCAGATGAGAGGCTCAGTTGGTGAATGCTTTCACTCATTTCTGGCCTGTGTACTTGGGTTTCCTGCTATGGATATCAAGGTAGTTGGTTAAAAGGGAGGAGAAACTGATGTGTATCTGGCTGTTCCTCCAGGTGAAACCAGGTCATAGAAGGGCACATGTTCAAATCCAGGAGATATGCTTCCAGCATGCCTATCTCAGATTTGACATTTAAAACTGTATAGTTTGGAGCTGATAGGATGAATGACATTAATCATCTGGGTGTGCTTTTAGCTTTTATGAACCCATGTTCATTTCCTTGGTATAATCAGAGCTAAAATTGGTCTAAAGTGTTCAGAGAAGACATGCAGCACATCAAATTTCCCAGTAATGAGTTAAACTGGCAATGAATCGTATTCCATTTCTTTGAGTTAAATGCCATCTTCAGAAAGGGAAGCTAATGTCATGAATGCTTGGAAAATGGGTGGTGAGATACTTCTTCACTGGAATTATGATGGATAGTAGTGATGTAAGAGAAGATGATCCTTGTTTTCATCATCTTGGGTTTTTTTCTTCTTTTTTTCTTTTTTTTTCCAGATCATGATTCCATATGAAAATCGAACAAGTGAGGTGATGTACAATAAAATGAACATATCAGAGCTTAGTGCAATGATTCCACAGGTTGGTTGGGGAAATTTTTCTTTTAATTTCTGGCCTGTATAATTAAAAATGCCTTTGGTATAGAGAGGTAGCATGTTAAAGGATTATTATTAGGAATGTATGTACTCAGCTGTAACGTATGTTCTTTTAAATTCAGTTGTGATTTCATGAGGTTTGAAACTGTGGAAAGACAAGCTGCAATAGTTTCTAAATTTTTATTGAGTAAAGTTTTAAAACCATTATCTCAAAGGTATATTTTAATCAATAAATTATCTCCCCTCATAAAGTGCTTTAACCAGTCTTTTCTTTGTCATTTCAGTTTGACTGGCTGGGATACATCAAGAAGGTGATTGACACCAAGCTCTACCCTGAGCTCAAAGATATAGGTCCTTCAGAAAATGTGATTGTCCGTGTTCCCCAGTACTTCAAAGATTTATTCAGGATACTTGAAAATGAAAGGAAGAAGTAAGGACCCAAATTTATGACTGGGCATTAAATGCTGGGCTTGTCCTGGGATCTTTAGGTGCTTCCCAGATTCTAGGAATCAGATCTCTGGGCAAAAGGTCTCCTCATTTTTGTCTGAAAGAAGATAGATGTATTATCTTGTGGACAGCAGGAGAATTTAGTTTCAAGCACCTTTATTAACTCAAACCAGGTCGCAATGATGCTTCCTTTTGCAGATCCATTCAGCCTCTCTTACTTGTATAGGGTTTTACATCTTGTGAAATCATTTACGCCTCTAGAAAAATGCAGGCAGCTCACATTAAACACAATAGATATGCTCTGCACAGGGAAGCAAGACAGCTTCAGGCAATGAGACAAAAAAAGGGGTGTGTGAAGATGATATTCTATTTGGAAGTATCTTTGTTGATGACATATGAGCAGTTTCTGTAATAATTTACTCTCTGCTCAGGTGTGTTGCTGAACTTTTAAAAAACATTTTCAAACTATTGTCTCTAAAAATCATTCGTTGTTGATTGTATAATATACCCACAACTGAGGTTACATTTCAGAAAAGAATAATTCAGAATGTTCTCATATTTTTGATCCTTGCCTCCAATGACAATGCTTACATTAATCCATAGTATTTGTAAAAATAAGAAGCAGATAAAACAATAGGAAACATAAACATGATCATTTGTTTTGCCTACAGATTGTCAAACATACTTGCTTTCCAAACTTCAGACAAATATTGTTAGTGTATCACAAATTTTAGTTTGCTGAAGAAAGTCTTCTACACTGTTCTGGTTTTCCAGGCTTTGTATCTCACAGAGTTAGTTATGTCGGTGGGGATAAGTGGTGATTTAGAGGATGCATTTGTACCAAGACAACAGGGAGGTAGTTACTCTTTGTGTACAAACACTATTCCATGCAAATCTATCGTGCAACTACACAGTAAATACCTGAGAGTATTTACAATGAGGTCATAACATTTCCCTGTGGGATAAAGTCTGAAAGTATAACAAGGATATTTTCTTATGGGTAATCTCATTTTTCTTTCTCCATATGATATTTAAAAGGTGAGAATAATGCCAATAATATGGATTTGGTTTGTTTTATTAAATATTTCCATGGATCAAATTTCTAGTAACAAGGGTTATTCTCCCTCCCAGTTACCCATGTGTTGATGGTGCTGGTGCTTTAGATGAAAGCAATAAATAGGATATAGTGAAATGAGTCCTTGTAATGGAGATGTTTGCAGCTGCTGTAGGAAGTAGCTTTCCTGTTCTCCTGGATGTCAGAATGAATAACTGCTTCACCTTGCCTCGTCTTACTGCATATTTGCAGTGTGGCACAATTAATACAGTACTCCTCAATTCCTGTGTTATAAAGAGGAATTTTCTTTAGAGAGGGATGGGGGTACTAGATCTCCTTTCTGGTCTTGTGTTTCCTCTGAGAAGTTAGTTGGAGAGTTAAGTTACAGTAATTTAACTGGAACTTAAGCCTCTAGCAAGAGACTGAAAATTTTCAGTATTTTAATCAGATTCATGACTCAATTATGAATACAATTACCAACAGATCTCAAAAATTGTGAAAGTGATCTATTTTTATTAAAATGTCAATTAATGTGTCTATCTATCTCATATTAAATCTATCCTCTTTAATTGTCACCGTGTCTATTGATTAAAATATATTACAAACTCTCAAAATTTTACTTGAGCAATCTACTTTATTTCCAGACAGGGTTGAGCCTTCCTCAGCAGATATCCATGAACGCTCGTATAATTTTAACTGTCCCACAAAACAAGCTCTCTCCCACTTCCTTTGGGAGTGTCTATCACGGTGATGGTCATAGTGGCTCAGAAATGGTCAGCCTACACTTTCTGTAACAGTTGTTTTGAAGTTAAAATAGGGAACTGTGTACTGTAATCTCCCCAGAGGTTACAACAACAAATGCTCTGGTCTCACCGGAAGTGCAGAGAAGATCTGTGTTTTATTTTTGCGTTGGATTTTACTCCATGTGGAGAGGTTAACATCTCTGAGCCTCAGTGACGTTATTTGTGTTATTTGGATGAAAATCACCCTCAAATGGGCACTGAAGGCATTTCTTAACCAAAAAGTGTCATTTTTTTTAACATGAATGAAGATAACTGATTTTAAGTTCACACAGTTGACTGAAAAGATAAAAATTGTTCACAAAATAAGTAAACAGACTTTAATAAAAATGAAATTCCTACCCCTCCTACAAGAAGCAAAAACAAGATAATCTTTGACTACGATCATGTCCCCCAGCCTTGAAGATGTAAATTCTCTCAGGCTTTGAAGTGAAACCTTCCTGATTTATGCATTGTATGCATCGGTGGATGCAAGTGTGATTACAATCAGGAATTGTTATCATCTCATCAGAGAGCTAGGTTTTAGGATGTGTCAGCTTTTCATTCCTTCTCAAATTAAAACAAAGCTCAATTAATTGTGGGCTTTTTCCTGAGACAGACATTCCCCTTCATCATTTATGCCTTATACAAAATACAAAAGTTTTTGAATTCCCATGGATATTAATGTCTTTGAATGAGTCACCTTTTCAAGACTCATTCTTCACAAATTTCAGTCTTTCATTCACTCTCAATTTGACAGAGGTTCCTCAGCCTGAATGTAAGGGCAAACACCTCTGGATGAGAACAAGAAGTGCACGGAAGGAGGAATTGACTCTGTAGCAATTAAGTACTGAATTGTAACATATAATTGGTTTATGGTAGCTGTCTACTTAGCTGATTTTTTTTACTGAAGAATTTTGATGGAAATTTTATCCTTAAACCTTTCAATAAATATACTCCTATATATATACACAATATCTATACTCACTTTTAAAATATTTACTCACATAAATACCTACAGAATTGCATTCTAATAAAGTGAGGAATTGGGTAGGTACTGTGGGAGCAAGAGTCCTGCTGAAATGCACGAGGCAGGTACTATGAGGCTGATGGGATTCAGATCACTTTTACAAAATAAATGAGAGAGCTGTATTCTTTCAGGTTGTGTTACTTGCCATTAAGTGAGGAAACTCTACTTCATTAAAAAAATGTGATAATGGGAAATTCTGTGCTTTCTGATATAGTTGAGTAGGTTGGAATACATTTTTAATGACCCTAAGCATTTTGTCAAAATGGTTTAATCACTCAGAGCTAATTGTTTTGTCTGTTGTAACGTATACTATGCTATAAGAATATATTACTTTTGCTGCATAATGTTTGAAAGTTTGAAAAGCTTTTTTCGGATATATTCTATGAATATTGTGAGGATTTACATGTACTGTATGATGTATTTCTATCATGAAGAAGGAATCGTGCCCAGGTTTAAGTGTCACGAGCACCCATCTGTTTCTGGTGTGGTGTCCCACTTAGTGTCTGCACATAGCCAGAGATACTAGGTTATGGTGTTCTCAGTCACTGATAGACAATATATTGCTTTAAGTTGCCTTAAACCTCTTCATCCTCATCTCATTGTCATCTCCCCAGCTGAGGAACCAAGAGCTTAAGCTTGCAGCAACAATCTTTCTTGAGCTGGGGGCTCTAGGCAGGAGCTTAGAGGCAAAACTCAAGTTTTGACTCTGATGATGCTAATGTGGAGAGAACACCCTCAAAAAGTGTTCTCATAGCCTGATTTTATTTGGATGAGGGAACAGTATGTGAAGCATCTATCAATGAAACTAATGGAGTGGCACTGCAGGAACACCTGGCAGCTCCATCTCTATGGCAACTAGAGGTTGAAGAAACTGAAGTTTTAGTGAAGAGGGAGCTGTTCAGATAGCCCATCAAAGCATCTTCTAGTGCAAAGGAAACACTCAGGTCAGTACTAGACTTGTTTTGAGACTGCTTGAAGTCGAATTGCCTATTTACAGTGCAGTTTTATCTCATATAACCACTGCTGATCATGGAGATGGCTCAGTCTAGACTGGACAAATACTTGGTTAAACACTCTAGTCAAGTGCTTGAAGTTTTAGAAAAGGGAGCACAGATGTCAGGTCTCCTGGGGTGTTTGAACAAGTTCTTCCAGGGTTTCTCAGCCTCAGTTCTTTTGAGATTTATCTCTTTGGTATGTCAATTATCAATCTGCAAAATATGAGTGATAGTAATTTAATGAGTGTGGGTAGTAAAAATGTTTTAAAGGGCTTTGTTAACTTCTAAGGAAAGGCATAAATATGAAATAGTGACAGTCTTTAGCACATATGGGATGGATCATTGTCTTTTCTGTTTTATGGTTACAATTTATCTTCCCTACTAATGAGGAGAGAGAACGCTCACTTTGATATTAAAAAAAAGAAAAAGAAAAACAGTTATTTTTCATGCAACTATTATTATGGTACTATTCTTACTACTTCCACTGAAAATAAAAACCACCCTTTGAAAAGAAACATTACATATAGGTGGTATGCTAAGTGCTGAACTTGAAACAGATGTCCTCCAGAAGATGGTTCTCACTGTGCAGTTACGTGCTAACCAGCTGCAATCTTGCAGACTATTCTGTGAAGCAGAGATATAACAATTTGGTCATCACTCATTAATTTTCAAAATGAATTTTGAACTGTTCAGTTTGAATATTTGTGGAGATCTTTCTGTGAGTGCTTTGCTTTGTTACATCATATGCATTTAGAGGGCTGACAAAAACATGTCTGATTTAATAGGACTCTTGCCAACTATCTGGTGTGGAGGATGGTTTATTCAAGGTTATTTAACCTCAGTAGACGTTTTCAGTATCGGTGGCTGGAATTTTCTCGGGTAAGTTAAAGTTTTTATTAGCATTTACAATGTAGTTAGTGTTGTCCCTATCTGTTTCCCTTATAGCTGCTGTTTTGTATTGTTTATATCTTTGCAGAACATGATTTTTCTATGCTGGACACATTTATCGATTAAACTTTCTGTAGGAGTCTTCATTTAAAATAATAAATCCATATCTATTGTGTGTGACACAAAGGAGAAATGTCTTTTGGATTATGTGAGGGAATTTTTGAGACCTTAAAAAGCTTAGGCATTTTATGCTGTAACCCAAAAGCTGGAAAGTTATTGATTTTTTTTGCCAGGGCTGTGACCTGCAAAAGGTCAAACATGTTTGGCCAAAATCTGATCTTTTGAAAAAAAAATGAACTCTTTACACATGCATGAAAATAGCTGAGGCAAAACAAAACTTGAAGATTTCATCTTTTCTCAGTTTACTCTAAACCATTCTTATGCTCTAATGCCAGCTGTATGTGAGCTCTAGCATATATATATACATCAGCTGTTTTCATAGAAAAGCTGATCAGGTACCTTCCAGCTTAGGGCTGAAGAAGCCCCAAAAGATGTGCATTAGTCACTGCCATAAGCTATGAGAGTAGAACTAATTATCTATTAATTATTATGAGTATTTATGTAAAGCACATATTTGATTAAGTGGCTCCTGAATGGAAAACTAACCTGATGATTACATTACAGAGGAACCTGGATAGACTGCATCGATGGGCCAAGGTAAATTGTATGAGTTTCAACAGGGCCAAGTGTTGGGTCCTGCACTTTGGTCACAACGACCCCAGGCAACCCTACGGGCTTGGGGAGGAGTGGCTGGAAAGCTGCCTGACGGAAAGGGACCTTGGTGTGCTGATGGACAGTCGGCTGAATATGAGCCAGCAGTGTGCCCAGGTGGCCAAGAAGGCCAGTGGCATCCTGGCTTGTATCAGGAATGGTGTGGTGAGCAGGACTAGGGAAGTCATCCTGCCCCTGCACTTGGCACTGGTGAGGCCCCACCTTGAGTACTGTGTTCAGTTTGGGGCACTTCAATACAGAAATGACATTAAGGTGCTGGAGCAGGTCCAAAGAAGGGCAACAAGGCTTGTGAAGGGCTTGGAGAATATGCCCTACGAGGAGCAACTAAAGGAACTGGGGCTGATTAGTCTGGGGAAGAGGAGGCTGAGGGGAGACAGTATTGCTCTCTTCAAATACCTGAAAGGTGATTGCAGTGAGACCGGGGCTGGTCTCTTCTCACTGGTGACAGGTGACAGGACAAGGGGAAATGGGGAGGGTTGCATCAGGGGAGGTTTAGGTTGGATATGAGGGAAAACTTCTTTACAGAAAGGGTTGTTAAGCACTGGAACAGGCTCTCCGGGAAGGTGGTTGAGTTACCATCCCTGAATGTGTTTAAAAACCGTTTGGATGTGGTGCTCAGGGACATGATTTAGCGGTGGGTTGTTAGAGTTAGGGTAGTATGGTTAGGTTGTGGTTGGACCTGATGATCTTGAAGGTCCTTTCCAACCTGAGCAACTCTATGATTCTGTGATACTGTGGGCAGTGCAAGGGCTCTTTAAGCAAACCAAAGACAAAACTGTGACTGAAATTTGTTGCACCTTCTTGTTGTTTTCATGCCATGTTTAGATGGTGATATTTTTTTGTCTGTCATAAGGAAAATAAGCTGCTTGGTTATATCTTGACAACAAGATATATTGTGGCACTGAGGGACATGGTTAGTGGGTATGGTGGTGATCCATTGACGGTTGGACCAGATGATCTTAGTGGTCTTTTCCAACCTTAATGACTCTATGATTCAATGAACAGGAGGCTGTTACAATGGTGCTAGTGGTGTGGTGCAGGAGGTGTGGGTGCTCTGTCCTCCTTGGTGAGGCACACAGGTGATAACTGAACCATGAGCTGATCACAAGTCTAAAAATAAACTCCAATACCTTGATGGAAACTATGTAGAAAAGGCCATCTCCTGTGCTCCTGAATCAGCATTGCTAAAGATGCCATTTTCTTTATGCAAAACTGGCTGTCAGCACCACAGTGGCAAGTTTGTAAGAGTGTCCCCTTGTGGAATATTTCTTTCAAGCCAGGTAAAATAGTTTACTGGCCGTCAACAAATCTGCAGTGTATGACTGAATTATATTACAGCCAGGAAAATTCCTGGAAGGAAACAATATCCTTCAGGTACTGTGCTTTTATATACACTATCTAGGTGCTGTCCTTTCTCTGGATACATTCTCCAGAAGCTTAGGGAGAAATCTAATTCAAGTTGTTTCAAAGCTTATTAAAATATTGTCTTCAAGGTTTCACATAAGTGGTTGTGTAAGCTGAGGGGCAGCTCAGTAAGGGCAGTGAGTCAGCAGCTCATTCCCATTATCTGCCTCTGGGATCTGGAGAAAGATAGTTAAGTGCAGTAAATAGAAAGAGGTAATAGTTAATAGCTGTGGTTAAGTGTGGTGAACAGCTTAGGGAAACAGATTTCACAGGTCAGCAGAAATGACATGAGAAACAGAGTTCAAGGCAAAGCTGTTGCTGAGCAGATTGTTCCAGTCAGAGGCTGGAAGACTTGAGATACACAGTTCCTTTGAGATCATAAAAATGGACTCACTAACCTCCTGGTAAGTGAAGAAAACACTGAGTAACTCATACAATGACATGACTGTAAGAAGAATCACTGACCCCTGAAACAAGGGATACATTTTATTTGTGCACTCATTTCTCATCAGCCTCGCACATCCTAAGTAGTATTTTTTCACCAGGTTCTAATTTTCTGTTGGTGGCTTTTACATCTTATGTGCAGAAATCTTGGCACTGAGACACATATCCGGATGGCATTTTGCAAAGAAAGGAGAAAAGAAGTGATGAAACTTTTAAAAACTTCAGGTTGAAAAATAGAACAAACCTGCTGACTCTAGAGAAAGTGTTTGATTACCAGATCAGCACCATCAGCAGCTCCTCTCCACTGACTATTTGAGTTCTAGCAAATGTGCTATGGCTCCTGGGGAACAGCTCCGTTAATTCTCTCATGGAGCTCTGAATTGCCTGGAAAGGCTTGAAATCTGCTATTTATAGTCACTGTAACTACCTGGAGTACTGCATTGTAGAGTGAGACATTAATATTTGGAGAACAATTTCAAGAGAGCTCAAGTTGGCTCTGGTTGTAACATAAATATCAATACACCAGCTGTGAGATATAATCTATTCCTCTCAGCTCTAGTTTTATTTGTCTCAGAGCCTATACTGCCTTTCTGTCCTCCTTACAGTCAAACCTCCTTCAAAATAATAATGATTATTATGTTGTAATAATGCGTCACACACTAAAAGCCAGCTCTGTCTCCTGACTCTCTGTGGTTGATGTGTAGACAGAGCTTTTGGAAGGAATTTCGAGCTCTGAGAATTAATGCTGTCTCCCCTTGTTACTCTGCATCAGGAAAAAGGTCCATTGTGGTTTTGCATGGACACTGGAGAGAATTTTTCTTTTCCTTTTTTTTCTTTTTTAATAAAGTAGAGCGTTATATATGAAGATTGAAGGATTTGGAAAATAAGTTTATTTTCTAATTTGGCTCTGTTTAGGAAACAATTACCTTATTATGCATCAGTTTACCTAATGTGGTTTTCTTATAGAAGAAATGTTCTTTCTGTCATTGAAAATCTATTAGCACATACAGTATTAATAAAAAGCATTTGAAAATGCAATTCACTGGTGTATTTAACTATGAGTCATTGATTAAGCTTAATTACAGCCAATATGATGGAGAAAATCAATCTTTCAACTACCAAAATAGCTGACCTTCAATAGCTGAGCGTTAAGATAGTCTGGAATTTTCCAAGCAAATCCAAGCTCTTTAGTTTTGCTAGAAATCTAATCTTGGAGGAAACTAAGAGGAGACTGGGGAAAAGGAAGAGCCCAGTAGATGCTAGGACAGAGCCTGGAGGCTTCTGTAATTTGTGAGAGGCCAAAATTTTATCCTGCCTGACCTGGTCTGGTGTTGACTGTACCCCACTATTATACAACCAGCAGCTGATAGCTACTGGGCTGGGATTTTGCTTGTTCTTTGTGGAACAAGACAAGTAAATTCCTGATGTAGAAAGGGAACTCTCTGAACCTGAAAAAAGAAAAAAAATCCTGAATCAGCATTGCATTTGCTTTTTGCTTACATGGGCACATTTTGCATTTTGTGTTTTTTTTCATGAACTCTCTCTTTGACTAGAAAATGTGTTGATATCTGGTAAATGCCAACAGTAACAACTTTGAGAAATGAAAAACAAAGTAGCGACGCACTTAAGCTTCATTTTGTCTTGTTCATTTGTGTTTTGGCTGTTCTTGACCATTTCTCTTTTGAAGCTCATGATACGGTAGGATCAGCAGAGCCTGGATGTTTCTATTTAACCACTATTCCATGAATAAAATCCACAGGCTGCTCTAACAACACTTCATTACTGTAACTCAGAGGGGGATTTTTGGGGACAAATATCTATTCTGTGTTGTTGATGATCCAGACCTGTTTTCTCTCAGAAATGTTCTGTTTGGGAATTCATTTCACATAAGATGTGGTATGAGTCAGGTAAACAGCAAAAAAGTGCGGACATGTATCTACTGATGTTAGACAGCTGTAGGTTGCACAGATAAGTGGGGAATCCTCCACTGCCCTGAAGCAGAAGGTGTTTCATAAGGACTGACCTCATTTTCACAAAGACAGTCTTCTTAGACTTCTCACCTAACCAATGAAGAGAGAAACTTTTTCAGGAGATATCTCAGAGCAGGCCGTTTTCTAAAGGGATGTGTCTATCCACTGAACACAAGACTACCAGAATTAGTCTAAAGTTAGCAATTGGGAATGCCTTCCCATAAAAAATCCCCTCATCTTAGTCTCTCTAAGTTGTTACCATTATACTAAGTTTAAAACTTCACAGATATTTATTGGGGTTGAAGAGATTTTTCCATAAGGTTTCTATATTTTCATAAAAATGGAAGTAACTGTAAAACATCATTACTGTTCTTTTTGTTGTTGTTGTTACTATTTAACATGCATAATTTAACTTGACAAGCATAAAAAATGTAGATGCAGGCTTGTATGATGTTATGGCTTATTGCGTTCACCTCCAACAGGTGATCCATGGAACAACATCTTTACTGCCTCAGTGGGACAAGTGTGTGGACTTAGTTGAAAGTGCACTCCCTTACGTTGTGGGTAAGATGTTTGTGAAAGCCCATTTTCAAGAAGACAAGAAAGAGATGGTGAGTCCTCCTAGAAACGTGTTAGTTTCAATTAGTGGCTTACTTATCCTCTCAAAGTTAAAAAAGAGATGTACTACTAGTGACAAAATTCTTAAAGGTGCTTTACTTAATCAATTAAAAGAAAAAAAAAACAACAAGGAGAGCACAGAACAAACACAAAGAAATGTCAGATTTCTGTCCATCTGGGTATTGCCCAATCTTTCCAAATGAGGTCCTTTGGATAAATACATAGGCAGATAAAAACCAGTCTAAACCCATTAGTTTGCATGCATAATGACAAATAATGAGTCACTCTGTGCAGGAGCAGGGAGAGGAGCATTGCTGAGGAATGGTTCAGTTTAAGTAAGGTAATTTAGTACAGTTCTTACTGACCAGTTAGTGAGCGGTCACATTTGCTCTGCTTTAGGGCCACCTTTTTAAGGCTGACTGTGCTACCTGTGTACTCTAACTGAGAAAGCTCAACTGATGTCTTTACTCAGTAGTGAAGGAAAGTATTCTTTCACATTGTTGAGTACAGAGAATAGCTTTTAGCTGGACATTCATCCTCACTGTAAAACTTCAAACACAGCTACATTATCACCTCCCTCAATAACATATTCAAATGATTAACTACCCTTTATGATCATTTATGACTTATTTTCATATTATAGTTTTCTCATTGAGTTTCCTAGTATCTGCTTTTCCAGCTATTGATTTTTCAACAGTTATCAGTTTGAAATCAACTGATTTAGTTATTGAACTTATCTTTTAGCACAGGAGAGCTGCATTTAAGAAACCCATAACCATCATGCATTGGGTGCAGCAGCTCTGTAATGGTCCTGCAGATCCCTGGCTCAGTAGCTGGAGTTTGTCTGCTTGACTTTGTTTAGTTTGACTGTTTTCTTACGGAAGGACTCATTTTTAGGCAGACTAACATTTGGCTTGTCTAAATATTTGACATGTTTCCCTCTCTGCATTTCTTTTGCTGCTTGCCTCCAGCTGGAGTTTCCTCTCTGAGATCCAGCTTTTCAGCTCCCTGATTATCCATCAAGTTTTTAATGTGCTATTTGGCAGATTAGTGACAAAAATATTTCTGGGACATTAGATAGTCTGACCTCTGTGCAAATGGACTGTAAGAAATATACGCTCTGTTGGGGATGAACTGTTATTTCGTGTTTGTGTACGTGAGAGAAAATGATGAAAACCTGACAGAAATAGAGAATGGTTATCTGATGAAATATGACCTAGTTAAAATATTTCTTAGTATGCAAATTCCTTTCAGACCAAGAATTTGAAAAATTATCAAGTTTGAATTCACAGTAACAACCATTGCAAGATATGCATATAACATTTACAGTATAGACCACAAGATTCAGACTTACAGCAAGCTGGAGAAAAAATGTGGATGCAGGTGTAATTTGCTTCAGTCCCTTTAGAAATGTGCTTTTCAAGTTGATCATTTTTGTTGTTATTATTTTCATTTCACTGGTTTTCATTACTATTTCTCTTTCTTAAGGACCAAGAAAGCCCTTCAGAGAATCACTCTTATTTATACGTTTTTTTTTGTTGTTGTTGTTTTTTTTTTCCTGGATCATAAGCAAATCCTGAGTTATGGACAATATGGATTTTCCCCCCATGTTTTGTGACTGATATTCAATACCTTAGAAATTTCCCTCTTCCTCTGTCAGGAAAGACATTATTTGTGTCTAAATATAGCACTGTTTCTAACCCAGAGTGCCTGCAGTGTTTCTTACAGCTATGCCTGAGCAGTTTCAGTAATAGCTTTGATAGCAGGAATAGGTTTCTCCTCCTGCCCCCTGCAGCTACAGCTGGTGCATAAAGCCTAACTACACACCAGGGCCCAGCTGTAGCGCTTTAGTTTGAACTTACAACCTCCAAATACAGGGAGTTCACCTCATTAGTGCACTAAGTTAATTGAGTCAGTGCTCTGTCATCAATACCTTTAAGTTACCCTATTCCCTGGGATGCTGTTTTCTGTGAATGTTGACTGTTTAGTCATATTTAATGCTAGAACTGTTCCAGTTGTCCTGCAATGTTGCTAAAAAAAAAAAGTTTTTTGAAAAGAGTAGAAAAAATGAATAATCAAAAAAGCATTGCTGGGCTTTGTCTAGCTCCACCACAAATACAGATTAGTTCCAGATTAAAATGCACATCTGATACATAAATGACAATTCAGCTGAAGATAATATTACTTTCTGGGATTTAGCCCCCACCTTAATGACTTCTCAAAGCTACCAGATCTATGGAACAAATTTATATATAACTGTGGTATGTGAGATCTTCATTATTTTTAAATGTAACATAACTGATAACACAACAATCCAGTAAGTCTTCATATCGTGGTTGTCTGTCATGGTTTGTACTATCTCAGCTCTGGGCTGACCTGTGGTAAAGTGCTCTGGTAACTGCTGAATCTTCCAAAATGCCTCACTCTTACAGTGTTCTCAAGGTTATGTGTGTTAAGGATCCTCTGCTGATATAAGTAGAAGCAAGTTATAGCCTATACTTTTCTGGTCTGTGTTGCCAAATAGATGCACAGGCGTGAGGACACTTCTGCTCTTTAGACCAATGCAACACATCCCTTAGCTGTCAGACTCTTTGTTCTCTTCATTTCAGAGTTTTCTTAGCCTTTGTGCTCACTGAACACTCATACTATTTCACTTGCTTGTGACATGCTCATGTCTTTTTATAGTTGTTGAACTATCATTTGTACAGAAGCCACGAAGAAGGAGCCAAGATAAAATGATCGTGAGTTCTCCCAGGTTTGCACAGATGCAGGCTGTCCCTGAATGCTCAAGATTAGAGAAACAGTCAGGGCTGCTCACTCTTGTGAGCCACGGCCTCTTCCTGCATTAAGAACAGCTTACTGGCTAAATATTTGAATGCTGCTTTGTATTTGGATCACGATACTCAGCCCAAATTCAGCTCTTTGGCAGTATTAGTAAGGGATGTCTCAGTGTGACATAAACTAAGCAAGGCTACAGATGCTCTCTCTACAGAAAAGGCTTTATCTGTGCAAGCACTTTGCAGCTGGCTCCTTCCTGCAGGGACTAGTGATCTAGGACCAAAGAGACAGAAATCTCCACAAATCACTGCAATTCTCCCAGTGTTTTTGTTTTTGTTTTTTTAAGATTTTGTGGCAGGCATTCTCTCAGTCATGACATGAAAAGATCAGCAGTGAGCAGGTTGTGTGGTACAACCTGAAGGGAATGAAAAGAGGAAGAAATTTGCTTTGAGAAGAATTGTCTGAGGGCTGGAAAAAGAGAATAAATCCACCTTCAAGAACTCCTAGTGGTGACTGTCTGATTCGGAACCATTCATGGTCTTACTAAGTACTTAATGCATTGAAACCTTTCTTATAATGATCCCATCATGGCAGTTTACTGAGGAGGGGTTTGCTAACTGCTTTCCAGATGGAAGAGCTGACTGAAGGAATTCGCTGGGCTTTTATTGACATGTTGGAAAAAGAAAACGACTGGATGGACTCTGAAACAAAAAGAAAAGCTCATGAGAAGGTAATAAACATAAATGGAGGGTGGGTAAAGTCCTGTCAGAGTGAAGACTGGCCTTGAGTGAGAACCCGCCGTTACCTTGTTCTTCCTCCCTTGCCTCCATCTGTCCCAATCTGGCTCTGGCTGATGTAGACTGTGAGCTTGTTTCAGACTTCCTGTGCCTTACCAGCTTGTTTCGTGTGGAAATGGAGGTTTACGCCAATAAGGGAATATGGGAAGTGTCCACATCTCTTATCTTCTCCTGCATCATGGTGGAAGGCCTACCTCTAAAGCCACCTTCCAGGATCATGGCAACCATCCCAGCTGAACACCCATCCTGCTGCTAGTTATGAAGTGTTATGGTCAAGGCTGGCATTACTTGTTATGATTACTTTCGGGTGGTAAGTCAGTAAAACTCAGGAGGTAAAGGTGAAGGCAGGAGGTACTGCAAGCTCCCTTCTTGGTCTCCTTCCTTGCTATTGGTATGTGATACAGGGAAAGGGAACATGTCTAAATGCAGAGCTCTGCACCAGAACAGCAGTCAGGAGAGGCATAAACAAAGCAGAGTGGAGGGAAATGCAAAGGACTGCCTCCTTATTTAGGAGGCAGCAGGATATCAGAGAATTAGTAAATGTCCTCTCTGAATACAATGACATGCAAGTACAACTTTCCTACTCACTGTTCTGGAATTAAAATAGTGCTGTTTTGGTTTGAAAACAAATATAGACTTCAAGGATTTTTTGTTGATTTTGTTGAAAAGGCTGTTCAGGCACTTTATCAGTGGAAAGGTTTAAATTCCATACACAGCCCATTAACATTTTTTACAGTGGTGCCATGCACAGATGCACAAATGAAATACAGCTGCATAAATGGACCAATAAACTCTACATCAAGCAAAGAATAGTAAGATGCAGTTTATTTCTTCCTAACCTGATGGCATATGGGCTGCAGTTATTATTTCTTACTGGCTGTGATGCTTGTTTGTTTACTAGAAATACTCATAGAAATATAATGATCTTTAATTTAGATATTTGACAAATTTGATTCAGACTACAAGCAGGAAGATTTTCTATTACAAGTCAGCTGTTGATTTTCTAGCAAGCAATCTGCTTAACCATTGTGTTAAAAATTTGCTGACTTCCTTCCAGCAGAGAAATGATACAAGCATTGCCACAAACTAACGAACTCTCTAAAATGCTCTCCTTTCCAGGTTAGGGAAGGATGTGTTCAGAAGTTAGGTTAGGTTTTCTGTAGGTGGCAATGACACATGTAGGAAGCTTACAGTATGTGCTCCCATTTTAGGCATCTCAGTTAAGTTTCTGAAGTTAATGGGGTGAGTCTGGGCTGAGCAATGCGTGCCAAAGTAAATTCAAGCTGTACAGTAAAAAAACCTACTATGTGCCATAGTACTTTGAATGTCAAATGGTTTAAATCCATTACCACTGACTTGAACAACAATTTTATAGTTTACTGTGCTAGGAACGAGGTCAAGGTTATGTGACACAAATGTAATGTAATGATTTAGAAATTGCAGTAATATAGAGAGGCGTTTTGGTAGATTTCCAGGCATAGACTTTGTACATGTTTATTAAATACTATTTATTGCTAATGATTTGTATTGGATGTGTGCTGGAACATTTGGATGGACATGTTTTTAATTCAAGAAATGCATTCATTACTTATATAGCCAGATAATTCACTGCAGAAACCTGTGATATATCATAAAACAGCACCTCCAAAATCTGTTACTCCTTAAGATTCTATGAGCCATTTTTTTAAATACTTATGCCGTTATAGAACAGTACAGACAATAGGACTGTTGGAGTAGTGGTTGTTTGATTTTTTTTTTAAAAAAACAAATGCAGTAGTATTGCTATATTATATAGTCCCATACAAGAAATACGTCTTTGTCAATTTGAGAGTGATAGGATTTTGAAAGTTAGGAAGGATCTTTTTCTTGATTTGAAGAAGAGTAAGCTACATGATTCTGGAGGTTTTCATTATTTTACTCTTTGTTTTGGAACACTACCAAGGTAGTTGTTATGACAGTGTTATGTCATAACAGCAGGGTGCTGGAGGCACCTTCTTTCAGACAGAAGGCTAGAGAGGGTCCTCAGCTTTGATTTCTGTGTAGGCAAACTGTAGCATTTTGGCCAATTATTGCTGGGGAGAACCCAGTAACACATCAAACAACTGTTCCAGTTTTTCTGTGATTTCTGTGGTTGATTCCATGGAATTTTTTTATGAGTGTGTGATATTCTGCTTTGAACCAAATTTCAAGTCTTGTGCAAGCATCTTCAGCTTGTTTCTGTTCCTTGAACAAAAGATGGCACCCAATCATTACTATTATTATCTGTTAAGTAAAGAAAGAGAGTTATTAGTTAGGTAAAGAATGTCTTGGCCTTTTATCATGTTTTCATCAGTAGCTATCAAAGGAGGTTGTGCCTCGTTCCCAGTTATGAGGCACAGGAGTAGTGTCAGATCTAGGGACAAGAAATACCACCCTATTTTTTTAATGCTCAGACTACTGCAGTCACCTGTGCTGCAGCACATTGTCCATTGTAGTAACACAGAGTAAAGCTGCTACCTGAAGTTCTACAGCAGAGCTGTAGGCTATATGGAAAGGGCAGGGATTCATATACTAACGATGTCCTCTGGATTTTTGATCTTGCATTCTTGGATGCTCTGGAAAGAGAAGAACTGTAGAGACCTACTGTTTTTTTTTTGTTTGTTTGTCTGTTTGTTTGTTTTATGGGCCTTCTTCATGGGAACTGTTTATTTTGCCATTGGCCCCTTTTTTAACTTCAGGAACGTTTGGGCCATTAACAAACTTTCTGCCCATTTCCTGAAAGAGGAATAAGATCGGTGCAGGATCTGAATGCCTTCCTGGAAGAACAGCATCTCTCAGGTGTCTCTTCTGTTCCTTCTGCAATTGTATCTTCAGGTGACAACACCATAATGCAAATGACTTGGCAGCTTTAAAGAAAATTAACAGCAAATCCTCTCCACAACAGGGATAGTCACAGTCTTACATGTTGACTGATGCCTGTTGGCCGACTGATCCCCATCTTGCACATGGCCAAAGCCAGACCTGTATACCTGCTGGCGGGCTGATGCTTTGCACTCAGAGGGACCGTCGACCTCTGAAGGACATATAAAAGGCCTTCTGGTAGAACTGATGCTTGAGTTGTGCCCCAGGCATCCTGTTGGCTTCATTTTACCGTTGAAGTCGTTCGTGCCTATGACTTGGTATGTCTGTTATGTTAAGCTGCTCACACAGACATCCAGCACTGTCTGTTCACTCTAATTTGATGAGCCTAAAATGTACTAAAAGGATCAAACCAGCAAGTCCATGTGACATAGGAAATATTTTTTCTTGTAACGCATGATTTCTAAGAATCATTCTTTTAGTCCCTGTATACTTTGGAGGTAAGGTTTGTCTTTCCTTCTGTAATAGAATAATATAATGAGAAAATAGCTAATAATAACCCTCCTATCCCCTCTTTCTTCCTCTTCTTCTGTGATCGAAAGACGGATTTAAAACAGCCCATCTTAAAGCCAGTCCTGCAAAGACGGATTTCGACAAGCTGAGGTGTCTGATTCCTGTGCAGTTCTCACCTAATTCTCTGGATGGAGCTCACGCTGCTTCCAAAGCAGTTCCTTGCCGCAGAGGAGCTCTGCTTTCTGTCCTGTCCTGCCTCTGTTCTCTATGAGCCTTGCTTTACTGCTGTATAGTTAACTATCATCCAAATTTCCTAAACTATGCCTGTTAACCTTCCAAATTTTTAATGGCAATCTCTAATTTTAACAGAAAAAAAAAATAGGAAAGATTTTTATTCTTGCTCTTTTAGCCTCTGTTGTAAGGACCCTGAACTTTTGTCCAGATTTGAGGAGATGATAAAATTATTCACGTAGTGAGGACCTAAGGGTGTGTCTCATCAGAGTCCTCAGGTACACAGTCTGCAAGCTGCCGTATCCAAGCAGAGAGATGCCTCCTCTGCTGCCTGGGCACTGGCAGGCTCTCAGCCTCCGAGATGGGTGGTGGCTGAGGATGAGAGGGCAGGCTTTTGTCTCCCTGACCATGAGGGTGCAGATTGCAGCTGTTCTCTCAGCCAAATAACATAGGAAGCTTTATTTTGAAATGGTGGGCCACAGGGAGAAGGGAGAGCCCACAACTGAAATGCCATTGGTGTGGTGACTCGTACGATCGGAGCTTTCGTCTTTAAAGCAGTAATTTATTGCTGCTGCTCTTCAGAGCATAATTCAGTGCAAGATCATCACTGAGATGTAAAATTATTCCCTTTCTTGGGCGGGAGCCATTATTTTATTAATCACTTTTTTCCTTCCTGAAGTGCCCTTTGTGCTTGAGTTTAACTGGAAGCTTGAAAAGACTTTTACACAAGATCCTGTTTTCTGAAAGTTTGCAAATAGGCTGTATTGTAGGAAGTTGGTTTTTTTTTTTTTTTGTTTGTTTGTTTGTTTGTTTTTGCTTTGCAATGCTATTTTTAAGGCATGGATGACAAGCCAAAAAAAAAAAAAATCTTGTTTCTCTGTAATAAGATTTTTTCTGTAACTTTGTTAACCTCTTTAGGTCATAGAGCACAAATCCCAGTGTCACTGTGCAATTATTTTTTGCCTACTGAACTTGCCTCTGCTTGGCTTTACTTCTCTCTAAGGAAGTCATATACACAACATTTGTTCCATTTGCATCTCTCTCTGAACACCGAGGCAAAAGAAACACACAAAAGTGTAAGGACAGTGCCTAGCTATAGGTGTCTCTCTCAGGCAGTGCTAGATTGCTTAGTTTAGCCTACAGTTCTGCTGCTCCAGAGAGCTGCAGCAAACCTACCAATGCAATTGAGGCCATTAGCCCTCTGTAATTCAAGAGCTATCTGTACAAGCCCTGTCAGAACAAAGTGTAGGTGCTTTAGAGGAGGTACATGTCCATGTGTTAGCCTGTAGAAGCCATTCACTTCTCATCTGGAACTTTCTGTCTGCATCCAGCCCTCTGGTCAATTAAATGAGCCCCTGCCATCTTTCCTAGTTCTCCGTAGTCACTCTCTCTTCATATTTGGGTGATTTCACTGAGAACATGATGGCCCTACTGCTCCGACCACTGATCCAATGTTTGGTTCGGACAGTGGCCAAACAGTAGCAGATGCCTAGAGACGAACATAAGGACAGGGCAAGCACAAAGGGATGCTTTCTCACTATCCTTTCCCTGCCTCTGTCAATCTGCAGCTCTGTTGCCAGAAGTGGTGTGTTTGTGTTTATTCAGTTTTTTTCTCTTGTCCAGTGTTTGTCCAGTGACTTTCTGAACCCACGACAAATGTTATCATCCACAGCTTCCCAAGTCAGAAACATCCACTGCCTCACTGTGCTCTCTGTGAGGGAGCACCTCCTCTTGTTTGTCTGCAAAATGTCCTCTGCTCCTCCTACATTCTTGTAGTGGGGAAATCAGAGAATCATCTTTCTCTGTTCTTTTCTCATGCTCATGCTTGTTTATGTATAACCCTGGCACAGCAATACATGCAGGGAGAATAGAGCCTCCTGCATTTATTCAAATAGACTGTTCAGGGCACGCACTGAATACAGTTCTGAAAAATAACTTTTCATTAACATCTGCTGCATACTTGGACAAAAAGGCCAGACACCGCAGCTTTGGGAGCTGAAATTAATCTTGCCTAATGCCATGTTAATTTTGCACAAAGGCAACAAAGCATTGGATCTTGAGAATGGTCAGTGGGTGCTCTGCACATAGAAAAATGCCTCTTTGTATCTTGTGGGTTCTGTGGACCCATTCTTTGAAAAATAATGCAAAATATCAGAGGAACCATCTCCATCTCAGTGCCTTCC
Organism: Numida meleagris; assembly: GCF_002078875.1. Taxonomy (NCBI): domain Eukaryota; kingdom Metazoa; phylum Chordata; class Aves; order Galliformes; family Numididae; genus Numida; species Numida meleagris. The sequence continues at coordinate 116,723,849 of NC_034409.1, read as the reverse complement.
GCACCTCAAGTAGGCTTTTTCAGGAAGGAAGGCCAGCACAAGGCTGACAGAACATTTGTAAGAGAGGGGGATGGAGTTCCTAAAAGAGAAGATCCCAAGACACCCTTCACTGGTTCTTTTAAAGAGGGTTTTATATTATTGTTTCAGGAATCTCAAAGACTTCACAAAGAGTCATAAGATTGCTTCAAAGCACTAACAAGCTGCCAGACTTACTTCAGAAGAAGGAGGAAAAGGGGAAAATTTCCAAGGGCTTTAATTGCATTTGGACACTCTATTTCCATTCAAAAGTCAACAGAGGCTCTTACTTCCAAATTTACTGTTTTTTACCACCGAGTTTTATTCTGATCCTCTTACAGCAACACTGTCATTTTTAAATGGGAAAGCACACTTCTACTTAATGCCAGTTCAGCCCTGGCTATACTTTTCCTTTGTGGAACTTAGCTCTCTGAAAGGAGGGTAGTATCTGTCTGGAGAAGTGCTTTGATGTGAAAATTTCAGGTCCTGCCTCTTCTGTAGCATTTTCATTGCAGGGAGCAATGAGAAACTCTCCTGATACAGTTGAAACAAGAAGTTCAGAATTAGCAGAGTCACATTCTAACTCTTTTCCTACATGTCTGCAGCTCTCTTGGGCACTAAAGGTATTACCAGGAGCTTACTTTCTTAGAGGTTGGACTAGATGTTCTCCAGAGGTCTCTTCCAGCCCTTACGGTTCTGTGATTCTGTGTAACTCATTTTTGTCCTTCTGTGAGCAGGGACGTAGGAAGAGAAGGGGGCAAAGTGAGATGGAGCAGGAAGTCAAATAAATGCCACATAGCTCAGAAATGACACAAGAGGTTTGAAAACCTTGCTCTACTTACCTAGTTTAGAATATGGACAGTAGAATATCTCACAGTCCCTCAGATAGCTGTTTGGAAAATGCCAACATTCAGGGTAACATTTTTCACCTGGAAAATAAAGAGAATGAAAGACACTTTCCTTTCAGTGTAAAAGTGTCCTCATTCTCTTCCCCAAACAAAAATAAATCTTCACTTTCCATCAGATAAACAAGAAATTTTTTTTAAAGTCGGATGTTTGTTTGCTGTCACAAACTTTAATTTTTTGAACTCAAAGAATAATCTGTCTCACCTTCCAAATTTAATTTAACCTTCTCCAGAGGACTGGGCTTTTCTGCTCAGTAACCGCAGGAGATGTTCTTCTCCCTTGGCCAGAGTTGAAACTAATAGCCATGGCATGTTTGCTTATCTCTTATCTTTGGGGTTAGATCGCTGCTGTCAGCTTCTCCCTTGTTATCTGGCTGCTGCTACTGCTCACTCAGTTGTGCAGGGATGTCAGTTCCATTAATAACCTGAGCACCGTGCAAACAGATAGTGGAAAACAGGTGAAGAGAGAGGAAATTGTATTTAACCCCGATCTTGCAGCTGTCATTTTTCAGACTCTGCCACAACTGCGTAAGGCCTGAATGGGTGCATGACATCAAAACACATGTAACAAATGGCATGCCTGAAACGCAGAGAGGGAGGTGGAGAGGCAGATGGACACCTGCAGCCTCTCAGGGACAGGGGTGAATCTGGAACTCTTGTGCCAGAAATGCAACATGAAAGCATTGGTATGCCAAAAGGCAGCTTCATTCTTCCAAAGGGCAAGAAGTCTTTCATCACCTCTGGAAGTCTCAGGCAGTTAAACTTTTATTGTTTTTGTTGTTTTACCAAGTAAAGTCACCTTCCATAGAGGAACAGTTACAAAGATATTATAGTCCCTCAGCTGACCAGTAATGGATTCTGAGGCATAATTGTAATTGATTTAAATATAATGTATGCAAAGGTTTAGAATAGAGAGAGATTTGGTTTTTGAGTAAAAAATGGCATTTTCTGCCTGTGCTTTTTTTTCTATATACTTCAGCCTTCATTTTTGTCCATGTATACATCTGCTTTCCCCCCGCATTACATGGCATGGACAACTGGTAGTGGCACACTTGTTGCTGTGCTGATTGTCAAGGCACCAAGCAGAAGGAATGTCACTCCAGAGAGAGGGAAACTTTCAAGTTCTGAGCTGAGCAATGCTTGTGTCAAAAACTGAAATGGGGACCAGGGACATAGAGTAGTGGGATGAGGGGACAAGTCTGCCATGTCTCGTCTCAGCTATGTGTGGGTCTGGTGCTCATTTGTGGCTAGCAATTTTTCACACTCTATTCCAAAAAAAAAAAAAAAAAGTGGCTCTACAACCTTTGCTAAGCAAAGGTAACCTTGAAAATATTAAATGATATTAAATGGTGATGCTAAATGATGCATGCAGAGGCATGCAGAGGTCAGAAGTTATTCCTCTCTCAAACAGGTTATTCAGCATTTTGCTGAGTAAATTGCCAGAAGAAACACCATGGTAAACTCATATCCCATACAACCATGATGTGGAGAGAGCTTCCCTTGCCCTTCCCCTGTGCCTGGGCTGCTCCTCACAGAGGATGCTGCAGCACTCAGTGGCTGAGATCTCTTCAGCACAACAGGGCCTTGGGGACTTTTATTTTGTCAGGCAGCACGGTGCTTTTTGTTAAACCAGCTCTCTCCCCAGAGCTAAAAACAAAAACAGCAGAAAAGCTTTAGCAGCAAGGTGGTGTGTTTCTAGCAATAAGTGGCATGGCAGTGGGAGTGCAGGTTGGCTGATGGGGAACAAAAGGGGTGAGCAGTGAAATGAGTGCGGGAAGAAGTTTCTGTAAGAAATGCAACATAATTTCTGCAACTTGCTAACAGGCCTAAGCCAGTTCAGAGGTGGCCTTTTTTTTTTTTGCATTGCAGATCCTCAGGTCTCTAGTGAAAATGTGTTGGGTAAGAATATCTACTGTAATTTCAAGGGACAGATACAGGTTTTTTTTGTTGCTGTTGTTGTTGCTTGTTGTGGTGTTTTTTTTTTTTTTGTTGTTGTTGTTTTTTTGTTTTTGTTTTTGTTTAATGAAAAAAATTGAACGATTGTCTTGGAAAACATAGAGAGGTGCCTGAAAATAAAGGCTTGAGGAAGAACAGTGTTCTAAAGTACTAAGGATGTGACTAAGTTCAACTGAGGTATATGAGCTACAGAGCTATGCTGAAGGCAGTTTAGCAGCATACTTCAAGGGTATAAATCTACCAGCATGATGTTAATGATGGTCTGTGCCTCCAGAGCAGAATACTTTTGCTTCTGGCTTGCTTGAAATCTAAGTGGAGGAGGCCCTGGCTATCTGCTCACACATCTGTGAATTCACACCCTAATTGGTCCTATGGAGTGTTAGGGGGCAGACAGCACAGAAATGCAGGTGCTGGGGTGGACTTGTCACTGCTGGCATGGTGACATGATGCTGCAACTGGGCCTCACACAGGCTGTCAGTGTGCAGATCTGTGCACCTTCCTTTCTTCTGATCCAGAAGTGTAAACCCTGCTCCGCTGAAAACCCAGCGACTCTTAAAACTCATTTAGGAGCTTTGGATAGTCACACTTTTGTGTTAAGTAATTCTTTTGCCACTTACCACAGCTGTGCTGACCTGCAGATGAGTGGAAGTAAGATATTTTCCCTGAATCTCTCATGAGAAGCAGCCCCTCCTGGCCTAACTGTGGGTGATTGGGCTCCTTGGACCAAAATCACATGGCCACTATGCGTCCTTCGGGCCCATTTGTTTTTTCTAAGGTATAATTACTACTCCATGTGGGTTTTAGCAAGCTCAGCAGGTCAGAAATAATATAAAGGCGGAGCTGTATGTTACTGAGGTAGTGTTCTTCTTTAGCTGGAACATGTGTTGTATTTTCCAGAATGTGTTATGAGGTGATAAGCAAGGAGGCATACACTGTGCAGTCAAATAAACCTGGGTGCAGCTTCAATGATACTGTCAGGAGTGGTTCCCAGGGTGTGTTGTCCCCCAGATCATGCCTGAGCGATGCCTTGGAGAGCATCTGTTGGTACAGTCTGAACCCATTCCCTTTGTTCCTTGTGCCCACTAGCAGCTCTTCCCAGACACTGGAGGAAGACACCCTGCCACAGAGAGGCCAGGCACAGGCAGTGGGCACCATCGGAAGGTATCACAGAGCTGTACATGGTTATCAAGGGTGTTTGGGAATATGCATCCATGAGCACCTGCTGTACCCCTTGCTGTCTTGTTCAGGTCAAATCATGGAGTTAGTCTGTACTCATTAAAAAAAAAAAAAGAAAAGAACGAAAAATAGAAAGGAAAAAAAGCATTGTAGAACATCAAAACTGGAATCTGAGTAGATAATAAGAAAAACCTATTGTTTTATTCATGTGTTCAACTTGGAGTATCCTTTATGCCTCTGAGATTTTGTCCAGATTGAAAGAAAACAAAAATGTGTTTACTCTGCTCAATGCTTAAAGTATCGTTATTCCAATTTTCTTTATTGTGAAGCCAAGCTGAAGGGGTGGGGAGATGAAGGTCACTGGCCAATCAGACTTTGGAACCCCCAGCCACTAACAAAACAACTATTGCTGATAGCTGCTCCTAATCTGGGGGAAATATTTCAGATTTAAAGCCAGATGTAATTACTACTCCACCCCAACCTCGTCCCCAGCCCTCCACATCTTTCTACCTGTAAACAAAAGCCTTCAACTGCAGTCGATAGAGAAGCATTGTCAAGAAATCTACCCTCTGTAGCCTTTGCTTTTTAAAATTCTCATTGACCAAGAGTTGTTTGAGATTCTAGTGTTTTTCCAAAGAGTTGCTCAAGCTTTTCCACATTCATCATTTCAGATCTTTCTGTTGCTTTTGTGGTTGTTAGATTGGGATATAACAAACTGTTTTAAGGTTTTGAGCATATAATTGGCTCTCTTGTTGATCCACTGAAGTCAAACTAAAGCTCTCATTTTAAATTGTGAAAAGGATACATCTAATCATTTATGTATTGTGCAATCATAGAGGAAGATATTTGCTTTGTGAAATGTATTTAATTTACAGAGCTGTGGTTCTGTTCATGGAAGACAGCATTCATGTCTGTCATATATAATGTTCTATTCATAAAAGAATAGATTCATTATAATTGTCATGCAGAGGTTACAAATGGAAAAGGAATTAAAATGGACAAAAGAATTCTTTTTCTTAGTAAAATTAAAGCATAGCTGTCAGTAGAATGAGTTTGGAACCAAGCTGGTAAGAGAATATATGAGAAGGTATAATAATTATACCGCTGCATTGAACTAAAGAGTTATGTTTGTCAAAATGTCTTAGTGAATTTGTATATTTATAAAAGTCATACTGATTCAGGTTTTCTGTTATTTAGCTTGGTTCCTTTGATAAAAGCTCAATGCAGGATGAGTTAAAACTGAAAACTTAATTCCAGTGACGTTAGCATCGCAATGCTTGAACCAATGATTGAGTCTTTGTCTTCCAGAGAGCCAGAACCGGAAGGGATTTAAGACAGAAAAGAGTTGCATTGTGACGTGAATTATTTTTTCCCTTATTTGTTTCTATGCATGGCTGTCCTATTCAGCTTTTAGGTGCTTGCAGCTTTATGGATAATAATAATATTATTGTGATAGTGGATATTAGGAGTAAGTATATATTCCCAAATAACTCTTTGCTTAGAAAATGTTGTGTCTCTTTTCCTTTCCTTTTCTGAGGAAGATAAAGTCCAGTGTGGTCCCTTTTTAAATTTTGAAAGGTGCCTCTTCACCATTGATTGAAGTTTATGATGTGCAAATCCCTAACATTTCATGTGGCCCCTGCAGTGGAAATAAAATACTTCATTAAGATGAGCCCAGTCCAGCTGCCACTCAAGTTGGTGGATCACATCCTATTGATATCCGTAGGGGTTTGGTTTAGCTCCATGATGGAAATTTTCTGTTTTACCAAGATCCATCACTATTTTCCCATTTCCTCTATACATAAAACCTGTGATATTTATGCAGCAATTTTACCAGATGGTTCTTGAATCATCTATTTTCAATGACAAATGAAAAGACCAGAATCGTATATAAAGGCTGAATTAATCTTTGTAATTAAATGGAACATTACTTTGCTGTGAATGATTTTAGCTTTCAGAATGTATTTCATGCTAATTTTTCAGCGAACTGTAATTGTATTAATGTTTTTTTTTTATTTTTAGAAACTTGAAAATGGTCTTCACAAAGTTATTGTGAGTCAAGTTGATATACAGAAGATCTGTGTCAGACTCATATACTTTTGTTGGGGTGAGATGCATAGAAACTTTTGTTTATCTATATGACAGTGAGTTATCAGTACTTGGTGTTACTAGCAGGCCTACAAAGTAACCAAATTTGATTTTGGTGGGCAAAAAAGGCTATCTGAAATCTCACACACCATTTGGTGTCAAGTGAAAATTTCACTAGACTGGAGTGAAGCATCAAAAATGGGTGTTTGTTTCCACCTTAGCAAGTTGTTAGGAGTGAAAGGCCTTTTGTTGCTTTGTCTCTGTAGGAAACTGATCTGCAGTGCTCACATCATGAGTGAAAGGCACGCTCAAGATAAGATCCCCACTGTGTGGAAGTCAGTGGTGGATCTTCCTGGCGTAATCAGTGGCAGAGGGAGTAGTTGCACACCAGGTCCTCTGCCTTGGAGCCAGCTCTCTTTGCCTGCTTGTATAGAAAACTGTTATTGTGACTTCAACGTTTGCTGCTGCTGTGCATCACCCCCTGCAAAAGCCTCTCACTTTCAGTGATGGGAGAAGAAGTCCAAGGAGGTGATTGGAGGGACTGGATACATTGGAGGGAAGGGAAGCCATCCAGAGGGACCTGGACAGGCTGGACAAGTGGGCCCACGAGAACCTAATGAGGTTCAACAAGGCCAAATGCAGGGTACTGCACTTGGGCTGGGGCAATCACAGGTATTTATATGAACTGGGGGAAGAACTCCTCGAGAGCAGCCCTGCAGAGAAGGACTTGGGGTCCTGGTGGACCAGAAGCTGGACATGAGCCAGCAGTGTGCGCTGGCAGCCCAGAAGGCCAGGTATGTTCTGGGCTGCATTAAAAGAGGAGTGGTCAGCAGGGAGAGGGAGGTGGTGGTCCCCCTCTACTCGGCTCTTGTGAGGCTCCATCTGGAGTACTGCGTCCAGGCCTGGGGCCCCCAGCAAAAGGAAGACGTGGAGCTCTTGGAACGAGTTCAGAGGAGGGCCACCAAGATGATCAGAGGGCTGGTGCACCTCTCCTGTGAGGAAAGGTTGAGGGAACTGGGCTTGTTTAGCTTGGAGAAGAGAAGGCTCCGGAGAGACCTCATTGTGGCCTTCCAGTACTTGAAGGGAGTGTATAAACAGGAGGGGGAATGATTGTTCACGAGGGTGAATAGCGATAGGACAAGGGGGAATGGTTTTAAACTTGAGACAGGGGAGATGTAGGTTAGATATTAGGAGGAAGTTTTTCACACAGAGGGTGGTAACACACTAGAACAGGTTGCCCAAAGATGTTGTGGATGCCCTGTCCCTGGACGCATTCGAGGCCAGGCTGAATGTGGCTCTGGGCAGCCTGGTCTAGTGGTTGGCAACCCTGCACTCAGCAGGGGGGTTGAAACTTGATGATCTTTGAGGTCCTTTTCAACCCAGGCCATTCTATGATTCTATGATTCTGTGATTCTATAATTCTATGATTCTATGAGTTTCCTTAAGTTACCAACAGCCTAATATAGGCTGATTACTTAACAGTAGCTGGAGGAAATACCCCATCATTCCTTTTCTTCCTGTACATGTGGTTACTTAACATGCAAACTAGTGAGAGAAATTAATTGAGCCTTTAAACTATAAAAAGTTGTGCATGATGCATTTACAATGGATTCATGTGCAATTATCACATTGTTGGTTCCTGTACATTTGTCACATTTTATTTGCTTTGCCCATGTGTGTGCACACTTCCTGGAAGGCTGATATTTTAATCATACTTTTAATCCTGTCAGGGGCAAAATACTGACTTGATTATCAAAGAACAAGCCAGTCTTAGGAGAGCTTTTTACTTTCTAGTGTTTTATGAATAAGGAGTCTTCAAATTGCCATTAAGTATTATTCAAGTGAATAGAAAAGCTATTCAAGGAAGCAAGAAATTTCCAACATGCAAATTTAGAAACCCTCTCCTAGCAAGACGCTTTCAAACTTATCTGCTGTGTAGATAAGTTGGGCTCTGTCCTAGGCTTAGCTGAAAGGGTTTGGACCTAATGCAAAGCTGTTGGGAGGAATCTCAGTGGAGCAATTCCCAGGGACTCCAAAGGGCTTCCTACATCCTCTCAGGAGTTTTGCTTTGGCTATAGGTAGCAGTCCCCTCCACCAAGAGCCCCACATCCTTCACTGTTGGCATCAGGGGACTTACTGATGTGTCGCAGCATCTTGACCTGCTGCCAGTGCTGCCTTCCTGGTGTGCCTGCATGGGCTCTAAGGGCCTAGACCTCATCCTGGTTGGAGCCAGGGTGCTGGAAACAGTCTTCTAGAAGGACATCCTTAGTCTCTCTGATCAAGTAAGCTTATTCCTCTCTTTCTCCCACACCAGCATGTGCTATGTGGTGGAGATTTTGTCTGGCCCTGGGAGAATACCTCAGCAGGAGGTTTGGTTGTCTCGTGAATAACATTAGGACCGATTGAGACACATTTCTTTTGTGGGACAAGATATATAGCAATATGTGAATTGTAGTTGTACTGATTTGCCCTCCATCAATTCTTGCTTTTCAAAAAGGCTTCTAAATGATGTTGTTTATTTGTGATTTTCCAAAAATTCCAGAGCCAAAAGCTTTGTTTCATAATGGTGCTTTCGCATGTAGCTACGTTACATGATAGCAAATTAAGTCAATGTTTTAGTAACAGTGTGCTTTTCTGAATCTTTGTTATCCTACATGACTGGTGGAACATTCACAAAGACATAAGAATTACACTGCTATTAAGTTCTACCTTAGCATTTAGGCAGACTTCTGCAACACATATCATGGTAAGAATTTCTAAGTAACATATGCAATAAAGTAACATTTTTCCCTAAATATATATGTAACAAAATACAGACAGATTAAGCCATTGTTAAAACATCAAAGTACTAAGAGCAGCATTACTTTCTGAGTTTCAAAATACTCGGAGACAAGCTTTGTTATTTAACAGTGTTTAGTGTTGACTCCATAGCAAAGTATCTCAGTGGCATCTGACTGTTTGTCCTCATGCATGGAAATCTTAAGCTTATAACATCAGTTGTCAAAGATTCAAAGCAAGACTTTGTGCAACTCGACAAATGAGCCTATTACTCCTGAAGTAGCCTGGTTAGGAGAACTCTTCCTTTCTTCCTTTTCTAATGCAGCAGGGCCATGACAAGACTAAATAATTTAAGTATAGCTGAAATATAAAATTAATATTATTATTGAAGTATTAAATATTATTTAAGTCAACCTACATCACACCTGCTATTAAGGAGCCTGGAGGAGGAACCATTCTCCTCCATGAAGATATTTGGTTAAGGAATGGGTTTTTTAAAGTTTTTCAGCACTTTTAAGCGCTGAAAACTGGCATTTCCATACTGCAGCTCTCACTGGGCTGCTTGGAAGAAGAGACAGATGGATGTGGTAGATATTTCACAAGGACTCCTAAATGTCCACATAGGGAAGGAAAGATGAATGTGTTGTGATCATGACGAGACAACTACTACTGTAGGTCTGAGGGCAGTGCCCATCTCTACTTCTTTGAGTAAAAGAGTGCTACCAGACCCAGGCTGGCTTTGTAGCCTTCTGCATTTACAGCCCATGACATGTGAATCTTTTTGCTTTCATTTGGAAGGCAGTCTAGAAGGTTTTTAAAGGATACACTGTATTTTAAAAAAAACCAATAATGTTATTTTATATGCCAAAATACAATCAACAATTTTTGATTGACAAAGTACTGGCTAAATCATGATTGAAATGGCATTGTACCGACAGAGTTAATACTTTTGGCAAGTTGCACTGTAAATTGTTCTTAAAATATTACTCTTCATCATATAAGTTAATTAAATAGATATGATGTAAATACCAAAGTGTTAAGGGGTCAATTAAGTAGATTCAACTCAGAGACTACTTCAAGTAATTCAGACGATGACTGGAACGCATGCAGAGCATTTGATCCACTGAATTCGTGTAAGCAGCTGACTTAATAGAAACTAAAACTGATGAGTTTTGCACTTTGCTTTATCTAGACTAGTATAACAACTGGGACTAAAATACTGAAAATGGAAAATGAAATTTTCCAGCCTCTTGCAAAAGTTCAGTCAGCTGGACCTGACAGCACCATCAGCAACAAAAAATAGATGCTCTTGATTATATACAAACTTGCAGATGTATTGTGCTCTCCTCTCTTTCCCTTTTTTTCCCCTCAGGCATTTAAACTATCTTGAAAGGCTGCTGTACCTTCTGGAAAACTGAGAAAACATTCAGCTGAGAGTTAATTTGGCTCATTTCATATTTCCTGTTCAGCATTTGTCTTCCATTGTTTTTTTTTTTTCCACTGGGGATATTTGCATGACAATGGGATCTTTCTTGCTTAAGAGTTCATCTGCTCCTGCTGCTAATTTCCCACCTGAAGTTGTAATCTTCTATTTGAGACATCTTAATTATCTCAACCGCAATTAATTGTGATGTCACAAGTGGAGGATTATGACTTTAGGTTGGAAATGAGATTGAGAAATTGAAGGAGTTTCAAGAAGCTAATAGGTTTTTCTTCTTGAAAATAAAATAGAAGAGAGTTTTTGTTAAACTGAGGCAGTCCCCTATCAGCTTTCTTACTGTTGTGGAACAAATGATTCTAATTCTTGCTGTCTTTGGTCTTCATGAGAGGCTTTGTTGTATGAGATGCTGTGGAGTGGAAAAAAAGGGCAAGGGTTTTATTGTGGAGAAAAGGGGACCTTCGCTTGAACTGCCATCTCATGCAGAAAGAGAGAAATAGAGGACAGGGGGCCACCGAAGAGGTCCAGGATCTGCTTGCAGATAGAACACAGTGTTGGTATGACTCTTGTTTGTTTAAAGCCCAATCAGTTTGTTGCATTTTGTATCTTGCAATATTCACTTGCATTTAGGCTTTTGACTTTCCAGACAATATTTGTGGAAGAGTTTTTTTTGTGAGGGATGGAGGAGAACCCAAAAACTTTGAGGAGAAATAAAGTTCAGCTTCCCAAAAACATAGGAAATGAAAACTTTGTGCTACCCTGATCCATCACAGCTTTAATTTATTCAATGGCTTTGTCACATTACACTTCTTTGTATGTCATCTTATCCTTTCATATTCTGCTTTTCTTTTGGAAATACACTGTTTTCACAGCAATGCTCTGTCTGGGTGACCTGCTGCTGGTTTTGTGAGGCCATTGCTAAAGTTGTTTATATCTTTATGAAGTGGCAATACTCATCTACAGCTGCTGTCAATTCACACCAGCATGTGTACATGGATTACACATAAACACTGGGACCAGTTCATGACTGAAAAGGAATAAGACAAAGGAAGGCTAAGTGTTGTATTTTAACACCCTTAATGATGTTAGGGAAAGGCTAAAGGCTGTAAATTAGAGGACTAAAAGTAGAGAATGAACTAAAGGTCAGCCAAGTGGTTTTAGGAAAGTGAAATGTCCATCAGAAAATTGTTCACCCATCCTCAGATGTAAAGGGAAGTGATCCTCAGTGAAATCATGCTGATTTGCTCTTGCTGGGATACAGGCTTAGCCACATCTGTGAACTTAATATATTTTAACACTTGGATGTGTACCAGCTGCTGGGCCATTTCCTGGAGTCTTCTGGAAAACACTGAAAAAAAGGCATTTGACCATTTGATTATCTCAGTTACTGGTAGAAAAGATCAGCTGTTAAGAGTAAGATTTTCGTTTTCAAACACATTGCTGTAATTCTGCAAAAACTCTGCAGGTGTCAACAGACCCACTGTGATAATCTGACCACGTTGTGAAGTGAAACTCATTTGTGGCACTGAGTTTACCTTGTAGGCAATTTGGTTTGAAGTTAAATTAAGATGCCCTCAGAGAGACATAATACTATCCAATGGAAAATAATGGGAAAAAAAGGTCATACACTGAGAAATGCTTATATCTGCCAATACTTACTTTCTTTTTTTTTTTTTTTCAAAGGCAAAAGCAGTTATGGCAAAAGTGGGTTACCCTCAGTTTATAATGAATGACACATATATTAATGAAGACATCAAAACAGTAAGTGTCAGACTTGCAGCTTTCTTCTTTTACATCTTGGGACCATTCTTGGCTCTCTTCTACTGCTGTCTAAAATCAAAGCCTTTCTTTTGTTTTGCCCGCATCTGGAGTTCCACTTGCTTGGTTATTTTTAAACATTGGGTTAAGCTCTAGTGCATAAAGCGTCAATGATGTGTTGAAGTGAGAGGGCCACCAGGCTTGCTGGCAGTAAAGTTTACATGGGTGCAAAGAACCTTCCAGCTACTAACCATTTTTCAGGTTAAAAGTAACCCAGCATAAATTTTGTATTTAGTTATAAAAACAAAACAAAAACATATTTCCTCAAGGTAACAGCCTTCAAAAAACTTAGTGCATCTTTTTTGTCTGAATTATCACAATTGGTGCCTATGCAGTGTAGGGTCTCTCCTCTTTCTCCAGGCTAGGAATTTTCTTAGCTTGTTGATATCATGTCTGCAGGCCCTAACCACTGTACAGCCCTACAGTTAGACATGCCGGACAAGGATACTGTTGGGGCCTCCTTCCTGAACCAGTATTTATTCAACCTAGTGACAGCCGGAAGGAAGATGATGAAGAATAACATATTTTGTCATTTTCCAAAGAAGTAATTGTGGCATATGTGTGATGAATTGTATTACCGCAAGTCACAGGCAAAGCAGAACCACAAATTCAATCTTGAACCGCTAACATCCAAGTAGGGATAGTGTTACGTTGCCAGAGAACGGGAAAGAGCACTAAAAGGAGGCATGATTTATTGAGGGTCCTTGGAAGAGCCAACTCTACAAGCTTAGTCCTTGCTCATGGACGAGTAGGGTTAGGTGGTGCTGTGAAGCCAGTGCAAAAATACAGAGGATGCAACCAGCTTTGCCACTTAGGGTACGGAATTACTTGCCCAGACAAGTGGTTATACCTAGCAAAATAATAATAATAATAATTGTTAATCACTGTTGGAAAAACAAACAAACAAACATTTAAATCTGATGTATAACCCCCTCACAAATCCTGGTATTGCTTTAAACTGACGACAGGGATTTCAGCTGGATTTATAAAACATTAAAATACCTTTTTCTTGCATGGTTAGTTGCGTGCATGGGTTGCTAATAGATTTGGAGGCTTGTGGGAACATGGAACCCTATGGCTGTATGAGTTAAGGCGAGGAATGGTAAAAACCTGTGAAAAAGCAGCAGAATCCTCCAAGGGCGCACAATACAAAGCATCTGCAATGAAATGCAAAACAAACAGAGAAAAAGAGGTTTTGTTACTGTCTTAAAAGTGGTTTTAAAATGAACTTTTAAAAATGAGGATAGACCTGTTTCCTTACAGAAAAGAGGCTGCCTTATAATAGCCATAGATACATGCAGTCTGCAATTTGTCACTGGGTACTTCTGATTTCCTCAGCTGCATCTGCACAGGTGAAAGCTTTTCTAATATTCCAGTCCCTTGTGTAAATCCATTCATGATCCATTTTTAAACTAACATTAGAAGATATTTATTCTTCCTACCAAGTGTGGAAATTTCATTTGTTTTGATCATGTCTAAAAAAAAAAAATTATTATTTTTTTAATTAAAAAGTTCTGATTGTTTCTTCAGCTCTTGTTTGCTTGGACATGTTCTGAAAAATATCTGTGCTTTGCCTATACAGCTGAAGTTTACAGAAAGTGACTATTTTGGCAATGTATTACAAACTCGCAAATATGCAGCCCAATCTGATTTCTACTGGCTTAGAAAAGAAGTTCCAAAAACAGAGTGAGTAGACAAAAGATAAATTTTCATACTCTTTTAACAATGTTTTAATTTATAGTATTTAATTTATACAATTTCACTTTAATAGAATTGTAGGCGCAGCAACATATTGCAATAAAAATGCTTATGGGCAAAAAAAAAACCCAACAGTTATTCAGCAACTCCTGTGGATATTTTTATCACAGAATTGCTTTTTTCATTAAGTTCTAGATATTCCTATTTTGATGCATAATAGTCATATGCTTGCAGCTTAAACTTTTAATTTAATGAAAAAAGGAGTAATTGAATCTCAGTTAAAAGTGGATTATGTCTCTTGGTCACAGTTAGAATTTGGAATGGTACAGCAGGGATTTATGAAATAAATTTTCTATGAATGGAACCATTATCAAGAGGTAATGTTATTATTATTAGTAGTAATCAGCACTGTTAGTTACCTGCTGTTGATAGCAATGATATGGACTAAGACATGATTTAATTTACATATGTTATATTTATTTATTTGTAAACCTGAGAATACAAATTGTGTCACATACAGTCATCAAATACATGAAAGAATCAGTCTCTCTTCTTACTGGTGGGTATTCAAATCCTTTAAGTGCAAATTAAAGCCTAAACAGAAATTAATTACTCTAATCATGCTACTTAAAAATGACTCCTCCTGCATGGAGACCTTGAAATCAGTGTGGCTGCTTAGCTCCTGTGATGCAATTTCCTTATGGTCCCAGAAATTCTTGCTCATACTGAACTGTATCTTGTTTTGAGGATGGTAGAGGGTGCCAGCAGGAGAGGCACAGCCTGTGCCTCCTGAAGGTTTTGTAATTTGGTCCTGTGTACTCGAGGGGCTGTTTGTAGCTTAATTTTAATGGTGAGTTTTACCTTCTTGTCTAACTTCCATCAGTCTGAGGTACGACAAAGCTGGCCTTAAATGTATCTGATCTTTCCACATTTTGACTATCAGACCACTTCTTTTTGATGCTTTTGTTTCTCTTTCTGTCTTTCTGTCTTTCTGTCTTTCTGTCTTTCTGTCTTTCTGTCTTTCTGTCTTTCTGTCTTTCTGTCTTTCTGTCTTTCTGTCTTTCTNTCTTTCTGTCTTTCTGTCTTTCTGTCTTTCTGTCTTTCTGTCTTTCTGTCTTTCTGTCTTTCTGTCTTTCTGTCTTTCTGTCTTTCTGTCTTTCTGTCTTTTCTTTCTCCCTTTTTGTTTTTTTTAAGCCTGTATCTTTCATTGAACTCCACAGATCATTGGTCTACACTGAAGCTTGACACTGTGTTAATAGAGAATTACCCTTGGGGATTGTTTGTTTTCTTTTTTTCCTCTTTTTCTTAGTTAATTAGCTTTTAGCAAAATATTTACATTTAGAGATAGATATTATAAAATGATCCATGCTGTGGACTGATAAATAAGGAAAAGAGTATATAAATAAATAAGTTAACGCCTAGTCTTTACTACCACCATATTACCTGCAAAAGTGAAGCACTATATTCATTTAGCAGACAGTGCAGATTTCTCGGCAATCAAAATGGACTCTTTCATCAGCATAATTGACTATATGGAAAATCAAAGTGTTTGTTCACTTAGAACACCAAGGAAGCACTGTCATGGGACAGACGGAGGAGCTGAGAAGGCAAAGGAGTTCAATAAAGAGGAACGTGGATTTCAAAGTGGAAATAGTTATTCTGGAAATACAACAGTTTTGTAATCTAAGAAGCAGAAAAAAGTCTCCCAAACCAGAAGTATTTTACAAAATTCTTTCTCCTATGTTTTGCTCCCTCCTGACCTAGTGGTCACCTGGCTGAGTGAAAAGGAATGGGGAGGACTCAGGTGTGGTGTTGCTCTGGCTATGGATGGAGGGATGCACGGGGACACATTTCATGCTGGCTGTTGCTGAGGAGATGTGATGTTGTACTGGGGTGCCCAGGGGCTGGATACCCTGAAGGCACGCCAGTCACAACACCTGCCTCAGATACTGGCCATGATCCCAGCAGCTGGGTGGGGAGCTGGCTTTTGTCTTCACAGCTAGCTCTTTCAAACCAGAGGGTAAGTGCTAGTATCAGGAGAGAGATGTACCTGAGGGATTTGTGGCAGCAGCTGAAGAATATGATGCCTGAAGCAGTGCCAGTTGGATGGACAGGGCTAAATGGAGGTGGCAAGGCTGGAAAGGGAGAGCATGGGAGGGAGGAGACCAAGCGTGAAGGCAATTACCTTAATCCAGGTGAGACATGACTGGAACAGGAGGAGGTGAAAGGCAGCACATGGGGAGGTGATGGCAGTGTGGAAGGGAGAGACAGAGGAGAATCAGGGTTTTGGTGGCATTTATTTATCCATCCTTGGAACCATATATGTTAATGTGTGTAAATACTCATGTACATAAAAACAAACATCTTTTTAACAGTGATTGAATCTATGCTTCCCAATGCCTATAGCATACTTGCACATAATAAGAAGTTAGAGAACTTTCTGAGCATCTCACTTCATTATTATCATCTTTTTCCTTTGAAGTCAGGAAATCTCAAAGATTGTTTCACTCAGCTCTCCATGCTGGAGTTGTAGGCATCTTGTAACCCTGCTGTAGGACACACAGGAAGTGATCCTGGATTTTCTGCAGGACTTATTTCAATTTTTCAGTCACACACTGTTGTCAGTTCTGGCCCTTGGTTCGCTGCCGAGAAGGGCAGCTTTGAGATGTGCTGGGTTGGATGTGGTTAGGGACACCACAGAAACCGCTCAAAAAAGGAAAAGCAGCCACAGAAGATGCTGGACAGGCTCTTGACTGCCGGAGGGCTCTGAGCTTAGAAATACTGTGAGTGGGCCTGCTCTGGAGAGGAGGGGCTGGATGGAGCCTAATGGAGCCTTTTCCTGACCTCTGAATCTCAGTTTAAGCAGTGATGTGGTACTGGAGGCCACAACTGTCCTTATTGCTTCCCCAGACCTGAGGGAGACAGATGGCAGCCTAACCTGGGAGGCTAATGCTCTATTTTTATGCACGAAAATGTATAAATTTGGCTAACAGTGTGAACAGGAAATACACTCTTCAGAGTTACCTTGAAGATGACTTCCCCTTTAGTAGATTTTTTTTATTGCCTTTTCTTATCTTTTGAGGAGATTTTCCAGATTCCAGCTTCATTAGCAACTCTGTACCAGAGTGATTAACTCAAAAAGTTGAGGAAATAAATTGCAACTTCAGTTCATGCTTTGCCGAGAATTATAGAAATAAGCTTTTCCGTGCATGGTAAGGATTCCCAGTCAACACTTCACGTGATTGACAACATAGCGCGCTATGTTCTCAACTCAGGAAGGAAGATATGCTGAAGAGAGCATAACACATAGCATAAGCAAGTGTAACACAAGCCTAACAGAGTACCTGCCTCAGTTGTTATTTCAGTGAAAGATTTTTTCCGCAAGAGATCTCAGATTTACAAGTATAAAGTCTGCCGCGTTATGTTTTGACTGCTGCAGAATTTGATAGGTAATGTTACAGGACTTCACTCACAGCTGTTCCTCTTTCACATGCTAATAAGAAAAGGAAACAGTGAAAGCAATTAGTCTGTAGTTAATGGGAGCTTAGATTTTGTTATGCCTGTCTTTTCTATACTTCTGATAATAGAACAAATGCACAGACGTAACTAGATCTAGAGCAAATGCCCAGGCAACCTGACTTCCAACAGGAATGTGAGAGCTATTTCTAAATTTGCTTCACCTTAAAATTTAACACTGACAGCTATTTATTACAGCTCCTCATATACTAATTTGATGTATTATTAGTTAAGGGCAATGAACCTGGTGAGGGGTCTGGAGTGGCTTCTTATGAGGAGCGGCTGAGGGAACTGGGATTATTTAGTCTGCAGGAGTCTCAGGGGTGACCTTGCTGTTCTCTACAACTGCCTGAAGGGAGGTTGTACTGGGGTGGGGGTCGACCTCTTCTCCCATGTGACTACCAATAGGATGAGAGGGAATGGCCTCAAGTTGCCCCAGTGGAGGTTCAGGTTGGATATTAGGAAATACTTCTTCTCTGAAATAGTGGTCAGGTGCTGGAATGGGCTGCCCAGGGAGGTGGTGGAGTCACTGACCCTGGAGGTGTTCAAGGAATGTTTAGATGTTGTACTGAGGAGTGTGGTTTAGTGGGAAATGTTGTTGATAGGTGTATGGTTGAACTGGACGATCTTAGAGGTCTTTTCCAACCTTGGTGATTCTATGATTAAGGTCTGCTACTGAAGGCTCAGTTGTTTCAAGGAACTCACTGAAAAATGCTGACAGATTTGAGGTGAAGTTGTTCATCTTGTCGGAAGTGGTCTCTGTTATTTCTGTTCTTTTGTGGAAAATGCTTTCTAAATCTTCTTGAGGATGGCTTGGAATGGTACAACAGAATGCTGGAGTGCAAATATGCTCTTTGCCAGAGCGTCTAAATGTCAAACATGTAATTCAACAAGTATATTCTGCTTGTCGCTTGGAAACTCTTTCCTTTGTGACTCCTTGGTATAGCTTCCTATCTGCTTGAAAATGTAACAAATTTCATACTGAGTTGTTCCTGAGGCCTTGTTGTGTAACAGTTACTTGGAAAGAACATAGGACAATTTTACACTGAGAAAAATGAGACTGCTATTGGTCTGCGGCTTATACCACGCCCAGGAGACAAGATGGGCTCTGCTGTAGCAATGGTAGATCATGAAGGAAGGAGTAGTCTTGGGATAGAGATGTTGTGATAAGACTCAGTAACTTGTCTACAAGCTACGAGCTAGGTTCATAGGTATCAAAGTGTGGCCAGCAGCAGTGTGATGTCCTTGGTTTCTTTCAGGCTAAGTGAGGTGTTTCTGTGGTGAAAAATACACATATCACTATGGTTAGGTCCTCACCCAGTAAAAACAGATTTAGACATTTACTGTTAGAGAGGTATTGCTTGCAGACTTGTACTGTTAGAGAGGCACTGCTTGTCAGTGAAGAGCTCTTCAACCGCAGCTTGAGGTATTTCCTATCCTGAATGAGATGTGGTGAGCCTAGTGTGGGCCCCGTAACTGCAACAGCAAAGAGGATGGAGAGGAGATCAAAGCACATCAGTCTGTTTTGAAGTGTAAGTTATCTGCCTCAGGCCCTTGATCCTGTGACTGAAAATGAGGGAACCCTGTAAGACACGCACTGTAATACGGATTTATTAAAAGGGAATATTTGTGGTTCAGAAGCCTTTTTCATGCTTAAAAGATGCTGTTCAAGGGAATAGAAGGGATGTTTTAAGTGGAATAAACTGACAGAGTAAGGTGGAAGTTGCAGTGCTTTTTGTCTTTGCTCTAACTTCAGTGAAATCCAAATTAAAGTACTGAGTGTTTTAGATGGGTCCCTCTGAGGTCTCCTTGTCAAAAAGTGATAAGTCTTCCAGAGCTACTGCTAAACCAGAAGAGCAGGTACCACTGCACAGGTGGCTGGCTGGAATCCTTAACAATTCAGCTCATCAGTTTTGTGAACAAATGTGAAATTAAAATGTAGCAAATTACAGCCCGTAATTTATTATTTTTTTTCCCTTCATCATAGGCATTCTTTCTTAAATACTTCATTATCTCATTACATTACTTCTAATGTTTCGTTCCTTTATTAAGGAGAAAACAGAAACCACAACAAAATAAACAACCTCCCCCTGCTCCTCCCCTTCAGCATCTCCTAATAAACAGAAATGGGAGAATTATCTGTGGCAATTAGAGACTCTAATGTGATGGATGGTTAAGATGTTTACATGACATCACACTTGGCTTTCCTTGGTTACTTTTTCTAGTTGCTGCATTGTGAAATAAGCTTTGAACATGAGAGAAGCAGATAAATTTATGGATCAAAGAGAGAATGCTGCCATTCTGAAACTCTCCCATTTGCTGCATGGTTTTCGTGAGGACATGAGTTGCCAGAAAAACAGGCAGGATCTGCAGATAACTTGTTCATTTGATGGTGCTATTTTAAAGCACAAATCATGGACTTGAATGTCACCAGCATCACACATTTTCCATGTTCTTATAGATCTTCCTTTGCCTTGCTCATTGTTGTGCAGCTGCCATCTCTTCTCTTTGAAAGAAAATTTCCAAAGCATTTGTGTTACATTCATTACTTTTGAGCCTTACAAAACTTCTGAGTAATGTAAAGACATCAGGATTTTCCTTTTTAGACATTTATTGCAGTTGTTTCTAATTTATTATGAATTAACGACTAATTCTCATTATCTTTATTACTTTAATTTTCTCTTAGTTCTTCATTATAAAAGTGTAAGGTGAAATCTTGGGCTCATTGGAGTCATAATTTCCTCAGAGGGGATTTGGATTTTGTTGAAGTCTACTGAGATTTTTCCACTCATGTGGGTGAAATCACTGCTAATACAGATGAGCTTAGTCTAAGGAGCTCCATAAATCCTGTTTGCATTTCAGATCAAGGTTTCCTTCCAGTAGGTTTGGAAAATCTAACTCTGAGAATAAATGTTTATATTCCTTGTAAAATTTGTTTTGCTTTGCAAGATGTCTGTTTGTTTATGGGCATGCTGATATCCATGTTTGCTGAGCAGGGTACAGACAGAGAAGCCATTTATTTCAGACTTAGGTTCCCAGAAAGGACCTGCCCATGCTGTTGGCATCATCCTAATTGTACAAGTAGCTGCGCAGCAAAGAGTCTGAAACCACTCCAGGTGCTTAAAAATGCTCTCCTCTAATTTCAAGAGGGAGATTCTCCATACATGTTTGAAAGACGGATATAATAGAACTGAAGAGAGTTTTTACAGCTGCTATCAGTGTTGTACCTCTGTTGGGTGAAGTCAGGACTTCAGTTTATCAGCACAGCAGACCTCATGGGCACAGCTGTCACGTAGAAGTACAACAGATTCTGCAACAGGAAGCTTAGCAGTCACTGACTATGTGCACTTAAATTAAAGCCATTAAACAACAGATTTCAGTGTTCCAGAAACTGTAAGTAGCACATGTTGAACTGGAGAAATAATTAAACTTTAATGAATCCTAGATCTTTTACATTTTTGCATCTTTCCACTGAGTTAACTTTTTATCTTTGCTCATTGTATTCAGAGAGATGTTGAGGTGTACTGACATGATTTTTTTCTGCTCTCACTACAGGTGGTTTACGAGCCCAACTACTGTCAATGCTTTTTATAGTGCATCCACCAATCAGATCAGTGAGTATCTGAATTCTGAGCTTGCTTTTAAAGTGTCTGTTTGGAAAATGTACGTATCAAGCTTCACACGATATCTGTACAGTTTGTGCGAAAGTGACTATCAGGTGTGATGAAAATCAGAAATGCAGGCATAGTAAGACATCTTTAGTTAGAGGATAGTTTTGGAAAAGCCAGGGCTCCACAAATCGGAATTACTGCTGTTTAATAAGTTACTCCATGTCAGCTGATTTGCAGTAACTGCTTATGTACACTCTGTCCGTTGCAAGTGTGAAAGAAAAAATTAGCTTAAATCACTTCTATTAAAGTTGATATCATTTTCTATTTTCTGTTTGCTGCAACAAAAAGACACGCATGTACGCTGCCATAAATAAGCAGTAATAGGTAATAGGAATTAAGTGATAGGAATTCAATTCACTAGTATTAGTAAATATGCAGCAATAAACACGATTAGACAAAACTGTGATGTAGACCAGAGAACCTAAGAAGTGATCTCCAGTGGAGTTTTTCAGTATCTTCCAATGACGAGGAGAGGTATCTGTAGGTAACTGCTAGTATCTGCTCTTCCCTTTTTCTGTAAACAATTTTTTGCCTCCAAATTTAAATTCTTTTGTGTCTAAGTGAGCTCATTTGTAAAGCAAGCATGATAATTAAGCAGATCTTTTGATTAAAATTGGTTCTAGCCCTAGACTGCTCCACTTTAACTAGAGGACTGCCATCATTAAGCAGCCATGTTTTTGTCTATCGTCAAAGTGAACTTTTGAGGCGGGTTTCACTGGGTTGATCAAAGCTCTAAAGTACATCTCAGAAACGACAGTTGGTTTTCCTGCTAAACTGAGCACTGGCCACCACTGCTCTTTTAGATGTATTGTGTGGATGTAGAGGATACTGTCAGTGCAAAATGAGAGCTGTTGCTGTTACATCTTCTTCAATGTGAGATCCTTTCAAGTTTCAGCAGCATTCATCTCTCCCAGCCTCCCCACCATGGCACATTAGAGAAAGCTGCAGTGAGAGGCTGGAGCTTCTGAAGCTAAATTTCACACTTGCTGTGTCATGAAACAGAGGGCTGTCAAACATAACTTATCTGTCACAGGTGTAGAGATGACTGTGTTTTGTATCATAACTGCAGACTGTCTCATACTGCTGGCATTTGACCTTGAAGTTTGGATAGTGCTGCTCACTGTCCTTTTAAGACTGTTCCTAAGAGGAAAAGGGTTAAGGTTTTACAAATTTCTGAACAAATACTACATTTGCAATAAAAATGACATGAAATAGGAGGGGAGGCTTGAAGAAAGGCACAGCGCAAGTGGTCTTCCACCACTGACCAGTGTGTTTTGCAGAAGACATGGCTCCTGTGAGATATAGAGGGAACGTGCTTGGGTCTGAACCTGCTGATAAATATTTGTCATATCACTACCAAATTCCCATTAATGCTGCTGGGAGAGAATTGTGGCGCATGAGACTGAACTTAGCAATTGTAAGCATGCTGCTGTTGTAGGCTGTAGGGCAGATCTCACACCCAGGAGTTGTTGTCTTATCACTGTGCAGCTGTGTCCTCAGTAGTAATCCACAGCAAATTCTGCAGGGGCTAGTGATGTGCTGTGAAACCTGTGTCCTTCATAAACGCCTAGCTAAACAACATTAAAAATGCTCTTAGAAGAAGAAAATCATTTGAGAACAAAAATAAGCACGAGCTCTAACAAGTTAAATGTAAAGTGGGGATATAACAAGACCACAAAGGTTGGAGGAGCACCTTTCTAAGAGTATAAGAACTAATAATAAAACTTTTTTCAAATACACTGAAAGAAGAGTCCTTAAGGCATAAAAATAATGTAATTCTCTGTATTGGAAATATAAGCATGAGATAATATTCTCTCAGGTATTCCAAAGAAACTTTTTGACAAAATATGCCAAACAACCAAAGTTATCACTTACACTGGCCATTGCATAGGCAGAATAGGTGTGGCAAATGTCAAACCCTTTTCTTTGCAAAAGAGCATCCAGAGAGATCTAATAACATGCAGAAAAAAAATCATTCTAGCACCTATGTGAAGGAAACTGGCCATAACAAAGAAGAGTATGAACAAACAAACAAAATGGGAGGGAAGAGTCAATGTGACTTAATTTTTGCTTTTGCTTTAGAAAAGAATCATGCTTCCTTACTCTATTACAGCTTTTTGGAATTAACTTGTAAATGAGCTTGATAAATCATGTTTATTTCTATGGAACAATTTTCATGAGGTTGTTTCCCAGTGCTATTAATTAGAAATTGTCATGGGACAAGAAAGAAGGTCCTTCCATAAATAATGACTAATTAGAGGTGAGAAAAGGGGGTAGGAACAAATTAACTGCTTTCAAAATATTTGGAGGAATGTATTACCAGAAGGTCTGTGTTGGTCACTTTATTAGGAAACAATCAGAAAAAAAGAGTGTTCTCTCCTGAACAAAGGAACAGACAGATAGAAACTGATTCAGGAGGACAGATCCCTCTGCTGCTGATTGCTGAAGGTGTAACTGTCTACTGGCAGAACTGCCTCATAGATTCCCAGTGTCCTTTCCCTATACCTTTCCCTATACCAGAACAGTTGGTTGCCACTGGAGAGCAGAGAATGAGCTAGGCAGGCTCTTTGTCTTCTTGAGTGCTCTTGCTCTTCAGTGACCAAGCTAGATTTTAGTGTGTTCAAGGCCCATCTACTTCTGCTCTTGGTAAGTGAATCTACTAAGAAGCAGTATTTGAGAAAAGCAAATTTTGAAATGCATAATGCAAATCGTTTCTGGAAAGAAGCTTCTACATTAACTGGAAAGGTCTTGGTTGCAAAGTTGATTCTAAGAATTAAGATACCTCAATTTGGAAACAGAAATGTACTATGTGATATTATCAGCATAACCACAGCAACTACAAACTCGATTAGTCACTGAGGGCTTCATGAAACAATTTAGAGAAAAGGCACTGTTTGTTCCTTGAACTGAGGATTCTGAAAAGGAGCTGCCGTCAGGAACCTGCAGAAGTGGAGGAGAATGTGGCAGTTCTGATCACTTCTAGGAAGATGCTTCTGTTTTGCACAGGGAGGTCTCTAGCATGCTCCTGGCAATAGGATAATAAATTCTCTTGTCACTATAATCTGTTACTGACAAAAGCGTTACATAACAAATTGCAGTAATCTTCATACAATCTTCATATAAGGGCAAGTTGTTAGAGTTTTCAATGGCATCTTGACTACCCAATTGCTTGAAAGAAAAGGTCTTTCTTCACTGAAAGTGAAAATTAATGGACAGTAGAAACTAGATGACTTAGAAAATGGCTAGATTTGGGAGAATACAGCAAAATATCAATATGCAGAGATTGTAATGAATTCTGCCATGCTTCAGTGCAAACATCCTTTATGTTTGCTATTACTTCTTTTCATTTTCATTAGTAAATTATTGATAACTTGAATGTCCAACAATTCTGTTAATATTTGCAAAGGAGAAATAAGTATCAAGGTAAGATATGCTGCAAAGACCAAATTTATAAAACATGTTACATGTAATTTATCTTCTTATTAAAGTTTACTTCTGATGCTCTCTATACATGAGTTCTGCTTATTTCCAGTTTTTTTCCAAAGTGCCTTAGATTAACAATGATGCTTGTTTATATTGGCTGTTACTTGCCTAAATTCTAAATGTAATTTTCTTAGCATTTGCTAGTCGATTTCCCTTCAATTATAGGTACTTAATAAGGACAACAGGCACCTATCATTGCCTTTAGATGTCACAGAGGTATCTAAGTACACTTCATAAAATCTAAGCAGCATGAATGCTATCTTTTTTAATTATGATCACTGGAACACAAAAACACTTTCCCAATGAGAGTGTTTATTTTAATGAGCTCCAGAGCAGCCAATAAATACATGCTGAAAATGGATACAAGTGATGATCAAAGTACGCTAGCGTACTTCTGTTGAAGAAAAGGTTTTATTTCATTACAGTACTGAAATATTGGTCCTTGAATACGTGAAGGGTAGAAGAGAACTGCTCATTAGACATTTGGTGTATTTAGTTTTCCATTCCAAGTGTAGATATGCATGTCTCTGGAATTTGTCAAAAAAGTAACATCTGTGGGATGTGAACAGTAATGAGAAGTGGATTTACAGTGAACAGAGGAAAATAAGCAACACTGTCTATGAGGTATGAGCCTGAATAGATGTATCAGATAATTAAATACTGTTGATATTATCTCTGTAAGTTTATACCTATGCTTCCTCGAAGTCGTATTCGCTTGTACTGTGGTTCTCTAGCG
This sequence comes from Numida meleagris, assembly GCF_002078875.1. Lineage (NCBI taxonomy): Eukaryota > Metazoa > Chordata > Aves > Galliformes > Numididae > Numida > Numida meleagris. The sequence goes on along the minus strand of NC_034409.1, from coordinate 116,698,571 downwards.
AAGGTCAAGAGGACCCTTTTGAGAACAGCTTCATTACATCTTAGAGGAAGAAGATATAATCTAAAACAGAATCTTGAAATTATGTTCAAATTAGCAACCATAGAGAAAACCACAGATGAGAGCTCGTATTAGGCAGTAAGTATCATCTTTATAGAAAGCGGCATGCAGACATTGATGCTGGCAGCTGGCTGATGCCGTGAGTGTCAGGGGCAAACTCTTATCTCGCCTGTAGCCAGGCAAGCACTGGCAAACAGCACATGGTGCTGTGGCCAGCGGGGGATCAGGGGACTCCACATAGCACCGCTTTTTCTTCCCTTAAGAGCTGGACTAATTGGAAGGTTATTGATGAAGTAGTTTTAAGTGCTCCATTAGTTTCCAGGAGGTTAATGAACACAACAGATACGGACTGAATACTTTCTGAGTCCTGTTATTAAGTAAGCTTTAAGTGTTCTTAAGTGAACCCTCATCTTCAATTTTTCCAATTTACTAATGGCCAGTATTCTCTGTTATTTAATTACAGTCATAGGTGAGATGGTGCGTGATCCTTACACTCATTTCTTATTTCTTCTTCCTAAAATTCTTACATATAAATGTTTAAAATAGGAGTTTTTTTTCCTGAGTATTTTATTTTTTCAATCTGAGGAATCTGGAGAGTTGTTGCCTTCGAAAAACATGTTTCTTAGTCCCTTTGCACACAGTACTCCTCAGCCCCCCACTAACTGTCATTTCTGTTTCATGATCAGCAATGGTCTGCTTTTGTCAGGTGAAGTGGAAACAGAGCCACAAATTGAAACAAAGGTTGCTGAGTCCTCTCCTTTAAGACCACCATTTCTCTTTATTAATGAATGTATTCACTACTAATCAGAAAGCTACACTTTTTATTCGCTCACAGTCTGAAACAGTCACTGTGCTGCACACAATGCATGTTTTCCATCCTTTTTGTCCACAAGATAAAACTGGAAGTTAGGTATAGGATTTAGTTCAATGTTATGTCAGAGTGTTTGATCCTAATCACCTCCATATAGGTAGGCCAAAGCTATCTGAGATGCTTTACAGTACACTGAGACAGGACTTGCAGGAGACCTTGTCTCACCAAGACTGGCAAAATGCATGTCCCAGGAATGACATGCAAAAGTGTATCAAAAGGCACTGGGAAAAGATTCAGTATGGAAACAGCTCCCAGCCTATGGAGCCATTTTAAAGAAATGTATCCTACCTTTAATACTGTTTTTAGATAACTAAACAGCACCCTCATAGTTTTCATGTTTAATTCCTTCTGTGTACTCACAGTCCTTTGCTTACTGACCAGCACTTATTCTTCTGCTTACATCTTATCCATTTAAAACTCTCAATCTGAATTCATTCAATGACACTTGAAAAAAAAGTTACAGTTTTTAAACTCATCAGAGAACAGCTCGTACAATAATCAGCAGAGAGCCCTGTATGCCACACAGCTCTGCACAGCTGTCTCCCACATCTGCTATTTATGTGCTGGAATCACCAGCTTGTCAGAAGTTGCTTTAAACAAACCAACTAATTCTTGGAAATTGTAGATGCACTGACTTTGAATGAGGCTTCGCTAGATCTTTTCTTAGTTAAAAATATATGCAATATAAATGAATAATGCAATTAAACTATGTAACTTTAATTCATATTTAGATTTGAACTCCAAGTTTCTTCATGATTTGGTGAGCCATCTCAATTGGTTTTAGTTTACTTCATCCATTATGAGTTTGCATAGCTACAGTGAACTACTAGACGAAATGTCATTGTGTCTCTCTGGAGAAGTAACACTATTCCCTTGAGTCTCAGGTTGTTCATCTGCGCAATATGTATAATACCAGATGGTATATAGCTAGTAAATTGATTCATTAATAGCAGGAAACCAACATAAAACTGGGGGGGAAAAAAAACGGAAAAAAAAACAATGACACAACAACCACAAAACAAACTAAACAAAAAAAACTCAGTTTCGACTTTGAAATATATTCCTACAAACTTCACAGCACCGTGCTGGGGAGAGAGGCTGAAAATTGATATAATGGATAAAGGGGATCTAAATGCATTCAATTAAGTCCTGTCCAGGTGAACGGCTATGTCAGAGCTTCAGGATAAGCATAAATTCATACTGAAGTAGTTAAAGTAAGCCAGATCTGCTCCACTGCTTGAAATGCTCCCATGGTTCAGAGAAATAAGATGAACAGCAGTAAAGTACAGCAAAAAATCACTTTCCAAGCACCCAGACACGGGGGTTAGAAAAGACAAAGCCTACCTGAAGATGAATCTGGTGAAGAATCCAAAAGAAAGATCTAAAGAAAGTCTAGGGAAAATGTGGGCCCAGTGCTGAATGGCTCAGGGGACCTGGTGACAAATGACATGAAAAAGATTGAAGTGCTCAGTCTTGATTGACTCACTCTTTACTGGTAAGACTGACTTTCAGAAATGTCAGAGACCAGAGGGAAAGTCTGGAGCAAGGAGATTTACCCTCTGTGGAGGAGGAGTAGGCTGGGGAATGGTGTCCCTGTTCACTGCAGGGGAATTGGACTAACTGACCTTTAAGGGTCCCTTGCCACTCAGACGATTCTATGATTCTATAAACAATGCATTCGTATCTCCACCTGAAACACATACAAGTGCAAATGCACTATATGAGCCTGTATGTGGGCAAAATCATTCCAGCTCCTTACGAGACCTTGATACCCTCTTGATGTGGTGGAAGGCACATAGCTGTGTGCCAGGACTGTGTAATCCCTAGGTATGATTTATAGGGGATTGCGTTACTTTGGATCACACCATCTCCACTATGGTCTCATTTCTTCATTTTGTCCACAGTTCTCTCATCTGCTTTTGGGAGAGAGGACCATTCAGGGGTTAGTGGACTCTAACATTTCTTTCATTAAGTAATATCTTTTACATGTCCAGTAGTCTTTACTGAGATTTGAAGTTTGGAAGGAAGCATGCAATCTAGTTCAGACTCTTACTGCCAAATGGTACTTAGCACAGGAAGTCAATGACAACCTATAGCAGTCACAAAATGCCTGTGAACATGACACTGAAGGTTCAGGTCATGTGAACCAACTTGGATAAGCAATGAGATGAATGAATGCAGATTCAATCCTGTTAGAATATTGTATGTTCCAACGCGGTACAGGGGAGTGCTGTTTACTTACACCAATGTGCCACAGCCCTGTTCTTGAATAATTCTGTTGGCCTTTGTATTTTGTTCTCTAAACTTATCAAACCTTTTCATCAGGATGTGCCAGTGTACCATTACTATGAGATGCTTTAAAACACATGTAGTAAATACTCAATACCCTTCTGTGTGTGCTGGGAGGCAAGGAGAATTAGATCAGGAAAACTTTGTCCTTGACATTGGTAAAATTGTGTTTTGTAGCACTGGAAAAGCAATTCAAAATGTGCCTGAAAAAAAAACAACAAACAGCATCTGCAGAAAAAAAGTACTCAGAAAATAAGTTTGAAAACGACACATTTTTTAAACAAATCACAAATTGGTGGTCAAGGCAGACAGGGAGAAGCAGTGGGAAAAAGCAGATGGCCAGAAGGACATAAGACTATCATTTGATGTGAATTACACTCAGAATATCGCGTTTAAAGACCGTGGAAAGAAAGGACAAATCTTGCCTGAACACTTATTAAAAAATCCTTGTCCTATTTGTTGATAAAAAAACTGAATAGGGTCAAATCAAGTGAATCTGATTTTTGTTTTGATGTGAGTAGCTAGGCGATTTCTTCACGAAGGTGAAGCAGAGATTCCTGGGAAAATAAGTGAATCATCAGAGAATCACTGACAAAGAGATGCCCACGTGGGGTAACCTCAGAAGCAGATGTAAGCCCACATTTTGTAGATGGGAATTCCTCATGCAAAGCATCAAATTCCACACTTGGTCCCAGAAAAACTACAATTTTCACCAGTATTTGAAAACTTTGAATATAGGCATCTGCCTTATTTGTTAACTCTTTGCGTTGTTAAATTGTTAACATGTTCAATTCAATTGTCTTCAGAATAATGTCTCTGAAATGTCACCCAGCAATTAGAAATAGACCCGTGACTTTGATCAAGGTACTGTGCTGGTGTCTGTGTGCAAAATCAGTAGATCATCACTGAAGTCTCTCCACCGATAGCAGGTTTTGGCTACAGGTTCATTTACCCATAAATGAAAAAGCAGCCAGGTAATCCTGTAGCCAGACTGGCTCTACAGCCTTAATTGCCTACAGCTCTGCTTTACTGAAGTGCCTAAGTTCCTTTACCTTTGACTTTCACAGATTATAATTAAGCTGACATTTTATCTTTTCCTTATATCTCTTGCTACACAGAAGCCTCTCTAAGCTAAGTTTCCTAATTCTTGTTGCATTTTGCCTGTATATTCCTTGCTGATCTGTCAGCATGTCTGAGGACAACTAACTTGTTTTTTTGATTTCGACAGTAGCTGTTTATTGACAGAACACATACAAATGCACATACGCGCCATGTAAGAAAATAAAGTTCTTGCAATGCAGAATGTAGCTGCCTTTGAAGTCTTGAAGGAGGGAGATCTCCTCTTCTTCTCAAACATCTTCTCTATCATGTTCTGAAAGTACCACCTGATGGAAAGCTTGTTAGCAAAACCTTCTGAAATGGAAAAAATAGAGGTCATAAACCCAAACTTAGATTTTGTTATTCAGCTGTATAACCTCACAATTATAATTTTTTGTTATTACAGGATTTCCAGCAGGAGAACTGCAAAAGCCCTTCTTCTGGGGAACAGAGTATCCTAGGTAAGTACTGCACCAGGGAACCTCTTATACCTGGAAATGAGGAAAAATAGGTAAAAGTGTTAGAAATACATATAAACAAAGGGAAGGGCATAGAGAAAAAAGCTATCCTGCTGAAGACAGCCAACAAGTTGAGCACAATTATACCACCAGTGTGCAGAGAGCTCACCCCTTGGTCTGTGTGTTCTTCCCTGATGTATCCTGATTTTACTATTGAAAAACCAGACTTAGAAAACTGCTGCTCCATGCAATAACTTTTCTTACCCTTGAGAGCAGAATGTGTTGCTGTTGTCTTAAACTGATGACTGATTTCTCACAGGAATTGCTAATTAAGTGCACCTGAGTGGAAGTGTTTCACTGCTATAGGATGCAAATGCAGCAGTGTGCACATGGCAGGTATTAAAAGGAATTGTAAATCAAGTAATTAACGCCTCTTGAACAGAACTGAATACCCTGAGAAGCCTTTTATTATTGGTTTATTGCTCCATTTCTGCTAATATCTAAGATTAACAGTAAACCTTCTCCTGTGCTTGCTGAGGTGCAGGAGAATATCTCCATGTGTATAACTGATTGCCTGAGCAGAACCCATGTGCTACTGTAGCTGAGGAAGAGTAATTATAGGTCACGTATATTTAATTTTGAAAAATGACTGCTTCAATGCAGTCCAATATCTTTCTATTTTAGGGAAGAATCAGGCCAGGAATAAGTCTGACAGCAGCTTCTGAAAGTTGTTTTGCAGTTATACAAAGTCAAATAATGCTGAAACATATCCTTAATGTGTCTTTGCTAAAAAAAAAAAAAAATCAAACTTTTAAAACACTTTGGGTTTGAACATTTTCTAGTATGTATGTGCCCATGTAAACAGGAAATTTTGCAGTATATGTAGAGAGAAACATTCAATTTAGGAACAAATGAATTTGTATTCAAAGAGAATTCTTATGAACCAGGTGACTTTGTAAGTGTTAATTGGGGATAGAGAAAAGTACTTTCTAGTTAAGGAGAACGTATTTTCTGCGGTGGTTATTGCAGACCTTTTTCCAGCTTTACTTTTTGAAGAGGTTTTTCTGAACTCTGACCTTCTACCACACCAGTAGAATTGTGGTTCTTTCAAAGAATTGTACTTTGCTCATTTTTCTTCTTTAACCTTAAAGGTTACCTTTGCTTAAATTGGTTTTGCTTGAGTACGTATCAAAATGAAATTTAGTAAACAAATGTAGCTGTTTAATATCAGACAACAGATTGCTTTTGTCCTTGAAATATTCCAGATCTGTCTTCTGTCTGCTTAAAAGAAATAGTACATGGCACTGGAATAACAAGAAAAGAAACATCAAAAAGTCATCAGCACTTGCTGGAAAACTGATTTAGCAAATATTTAACATTTAGTGCAGTTTTAGTGTCCAGTTCCAGCATAACCACTATAAAAGAGCTGCATCTATTTGCATAAAAGGAAGTTAAGTTGTCACTTTACATCTTAGTACCCGAAATAAAATACCATTCAAATGTCATTATTCATAGTTATGAGTCTTCTGTGCCAGATATATTGAAATATATTGAAAGGGAAACTGCTTTAGCAGGGGGGATGGACTAGATATCTCCTGAGGTTCTCTTCCTACCTCTGTGATTCTGTGATTATGTGAAACAGAGACATCAGGCTGAGTCAGTAACTTCCTTGCAGCCCCCAGAGCCTCCTCAGTCCCAGAACGTTCCCCTCCAATACGGTACCTGTTGGGCTTCATCTAATCCTATCCATCTCTGTCTGGCTATTCTCCAAAAGTGAGCAGCATGAGTGGACCTGGGAACATTTTTTACAAAACTGTTGTTGAGCTGGACAGAATTCTGAAGGGGGTTCATAGAAAGATGGGACAAAATTCATTCAAACCTCACCACATCGTTTGAAGCTAGGGAAAGCCGTAGGTACGTCTGGGCACCAGTCTGCTGCTTTTACCTGCTATCTATCACTAAATAAGGTACAATTAGTAACAGGGCTCATTGGTTCTTGTTGACCTCTTCACAGGTTTCCTGACATTCTTTAGCTGCCGAAGATCCTATGTAACTGCTTTACTTCAGATGTGGAAAATGAGTCTAATCTAGCACATTTACTATGGATCATTATCACTGTGTGCTACACAAGATTACAAATTTGTCACATGAAAGGGCAATATTTTCATTGCTGAAATGTATAATTTTAACCAGCATTTTTTGATGAAGGTTTGAAATAGTTGTGGGGGGAAAAACAGTAGGGAAGATTTTATCACATGAAAATTACCTTTCAGGAAAGAAAAACAAACAAACAAACAAACAACAAAAAAAAAACAAAGTGAAGAATTGTCATGGGAGTAGGGGGAATTAAATCATATAATACTTTTTGGATATGACTGAGATGAGCAATTAGTGTGCTATGGATCATTAGGTCCAGTAATAACATGTTACTTCAAACCCCTCAGCCTTTCTCCTGTTTCAATACAATCTGTTAGAATACTCTAAGCTACTTTGAAGTATGGCACCTCAATAAGTGAAATAATTAAAATCACAAGGAACAACTTAACAAATGAAAGATGCATTTAGTAGATTGCTCTCCCCTCCCCCAGTATCCACTGCATTTGATATGAGACAACTGAACCTTTCATTCCTATTTTTCCAAGATGCGTGCTTATTCAGGTATAACAAGGAAGATATGTTGTGGGTTTTTTTGTTTGTTTTGTTTTTGTCAGTCAGGAATACAAAACATTTTGGTCTATTCTTGTTTTCCAGTGCATTAGATGTAACTGCAAATCATGTCCTATTCCTATGCAGGTGCATGGACATTGTATATCTTCTTCTTTGAAAACTGAAGGGAGATCTGTTTAATGCTTTGCAAAATAGAGTTGATAATTTGCAAGTCTGTTTGTTGCATGCCAGTGAAGAATGATTTGAGCTGGCATTACAGAACTCTCTGTAGCCTTTGATCTATGTTTTTTCTTTCATAACTACATGAAGAGAATAATTCCACCTATAACTCTGTCCTGGTCTCAGTTAGAATATACTTCATGTAGTCAGCTGAAGGAGACATTCTGGAGCTCAGATTATGCTAATAAGAGATTTAGTTAGAAGAGTGAACCACCACAGTGCTTTTTAAACTTCTGTGTTGAAGATTGTTTTTAAAGAAGCAAGAGTTCAACATTCAGACTTCCAACAATATTAAGTCAAAATTGTGCCACGTGATTTTTAGTCCTATTTCCACCCACCCCTCACAATCTTAATAACAATCTTTCCTGGCACATAAAACTGTTTGATCTCCTATCTTTTGTACTTTGATGTTCATGAGTGTGGATGCTCTCAGAGGAAACTGCTTCTTTGTGTTACAGGTCGTTAAGCTATGGTGCCATTGGAGTAATTGTTGGCCATGAGTTTACTCATGGATTTGATAGTAACGGTGAGTGTTTGTTCATATGTTGATAACTTTTATTTTTCTTACAGAGTTGACAAATTTGTGAAGATGGCAGAAAGATGATTTGTGTATGATTTAGCTCTGTCATTATTTTTTCTTAACGATGCTGAATTTTCTGAAGAGAATTAAAGTGTGCTGCCTTGTTCAAGGTGATAAATTCCCTAGATATATATTTATTTCTGTAATGGAAAGCTAAGAACCTGGCCAAGGGGCAGTGGTTTGCCCAGGGAAGCAAATCTTAAGTTCCTGTTCTGACTGGCTGGAGACATGATGAAGATGAGATGCTCTTCTACAAATAAGATGGAGCAAGTACCCAAGGCTGAATCTTCCATGAGCCATTGATGTAACCACCAGCCTATGGAATGGGAGATATGTATTATCTTTGCTTTCTTGCTTCCATAAATAGTTCAAATGTTCTGGTTTTGCTCCAAACCAAAAATGGAAGTTTCAGAAGTTCCCATGACAGATTTTCTTTTTCTGGTCAAGTGTATAATTGTTGCATGCCAGTGAAGAATCACTTGAGCTGGCATTACAGAAGCCCACTGGGGCCTTTGATCTATGTTTTTTTTTTCATGAATACACTAAGAGAGTAATATAGAATAAATTAGTCATCATCAGGTTTGCAGAATCAAAGGTCAAGGAAGAAAAATACAATTATATTTACAAGAAAGCTCATATGCCTCATATAATTATAAAACATACTATAGAACTCATTAGTCATTACTATTTTTTTCTAAAACTGAAAAATAGAACAATAAGTAGAATGCAAGCTATTTACCACTGAATTGACCAAAGTCAAGATTTTGCCTGCTGATACTAAATATTTTGTAGACACACTGGTATTTACCTCTCATTTTTGTGCAATTGCTAGATTCCCAAACTGGAAAAGTATGTTTTGTTTGTTTGTTTTTGCTTTGTTGTTTTTTGTTGTTGTTGTTTGGTTGCTTTTGTTTTGCTTTGCTTTGCTTTTCCTCTGAAAAAACTTGTTTTCTTTCTTTATTTTGAAGGTCGGAAATATGACAAAAATGGAAATTTAGACCCTTGGTGGACAACTGGCTCTGAAGAAAGATTTAAAGAGAAAACAAAATGCATGATTAATCAATACAACAATTACTACTGGAAGAGAGCTAGCTTACATGTATGTAAAACTAGTGATTGAAAGCACTGATTTATTAGGAGTTTTTTTTTTTTCCTTAAGCTATCTGTTCATAAATCCAAACATATTGGGATATTTGGCTACTGCCTTCATTTCTCACAACAAATCATTTTCTGAAGTGAATAATTGTGATCAAAATTGTCTGTCACATTTGATAAGTCCAGTCAAATACCAGTACCCTTACACTGGTGACAGGGCTAAAGAGCTTCTTGCTATCACATCATGTTGGAAACAGAGGAAGAGGATGAAGCCACTCAGCAGGACTGGTCTAATTTCTGTGAGCATGTTGAATATCTTCTGAAGATGAGATCAGTAATGAAAACTGAGCAGCCACTCTTTCTAGACAGAAGAATATAATAGCATGTTTTATATACTCCTTTGAATTCTGTTATTTATTACAGCTTTAGAAGAAGGTACATAAACGCTACTTTATTTCACATTCAACTCTTACAGTTTCTTTCATGTGTGCACACAGACCCAAATGAAGGGAGCATGATAGCAGAAACTCATAGAAAATTATTGAGAAAGAAAATACAAGGAAACAGTTTCTGTTTCATTGTCTATCAGAGATACATACTTTTCTGAAAACATGCAATTTATGTAAGTGTTCCAGACGATGCATAAATAGGATAAATTCTAGGCCTTCTGAAATCAATAGCTAGAATTCCAGTAATGTTGCCTGAGACATGATTTTAATCTTAATTTTCAGGATAAAACACATGTTCACCCATCCACTCAATATCACCATTTCTACTTACATTCTAGAAGCATAAATACAATAAATTCTTTGCCTTTCAAGAAAAGAGATGTTGCACTGAATGCTTAGCAATATTTTCAATACTTTCCCCAGGCTGTTTGTATTGGTCTCAGAGGCAATGAGACCATACTGTAGTCCAATTTGAAGTCCAACAACTAACAGTTGAAATACTTCATATAGGGTAATTTGCAGATCAAAATTCTCAGGCTTGTTCCTGAATGTCTATAGGACAAGAATTATCAATACAAAAATGTCACTTAGAGGTCATCCAAATCTTCCCCGTGAAACTGACTGTCACTCTAATGCTACTGCCATTGGCTCGGCGTCAGCTTTACTTTCTACAGGTGTCTCTAGGTGTAGAGCTGAATTTTCTGCACCACCACCTTGCATGACAGTGGATGGGCTCACAGAGAGATTCTGTTACCCACAGCCTTATCATCCGTGAGGCTTTTTCCTCCTATTTCTGTGAAATAACCTATAGCACATTTTAGAGCATAGAAAAAAAAGTCTCAATATTTTCTGTTGTGTTTAATAGCTTCTGAATGAAGAAGTATGCATGCAAAGGGCTTTTTCTGCCTGTTATTTACATCAATATTCATATATTCTGCAGGTTTTTTTACTCCTGTACAAATATTTTACATGAATCTAGAAATCTATTTACTCTTTCTCATTCAGTTTACAATAAAAATGTCTCCAGAAAAGAGGGGTAATGAAAGAAAAAGTGGATACAGAAATAGCTTCAGAGTGCAGTGATCACATAAAGTCATCTGATCAAATAAAGGACTTATCTTGGTCCCTGAGCCCTGTCATGAACTGTGTATACACAGTAGTCTCAGATACCTGATCCAGAGCTGCCTGAGATCAACAGAAAGGCTTCTTCCACTTATTAAAATGACCTTTGGCTCATGTGCCACTGCAGGATTGCTCTCAACTTATGCTCTAAATCAGTCTATTTCACCAGATCACTGAAAGAAAAATGTGCAAGGATGGAGGCCAGAGAAAAAAAAGACAATTGATATGTATGCATATTCCCTGGTTTCCTTTCTCCTCATTATCTCTCTTCCATCGCCACTCCAGCCTTCTGAGTGGATGGACAACAGGTAGGAAAGGGGCTGCAATGTTACAGCCTTACCAGGTGCCAAGGTGCTTACCTACACAGAGTGGTGAGGCTGTATGCATGTACCTGGGCATGCCATGGGCCCATTTACTTTTTCAACCCTATTTTCTCCTCTTCTACAAACATGAAACAAAAGAGGTTCTTGAACCTAAGCCCTCTATACTCATGCCCTGAGGCACAGGAGAGCCTGTCATTGGAGGATTTGTGGGCAAGCATTGACCTTCACTGCTCAGCTCAAAACTGTGCTCAATAACATTGTTCATTTTAGGCATAGTAGAGAGCAAAACTGCTTAATTACAAATATAGTCTGGTAGCACTAAGACCCTGTCTGCTGGGTGATCAGAGGCAATGCTGTACTTGCAGAAATGAGGAGTTCTTTGTGATGACATTGCACTTTCTAATACCAGGAGACTTACTCTTTCAGAAAGTTCAGATACTCACAATATATTCTTGTTTCCATTACTTTTGCTCTTGGAATGAATAATGGGGGAAAGCTGCATGAATCTCCTTCACATATATTTTTAGAGTACTGAAAATACTATCAATTTCAATTCTGTCTCTGACAGCTACTTTTGATTATGCTATTTTATGTTATGACTTAAAAGTTACTTTAGCATCCCAGTAGTATATAAAAATTCATGTAAAGAAACAAACATAACCTCTTAGATAAAAGTTTAAGAAAGGGGCTACTGGATCTCATGTGTAACCAGAGAAAAACAGTCCTCAGGGTAAACTAATTGATGCTCAGATCAAAGATCAGGAACAGGATTTTTGACTGCATCTCCTACATTTTGTGCTGCAGAGATCTAGGCCCCGAGCCAGGATAACTCATCACAAAGAATTATCTACTGACAGTATTCGCATTTAAAAGCAGTTTTCTTAACCAGAGATATGGTGCTTGAAACTGTCTGAAGTTGTTCTTGCCTTCCTTTATTTTTTACTCTGTCTCTTGAAGTTGATCAAGAAGGAAGTTCAGAAACAGGTCAAATGATGGATGTTTTTTCATTCTGCCAGGTGAATGGCAAGAGGACCTTGGCAGAAAACATTGCAGATAATGGAGGTTTGCGAGAGGCTTTCAGAGTAAGTACATGAAAAATATCTGGAACACATTATTTAAAAAGAACAGAGAAAGTTGTGGTTATACTCATGTCACTGAAAGGCACTTAGTACATCTCTTTCTTATCAGGCATACAGGAGATGGATTAGAGAAAAGAGAGGGGGAGAAGAAGAACCTTTACTGCCAGGCCTTGACTTCACGCACAACCAGCTTTTCTTTCTGAGTTATGCCCATGTGAGTTGTACAGATGTGTTTTAAGAACCCAACTATGGATTTATGTAATGTACAGTGCAGACATTAGGCTGCTTTGGTTCAACAGTCTATACCAATCAGACCTGGAATTTTGAGGGTATAAGTGGAGAATTATTTTTACAAGACTATTATTTGTTTTGTCTTTCTCTCTTCTTACTCTTTATTTATGCATTGTGCTGCTTAAGTTCTTCTGTTTTGTACAGTGTTCTCATGGCAGCTCTCTTCCTTCTTGCTGCTCCCATTCACTGCAAAGGTTATTTTGCACATATTGTCTCTTTAACCTCTTCTGATATTAGCATCCTACTTTTCTAGTGCTTGTAATATGCAGCATTTTATCACTGCTTTCCACCAGTAGTTTATCCAACACGAACTCCTGGTGCAAGTGTACTACCACCATTTATCACTGAGCATGTTGTTCACTGAAACTAAACAGAAATGAGGAACATTGTTGTGGGTTGTTTTTTTTTTTTTTTCACATTTTTACTTGCTCTACACTAAATGCACAGTGGTAAAACTGATGAAAGATGTGTTTTTAAGAAAATAAGTAGAACAAAGGAGAGAAACAGAAGTGATTTATTTGGTTGAAACAACAGCATAAACTCCTTGTATGAGAAGTAAAAGTTGAGCTAAAAAACTGCTATAACCACCAGAAGGGATGAATCATCTGAAATTGAAGAAACAGGACCCAGTGCAACCAGTGTCAGTCTTTAACCAACCCCAACTGAAAATCACTTCTCTGTCAAGAGTCAATGTAGCAGTGTACATACAGGTCTATGACCACTTAGGTTTGATGATATTAACTGATAAAAAGACTGCATTAGGGTAGTTTATATTGAAGTTCATATATCCCATGGTTGGTCTGCCTTTAAGGATCTTGTTGATGGTAAACATTCAACATGGGGGCTTAGGTAAGGTAGGGGCTGAGAAATTGAGTTTTTCAATGCATAAGAGCATAAGAGGAGTTATTCAGCTGTGCTAATAGTTTCATTACCTTGCTTAGTGGTCAGTCACAATTGTGTCAAATATTCTAATAGGAATAGTGAATTGGGGACCACTGATTGAAAGCTGAAAAATTTGTCATTTCAAAAGAAACCACCATTTCAATACGGAACAAATGTCAGGTAATATAGATGCAATTCTAGAGATGACAAACATCATTACATGTACCTTTTATGCATTACATGGCTTTGAAACAAAAAAATATACTTGGTAATTATTGAAATGTGAGCTGCTCCCATATCTGAAAAGCTGAAAGCAAACTGCAATTAAGAGTATCTCAAAAACAGAGAAATGGTAAAGTGGTTATGGTTAGATGGTGGGAATGAGTGGGTGGAAAATAACAGCAGGTGGAGACTGGATCCATTAAGAGATTCAAAACAGGAGAGTGTATCAAGAGAGCAAAGAAAAGGTGAAACAAAAACAAGAGTTAGTGATGTCTTTCCATTTCGCACATTCTGTCAATAACAAGCATACTCATAACTGTGACATTACATTCTGCTTTACTTACAAATTCACCCCAAGTAATGTGCCTATTTTTTCTATCTTTTACTAGGTAAGATGCAACTCCTTTAGATCAGAGTCTGCAAGAGAACAAATACATATTGGAGCTCACAGCCCTCCTATGTTCAGGTAGTGCAAATAACATATTCACTCAGTATACATACAGAATCAATCACTATAGCACACAAATGCAGAAATTTAGCATGTTAAGAGGAGTTTAACAGCAAACAAAATCAGACTGTGCTCTTGGTCTAGGCTGAAAGTCAAGTGTTTTCATTGGCTTATATTCTGCTATTTCAAATGTTCTTCTGTAAAAATGAGAATTTGAACCGGAACAATCTCTGATCCTTGTGACATTCTATAATCAAGACCTGAATACATGAAATGTCTTATCTATCACTTTTCCTATGCAATTCTAGATCAGAAAACAATGAATATTAGGAGCGTTCTTGATTTAATTTGCCTGAGTTCAGTAAAAGTTTTGAAGAGAGTGCCCTGAATTATACTGATAATGAACAGGTAGAAATGCAAAGCAAAACATGCCCTATAAGTTTTGTTCAGGACTGAGCTTTTCATTTGGCCTTCAAGATACACAATGCTTGAAAGATCTGTATTAATCCATCCGTAACAGCTTCTCTGCATCTTTGCTCAAGGGGCCTTTGACAGGCTCTCATGATCACTGAACATCAAGAAGAAGAGGCTGCAAAAGGAGGAAGGTTTGAAGACTACGTCAGAATTATGAGGCCAGAGTTTATTTCTCTGCATCTCCACAGTTTGCATAACCAACTGCAAGTTGTTTCTGCTGAGATTCATGCCAGTTGCATTTACTTAACTAGGAATTGTGTCTTTGCCCTCAGTCATGTGGCTATGTTACCTCTTTATTTTGGGAAAGGATGTTAATTCCACATACTGATTTATAGCAAAAGTGCAGTGGATTAGTTGCTTTCTGGAAATTCCTACCACTTTCTACTGACAAAAAAAGGGACCTGGGATATAAGCATCCTTTGCCCCAGTTCTCTCCTGGTAAAAGAAAAATAGCAACACTGCCTTCACAGGGGAACTGTAAGGCTGCTTCACAGACTGAAAGGGACAACTACTCTAACATATTCCCTGGACAGTCACGTCCAAGTTGGACACATAAGCACAGTATACGTAGCACATCGTGGGGTACTTGTAACAAGAATGGGTTAAGAAATAAGGAAACTACAAACTTGATAACAGGAATTTAGTATAAGCTAGAAGTGCAGATGACAGTGCTTGGTCTTGGCAAACTTCTTTACTCTGTATTTGCACTATTGTACCTTTGCAATACTTGCCATGCTAGTTAAGGTAAAACAAATGTGATATACAGATCTGCACACCTTTTAACAATTTAAAAATACTTCACATCAATGAAGACTGAAATATCGAGCTGATCTTTAGCCCACAGAGTGATATCTTCTATAATTCTTACACTGTCAACTTTTGGTAAAACAACCATTCCTTGGCTTTTTAAGACCTCAGATTTATTTACCTTTCGGTACATACTGAATCATCACGTAGCTACATTCCCATGAGATGGTACAAATCACAAAATATACAGGGGTGCATGAGGATAAGGCATTCATGAGGAAAAACTCATATTTAGCTGAAGGAATAAGGTTATGGAAGAAAATTACAGAGAAGATTAAATGAATTTAGAGTCAGAAGGTATAGACAAATCTTTCTCTTAGCTTTAGAGTGAGATACTCAGAATAGACTTCTTTTTCAGATGTTAAGAGAAACTTTGGTTCTTGTCTCTTCTTCCAAATTATATCATCTGGGCTAATATTATCTGCTTCCCCCAACTTTCTTCATTTATGTCACATTGTGACTGCAACAGCAGTATAGCCACTTTTCAAATTGACAATTCTTGCTATCCAAAAAAGCCCAAACAACCCTTTGTAAATTAATTATAAAAATTAATTAATTAAAAAAATAATTAATTATTAATTATAAAAAGTAATCACAAAAGAAGATAGAAATGAAAAAATACATATTTTGAGCATAAGTGTGTGCATCTGAGCTAGTCAACCCTACTTCTCTTTACACTCCAAGAAGAATGGGCATTTGGAAGATATATCTCACCATTCTGTAAATAAAAAAGGCTGTATTACATGACTCTGCAGGTGAGCCTTTCTGTTGGCAGGCAAGGAAGCCCAGGGTGATCCTTTCAGGGAAAGGTGTCTGCTGCAGTTCAGTGGGATGAAATCAGAAAGCCCACTTCTGATTCCGTGATTAATGTGTGGCAATGTCAAACCGTGTGCAGGAAAGTCATGTTTATGGGCTCATAAAGATGTTTTGCTAGCTAGATTGTGGTTTTATATATTTTTAACTGGCAAATTTTCAGTATTAGCCTGTGACTTAACTTGTTTTGAACTCAAATTTCAAAGTGAAGTCCACAATGTTGAAGGAATAATACCCATCAGGTTCAGTAGCAGTTATGGATAAGCAGCTCTTGCTTTTACAGTTCCTAAATATGTATTTGTGATGTTTTTATGGTAAAGATGTTCCCCAAATATATTTTGTAATTCTCCCTACAAAACTGACCTTTAGATATTTTGCACCAGCTGCCTGCAAGTTTTCATATGCACAGAAAGTCTAATCAAAGTAATAAGAATGTTTTCTACCATGCTGAGCTATCCTGAGAAGCTCATTGTCTGCAATGGACAAAAATGCCTTCCCACTGCACAACATGGAGTGATGAAAGGCATACAATTAATATCTCAGTAGATACTTTTCTGCTTTTAACTCAGGATGCTGTTTACTTTAATACCATTTCAAATTTCAGGTTAGTAAATTCCAAGATGCTTAAAAGCATGCAAAAAAAATCAGCAAACAACACAACCCCAGTCTAGCAATAGTAAAATAATCATTTCTGACAGCATGTAATAAAACAGATGTGGAAGAAGGAGCCAAGGATGACTGCACACAAAGAAAGAGCTCTTCCCTTGTACCTGAAAGTGTCGATCTGCAATGCAGGCACACTGTTTTCCTTGTGTGAGGTGAAGAGGCAATGCTCTTTCAGTAACATGCCATCTGTGATGGAAGGAAGAGACCCTGGGATCCAGTTAGGACAGAAGCCTCAGAAAATGAATTTCCAGAATATCGGAAGAGCTGAGATGCCAAAGGATGAGATGCTCTGCCACCCCAGCGTCATGCTGTAAAATCCCAAGGAGATGCTTTGTGTGTGTGCTGTGGGCAAGGAACTGTTATAGGAACCTTGCTGTCATGAGCCAAACCAAAGCAGCTCCAGCATACCCATCGTGTGTGTTCACATGCTCTGTGTGCTGGGTGCAGCAGTTCGGCAGCTGCTGGAAGAGGGATTCCACCACACAAGACTACCACCAATCTCCTGCCTTTCTTGCCAATGGTCCCATTGGAAAATTGCTCTAAATGACATAGTATCCACAACTTGCAATTGTTTTTGGTTGAGTTTCCAGCAAAATAAGATGTTTCTCAAAGTACAGAATGAAACAAGATTGTATTTACATTAACTTTAACTGGGAATTCTCCCAAACTTCTATTTTTTTATTTCTGGAGAAAAGACATGGGAAGCCTGAAAATTCAACCTAAAGTAAGCATGTTAAAACACAAGTGTTTAATGTCAGATAACCTGTCTGCCAACCGCTTTTCTCTTTGCAGAGTTATCGGAGCCATGAGCAACTTTGAAGAGTTCCGAAAGGCTTTCAACTGCCCAGCAAATACAAGTATGAACCGAGGGGCAGAATCTTGCCGGCTGTGGTAGCCGTCCCATCTGGATCTTCTATCTGCAAGGGTCTGCAATGTGAACTGCTGTGCCTGAGCTCAAGCTCGCTGTGAGAGTTTCAGAAGAATGCTCTGCATTCTGGAGAGGTGTTACTCCAAATGTGTCTTCCTTATCCATGCCGATGAACTGCATGGACACTCCTTTTATCCATAAAACTCCTCCTGTTCATCTGCAGTTGCATTGCTGTTGATGGATAACTGCCATTACCAATCCCAATTCCTGATTTATATTTGAGCAAGAGGTAAATGCTAAAATCCAGTTTTAATCTATTGCTCTGCAGGGTGGCTATGCAGAATGCTCCCATATAGAATTTGTTCTTTCTGGATGAAGAAATTAATGAGACTTGCTATAAAGCCAGCTCTGATTTGCTGCATGATACAGCAATCTTATAACTTAAACTGTCACTGCCTAGCATGCCATAAACGATGTTGCATGGTGTAAAAGCCCAGCAGAGGGATTCCCCAGCACCATGATACCCAGAAATATTACAGCACTTATCCCTATTTACAGTGTAAGCATTTATTTTTCCCCCAAGGGGTGAATTTGCCTTGTGCTGATGGTGGCCTTGGCTACATTTATTTTTAAGCCTGAAAGAACAGTTTTAATTTTAGGGTGTCTTAGTGTCTGCATCTTACAGAGGAATACAAGAACTGTAATCTGGACAGGGTAGGGTGACCTGTGGTTTTAAGGAAAGAAGAATTTGTGGCTGAAAAACAGAGTGCCAACAGCATTTGACCTATCTGGGTCAAAAGACTACTTTAGAAGCTGAAAACTTTTAAATACAGCATATATACAGGCCATTTGAGTTTTTCACCTGATTACTAAAAACATTTCCAAAAAGAAACAAGCAAACATATTTTATAGCAGAAAGATTTGAACACAACTATTACTTTAAAGGGAAGAATATAAAAATAGTCCTTTCTTCCTCCACAGAAATATACATACTTAACTGGTATTTATTTATACCTTGTGCATTCATTCTTTTTTGGATGGTGGAATCATTTCAAATGGAGAGAGGGTTTCTTTAGGTTGATTTAATTACTGCAAATCTATGTGTTTCTTTGTGTACGTACTTTATATATATATATATATATATATACACTTGCAAAAATGATATAAATTCTTCTATTAATTTGTTTAAGTTTTATTATATTGGTATACAAATATTAATGAGATAAACTTTTTTACAGTGATTGGTCAAATATTTTCTAATAGTCAAAGTGGATGAAGTTTCAACTGTAGCTAAGTTTTTGCAAAGTGAGTTAGTTTCTTCCATCTCTTTATAAAGAAGGAAGATATGAAAAGCTACTTTAGGAAAAGAGATAGGTCCTCAAACTACCTTCCAGAGTGAAGGAAGTTGAGACTACTAAACTCAAGGCACTGTTGCCACTTTTTAGAATAAAATCACTATGTTTGGGGGAGATGGGATTTTCTTCTTTCAATTGTCCCCTGAAAAAAGTCAATTTTTTCTTAAGAGCAAATGCACATCTTCCTTCAAGTCAGTTCTGAGTTCCACGGATTATAGTTTGTCATTTGAGTTGACACTATCAATTTTTTCCTGGTGATATTTTTCACAAAAACTATTTAGATGTCCATGTTTTCACAGGAACTTTCTCAAACAAGCAGGCATGGCTCTTGAGCAAAGTAATAGTGTTTGCCTACTAATGGGAAAGTTCCTTAGCAAATTGAATACTGTCCTGAATTCATTCCTGTCCTCATATGAGCAGTGACACTACTTGATGCTGACTGCTTTGGATCAACAGCACAAAGTTCAGGAGTAAAATCCCGGCCCCATTAAAGTTAGTACCAATATGGTCGTTGTCCTCAAAAAACTCAGGACAGCCACTCAGACACTTATCTTAACTTTCTAAATTACTGGCCTAGGCAAAAATCGTTTCACTACAGCCAGCTTGGAGTTTTCTATTTTTATCTCTCGGGTCAGATATGCATTTGAAAGAGCTTCTCTCTCATGGCTATTTTCCAGTGGGACAGATCTTGTAATTTTGTAGTTTATGGGTTATTATTCTATACTGGATAGTGATTTCTTCTAAAATGCCTCACATTTGCTGCCTAAAATATCACCCTTGCTGCTCATTGCTAGGCTTAAGCCTTTCATGTTTAATACCAAAGCCTTTTGAACTGTAATATGGATACTCGCAATAGCACAAGAAACATTCAGAAACTATCTCATTGTTGCTAGGGCAGGCACACATCTCACACAGCAGGCAGAGAGATGGCTTCTGTGCTGGGGGCATAGCAGGGAGCTTGGGGCTCAGGGACAATGCACTAGAAGGAAGGAAGAGTGGGCATGGCCAGATTTTGAACCCTGCTTTTGGAATTTCAGTGAAGGCCTACGTACCACCTGAAAAATGAGGAGACCTTGCTCCCAACATGCACATTCATCAGTAGCATAAACGTTTGGGGAATCCTTGCTGTGAAATTGGGTGTTCAGTGCTTTGGGCTTAGGTCTTGCCTACAGCAGCATGCAGGGAGCCAGTCCCACCTCCCCTGCCTAATTGTTACCTCTAGCCAAAGAGCTGATTGTGCAGTTTACAGGAGAATCAGCTGTCTAGGTGACAGTTAGGAAGCAAAGCAGAAGGTAAATAAGCACATTTGTAAAACTCAGTCACGAGAGACAGGTAGCTAGAACATGGTGACAATTGTGAGATCTCTTCTTGTTGCTTCTATTTTAACAGATTCCCTGGCCCTGCTTTGTTTTCACATTGTGCCTCCTGGCTCTGTGCTAGCAGTGCCTTGCTGTATTGACTTCAGGTTCACCTAATGCATCTATGCAAACAGGTTCTTCATATATGTTCTTCTCCTAGAGCTTTTAAATTGGTATTTTTTTTAATTGCCAGTAATACAACCCTCATTTCCCCTTGGGCACATTGCAAAATGTTTCCTTCTCCTGGGTCAATAGTCTTTGTATCTACCAGTGGTCAGGAGGAGAAAGATGCTATAAAAAAGTATTTTTACCTGCGTGAATTTGAAGCTATACCATCACCTTACACACTGTGAGTATTTCTGCTGATTGTGTTGTGAAAGCGTAGCTTTACACATGGGTAGCTCTTCGAAAAGGCAGCTGTGCTACTCACCTGTGTGAACTACTTAGTTATGATGTCCCTGCTGGGACTTGATGCTGAAGGACCAAAAAACTCAGCTGCATTATAAAGCTCTGTCTCGTGCCTTGTGCAGGGGAACTTCAGCATTCTTTAAATAGGAACGCTATCATAACACTAAATGTTTGAATTATTTATAAAATAATCAGTTGGCTTTATGTATAACTGTTTCCTGAGTATTATTCAACAAATTCCATGCACAGAAGTCTGTCTTGCAGCAATGTGATATATTTATCTGTCTGTCTCCAAATAAATATTAAAAACTTGACGACTTGAGGCAGAAAGTGAGTTAAAAGGTCTTTTGTGCTTATGTCTTTTTAATCTGGATTTTTATTTTGCTGATGACTCTACTCCTACCTTTTCTTCTTGCATAATAAGTTGACTGACTCATTAAAAAACAGTTGTGTTAGCCAATGAAAACCAAAGAGAAGAAGAATTTTCCTGTGCATTCAGTATGACAAAAGCTGCTTGGACTGTCACTGTTCAACTTTACAATGTTACTTCTGTAATATATAGTCTTTATAAAATGTAATAAAGAGCATAATGACATGGCCCCAGGTTCTCAAGGCTACCATTATTGCTTGACAGCATAAGAATTGCCTCTTCCTTCAAAGAGGCTTCCAGACATCTTCAGCCAGAGTTTATTAAGCTCCATTTGCCCCAACTAATTTGCCAGAGGCAACTATAATGAATGTAGGATGAGCTATCATAGGTGGGAGCTGGATGGTGCAGGAACTGCAGATGTGTATGAGTCTGAAGTGCGGCTCCGTGACATCTCTTTCCAGCTGGACCAAAAGAATGGCTTTGCACCCTTATGAACTTGTGCATGTTAAAAGTAAATGTTTGCGTGGAGGAAGACAAATGAGCAGAGCAATGGCTGTGTGTGAGTGTAAAACCAGCCTCAGCGTGATGGAAATATTTTGATCAACTCTCACGTAGTTTGCTGAGTGTCTTGGAAAGATTCCTTAATAATGGGTGCAGATTGTCCTGAGGAATTCAGGGTTTATCTGCTACAGCAAGGTCCTGCCTCACTAATCAGACAATTTAATCCCATTTAAAATGTAATATATATTTAAAAAAAAGAAAAGAAATTAAAAAATCCCTAGGGATTCTCCAACACAGTGCCATGTTTTATTAAATAAAACATCAAAGCTGGAAGTTACTGCGAATCACGATAGTATGTTACACTAATTTGTGATCAAAGAAACAGATATAATGATATAATTTTAATCATCCATAAGCACAACAGCTGAAAGAGCTTTATGTACAAGGTCAGAAAAATACACAGATGCATATGTTAACTGTAGGTGTGAACTCAGATGGAGATTTTCAAAAATGTATCTAAAAAATTTATCACATCTATATCATCTCTTTGAACTGATGAAAAAGTGACCTGCTTAACAAAGCTCAGGGAAAGACTTCAAAGGGGATTTTAAGTCTTTTTTCACCACAAAATTTACTCAAGATACCGGTACATCTTTGAGCAATAGCAATGTTGATTTTTTTGCACGGCCAATATGTGCTCCCCTTCATACGAGTAGCAGACATGTTGGTACAGGAATCTGAATAAAGACAATATCATGTCCTCCTACTTCAAAACCGGGAAAATATTTGGACAAAGCCAGCAAAAAAAACCTCAACCCAACAAATCTATTCCCTCCCCCGCTAAAAAGTCTTCCTTCTCATATATTCATATATGACAATTATGGAAAATAAATTAAAGATATGTCACAGAGTGCAATTAAAACATTGCTCTTGTAGAGGAAGAAATTGACCCAGCAGGCCTGGGAAATGGTTGACAGACTTGCCAGATCATTCTTGCTGAGAGAAAAAATGGAGCACAGGAGCCCCATTAGTGTTTGCAACTGGGTGCTGGAGTGAGCAGCCCAGTCTACTGCACTGGAGAGAGAAGAACAACATATGGTGTGACCTCTGAATAGGAGGAAAGAGAAATTAGAATATCTTTTCTGTGTATGTCATGAAAAGATTTTACAACACATTAGTACAACGGTACTGCTATAAAAGATAATATATATAGGCACAGCCGAGGAAGTCTGTAAGTCTACGTTATGTAAGTATATATAAAAATGTCAGAAATATGAATTATTTTTAAATAAATAGAGTCTCAGGGTAATACTTTCACCCCACTGACTTCATTGGGTGATTTGTCTTTAGCATTGGAGGGGCCAGCGTTTTACTCCATCTGTACAACAATACACAGACTTTACTGATCTAAAACTATTTGGAATGCATATTTTCTTCTTGCTAGAAAAAACATCTAGTCTTTGGGATTTTTTCTAAAACAGTGCTGCCCTTTCCACCGTAGGACTGGCTCTGTTTACCCTTATCTAGCAGGTACTACATTTTCATTTAGTTCTTTCATGCATAAGGCTCTACTAACCACTAAAATAAATACGAGATGTCCTATCAATCTAAGTGTAAGCTTTTATATGGCATCAAGATTTTGTGGCCTCCGTGATGAAACAGAAAGTCTGACTGAGGTTAAAATACCTAGTGTCTTACACAGGAACCTTCCTCCATAGTCCACAGAGTGTTTTCCAAAGGCAATAGCTAATGTTAACCTCATTTGCGACATGAGGGAACATAGCTGCAGAGAGCTGAGGCAAATACACAGTAGGCCAGGGCAAGAAGAAAACATATCCCACCAATACTAAGCAAACACCCCCCTTTCAGAACACATCTTCAAGACTGACCCAAGAAACATAGTGCCTTGGTGGGGATGATAGATGTCCCTGCTTTGCTAGGTGGTACCTTTCAAACCCCATGGATGTAGCACTGGGTGCAGGGACCAGGCTTTTGCTACCTCCACACAGAGTATCCACCTCCTCCCAGACTGCCTGCCCAGACAGCCTGCCACTGCTGCAGACACCTCGGGGTTTCTCTGTTGCTCCCATAATGTAAAACATCAAGAAAATCAGAAAGGGGAAAATCAGAGCCATCCTCCTGCCTTAGGGCAGGCCAGTGATGACAGCACCCAAGTCTTGTATGGACATCGCCACCCACCTCGGCCTATGAGTGTTTCCTTCCCTTATCTGAGGTGAGGAGAAGGAGGGATGGCCAGGTTGTGTAGGAGGCCCCACTAAGGGGAACAAAGCCCACATCTAGGGAAAAAAGCCCCCGCTGAGGGAAGAGCAGTGCAGGAGGGCTGGGCAAGAGGCACCAGAGACATTTAATCACATTTAGCTTCATAGAATCATTAAGGTTGTAAGAGACCACTAAGATCATCTAGTCCAACCACCAACCCACACCCACTACGCCTACTAACCATGTCCCTCAGTGCCACATATACACATTTCTTTATCACCTCCAGGGATGGGGACTCCACCACCTCCCTGGGCAGCCTGTGCCACTGCCTCACCACTCTTTCTGAGATGAAATTTTTACTAATATCTTCTATTTAATATTTACTAATACCTCCCCTGGTGCAACTTGAGGCCATTCCCTCTCATCCTTTCAATGTTATATGGGAGAAGAGACTGACTACCACCTCGGTCCTTTCAGGCAGCTGTAGAAAACTATAAGGTCACCCCTGAGTCTTCTCTTCTCCAAACTGAACAATCCCAGCTCCTTGGCTCACCTTGGTTCACAGGAGCTCTGGAGTAAGCACTGGTGCAAGCAGTGGTGTGCCACATAACCAGCAGCCAGAGTTCAAGAGTGTTCCCTCTCTTCCCTCTGTCTCATACCCAGGTGCCAGTAAAGGAATGTTTGGCATCCTTGCCTGGGCTGAAGTGAAATGTCACGGTCTGACTTCAGCCTAATAATTATTGTTTTAGAGCTGCAGCATGTGATGGAAGGGCAAAATATGGAGTCTTTGTTTAGTGAACATTTTCATTAGTTCAGCTGGGTTTTTCTTTGTTCTGCCTTCAGTTCAGCAACAGCCGGCAGTTTAGACTTGCTAGCAAAGTGCTCTTTGCAAGAACAACATGTGTTGAGACAATCACTGTGTCTGTATTCAGCATGCTTATTCGGCTTTGTTTTAATAAATCCAGTAATAGGCTTTCAGAGGCAATGAAGGGAAAAGAATGATTTGAAAACAAAGCTGTTGAAAAGAAGACAATGTAGACACAGTACAGAAGAGTGTGATTTTGGAGGTCTGTGCAGCTGTTTTATTTCTTTAGAGGATTTTAATCAACCTGTAGGGATTTTTAAAACAGTGTGGTCACAATCAGCCAGAAGAGAAAACAAAGTGGTGTTTTCCCTCTCTCATATTCTTCAATTTTATTTTTTGCCTTTCATGTGATTTTTCCAAATAGAACTGCCATATTAATTCATTTTAATTAAAAATCTATCCACACTGGGCTTTTGCTATAGAAGTAATTTCAGGCTTTGCCCACTATATCATCTAATCAAAGATATCCTAAACACTTTCAAGATTGCCATGGCTGCACCCATCCGATTGCCATCAGTGTAATGGCTTTCCCAGTGGATTGGAAAAAAATGTAATTGGACAGAAGCTCATCCTTTCAAGTGGGATTAGCAGCTCTGCTGCAGTCTTCCCCTAAATTTCAGTGTCTGATGTTCTTGTCTTGCTCCCTGTTTGCTTAATGTCCCTGCTGCAAAGCCACCCTCCAGTGCCACCATGTTGAGCTCAGCTGTGCACACACAGAAAGGGAAGGAGCATGTGAGCCTGTGGCTGTTGACCATGACCTCTACACTCTAGTATCACTTTTACTCTGCTCTGTGTTAGACGATTCAAGGTTTAGCTCAGTCTTTTCTGCCAGTAATAATGGTTCTCTAATTTATTTCCTGCTCCCCAATGTTATCCATGTTCAGCTGAAACTGAGTAGGTTTGTTCTCCGTAGAAGAGATCTCTCCCCTCCTGCTTCCTCAGTCTGAGCACTTGTGCTGTTCAGCTACAAGGTATGGCTTTAACGGAGGGGAAATAATGTGGAAGATTCTTTGGCCTGCTTTATTCAGATGCTCAGACTTGATAATCACAATGGTCTCTCATGGTCTTAAAATCAATGAACCAAAGATTAATTTTGGTTGTTCCTTTTCTTATCCACTAGGGAGTCATTTTATTTACAAAATTCTATGTCTTTGAAAAATCAGATTTTCTTTTTTTTTCCTACAGAGAATAACATTTCCACACAAAAGACTTGGAGTTAGGTCTTTTCAGAATATTGGGTGTTCTTTTAGCTCTCCTCCAGTGTCAAAACTTTTCAGATCCCAACTTTTAGTAGATGAATGTTTGCAATGTTATTTAAGTTTTCACAATGCCACAAAAGCACTGGAAGTGCCAAAGAGGAATGTACAGTTTGGGGAGAGGCAAGATTATGGAAGCATAAGTGCTGCACACATAGTGTTGGTCTTTTGCTAACCCCAGTATCACTGTCAGGTTACTGGCAGATACAGCAGCAACAAAGCACCTAAAATACTAACCAGCTGGCAAGACAGAAGGAGTGTAAGAGGGATGCCATGTCTGGGCTACGGAAAGAAAATTTCACACATAAAGACAGGGGCTAATTAAATGGATGATCTGAGATTGATTTCTGCAATGGAAAACTGTTATTTTAAGACATTTCCAGATCCATTTCTTGGACTGACGTGTTGTATCAAACAAGAGCTCAGGACACAAAACCAGACCAGCTGAAATTCAGACAATGAATATGGCAGGTCTCTGCCCAGACCCTTCTCTAGAGGTGACTGAGTGAGAAATATCCTTGGTGTCAAGAGCACATTGGGATAAGACCCAAATGATACAACAGAAACTCTTGATGACTCTTTATCATCATTGAGTTGCCGAAGAGTTCAAAGGGCAGCTGAAGAGTGCCCAAGATTTCCTTGGTTCTGCTTCTGTGGAGTGTGGATGCCACCACCAAATACAACAATTTGGAAGGAATATTTCGTTCTGAAAGCAGGTGGTTTTGAAATACATGATATTTTTAACAATTTTCAATTAACTCTTGAAGGAATTTATTAGGAATAGATAGTACAGGAACTGGAAGAGCTTTCCACGTGAAGATGAGACACAAGCAGTATAATTTTAAATAAGATACAACATAGAGGTTAAACTTTGATATAGCTTATGCTATATCAAAGTTTCATGTTTAAACATTTTAACATTTCACGTTTAAAAGTAAGGGCTCAAAAGCTGTTCTTGCAAGACAGAAAGAGAGAGGAAGGGTTAAGAAAGCAGGACTCAGATGGGATTTGAGACAAAATATGCAGGAAGAATACAGGAAGTTCTAAAATCAACCCCCGATGTTAAATTATTCATTTGCCAGACAGAGCTCCTAGACCTTGAGTAACACGGTTAGACAATCATTAACCAGGAGGACATTGGCCAAAATACCACATTCAGTGAGAAACAGAAGGCTGATTCTCAGTAAAAGCCAATAAAACATTCACCACGTAGGATACAAAGATGACAGCCACATAATCTCAGAACAGGATTTCATACGGACAATGAACAACATTGCAACACATGATACATAGATAGACAACTTTAAAGCAATGCACTATTTTGACATTTTTAAGTTAGAATAAAGCTGGAAGAGACCTCTTGCCCCAGATCTCTACCAGGGAGAGAGAATTTGTTGGAGGGCAGAGGCGAAAAGAGATGCCAGGTTTCTTTGGGACATTAATACAGCAAGTAGCAGATGTAAATGTGTGACTAGGTGTGTGCTTTCTTTTAGGGGAAGATGAAGCAAAATAGGAACTCCTCCCTTATGCATCACTGCAAAAAAGTTAAAAAGGGCTAAGACATTTGCACCAAAGGGAATGGGAGATAATTTTGGCAACACAGCTGCTACCAATTCTTCTCTTTGCTTTGTAGTGACAGCCTAGGGCCAGAAAATCGCTTGAAAAAACAAGCAGGTGTCCATGCAGCGCCTTCTTTGATATTCACTCTTATCCCTTCATGACAGTTTCACACCTGATGTATTTTATGAGGAAATATAACAAATTTCTCATAGCAAAGACATGAACTTGTTGAAACCTCTGTGAGCTACAACACTTCACATGTAATATGAAGGTTCACGCCTGGCAGTAAGTCAGAATCTTCAAAGAAAAAAATCAAGAATACATTTTATCTTCTCCTGTTGTTTGTTGTTGGTTTTGTATGTTTGTTTGTTTACATTTGCATCATCCGTTTTCACTGTAAAGACAAACTGGGAATATAACCTTCATTGTTTGCACAAAGATTCTCCTAAGAAGGCCCTAAGGAGCAAGAATTTGAAGGACATAGAGCATTGTTCCCTGAGTGTGTGCTTAATCATGGGTTATTTTTTTTCCCAGAGCTGTCTTTCATCTTTCCAAACAATGATGTCTCACACTTGACAGAAGTGGTAGCACTCCCAATCATCTGGATATGATTCCGGGCAGCTTAATTAATAAAGTGCTTATCTGAATGCCCCATGGGGAAAATAAACACAAAAGTTTTCCAAGTGAAAATAGATGTAATGTGCTAAGAGAATGTTAAAACTCAATTGTTAGTTAATGTGCATAGTGAGACAAAAAACATAGAGCAATATTCAGAGTTTGGGAAAGGATTTCAGATGCATAGTAACAAAACAGAACAATTAATTTTCTCTCTCCCTCTGATGTCTCTTATAGGATGAATTCTCTATGAGAAGTTTTCTTTGAACATTTGAAAGCCTCCATGTAGAGCTGACATCTGGAAATTATCCCTTTCCATCTGGGTGCTGCTTCCAAGTCTTGAAAGATTTTGATGCATTTGGCTAGTTCCCTCATGTAAATGACTCCAGAGAGTTCTTCCTTAGAGCTTTTCTTCCTACCAAAGAGATGAATATAACTAATTTACTGTAATATAAGAAAACATAGAGATAGCAACAGAGTAGCTGGAGTTTAAACTAGCAAGGGATTTGAAGGACAAAAAGAAGGGCTCCCTGTACAAAACTGCAAAAGGAAGTGTAAAGGAACTGTGCCTGCTGCTGTGTAGGGGTAGAGATCGATGGACAAGGGCATGGAAGAGGCCAAAACAGTCAATGCTTTTGTGCCTTTTTTGCTACTGAAGAATTCCTTCAGACCTCTCACCCAACTGGACCTGGTTTCAGCACTTGGCAGAACACAGGAATACTCAGAGGACATGAAGACTTAAGGAGCACTCAAGAAAACTCAGCGTGTACCTATGTAAGCCTATGGGACCAAGTGAGACATCTCCAGAAGCACCAGAGTTGCTAGCCAATGTCACTGTGCAGCTGTCTATATCAGCTTCGGTATGTCATGGCAAAGTTTAAGGAGCAAATACTCTTGGAAGTCCTGTCCAGGGGCATGAATGTCAGAAAGGTGATTGGAATCTGCCAGCGTGGAGTTACCAACAACATATTGTGCCTGATAAAGCTGATTGCCTTCTATAGTCTCTCAATCGGGAGAGAGCTGTGGAGAATGCCTGCAACAGTATAGGCCAGGGACTGAGTGGTTAGAAAGTGGCCTTGCAAAGAATAGATCTCAGAATCTTGGTGATACAAAGTTGCATATAAATGAGCATTGTGTCCCTGAGGGAAAGAAGGCCGACCACATCATGCACTGTAGTAGCCAGCATGTCCGGGGAAGTAACGATGCTCCTCTATGTGGCACTTCTGAGGCTGTATCAAGAGTTCTGAATACAGTTTTAGGCTCTCTGCTGCAAAAGTGTCATGGCCTTTCTGTAGCATACATTGTAAAAGAAAAACCACGGGAACTGTTGTTGCTGTTGTTTCTCCCAGCTTGGAGAAGGCAAGGTAAAGGAGAGATCCAGTTGCTGTCAACAACTCTTTAATAGGAGTATGTAGACTCTTCTCAGAGGAGTGTGGTGATAAGAGGTACATGACAGAAGAAGCAATAAGGGAAATTGTAAATACATAATAGAGAAAAATTCTTCACTGTGAGGGAGGTCATACATTGGTACAAATGCCCAGAGGGGTTTTGGAGTCTCCATTGTGTAAGATATCCACACCTCAACTGGAGGCCCTACACAATCTGCTGTAACTGGATTTGCTTTGTGTAGGAGGTGGACTGAAAAGGTCTCCTTCAACTTGAATTACTCTGTTATTCTTTGACAGTGTTAATCCTATAGCAGTTGCACTGTGTGAAATTAAGTGCGTGTGAATTAGAGACTCCATCAGACACACAGATTTTTTCAGAATGGAAATACAAACAACTTTTTAGTTGGAGGGATAGATGCCAGAGCACTTTGGGATGTGTTCAATGAGGTGAGGCAGCCTTGCAAGGGGTAGGAGAAGAAGCTGATAGAGAGGCCAAGCACAGTAACTGTAATGTTGTTAAGGTCCTTGCAGAGAATCCTAAATAGCTACATTCTTGTGAATGCTGAGCGGACATAATTACCAGTGAGCAGTCTGAACACCCTTCACTACAGACAGCATTTCATGGCTGACTGCTGTTTGCTACTTGACTAAATCATAGAATCACAGAACCATAGAAGTCCAACTCCTGGTTCCACGCAAGACTACTCAAAAATTAAACCTTACATCTGAGAACAATGACCAAATGATTCTTGCACTCCATCAGGCTTGGAGCCATGATCGCTGCCCTGGGGAGCCTGTTTCAGGACCCAGCCACCCTCCAGTGAAGAACCTTTTCCTAATCCCCAGCCTAGTCCCCTAACACAGTTCCATGCCATACCCTTGGGTCCTGAGATTGAAGAGATCAGCAGAAAAATGCCGTATCAAATGCTCCTGAGCTTCGAATGAAGTTCATGCAGTACCTTCAAGAAAGGGCAGGTGGAGCTTCCAACTATTCTCCCTTACAAATAGTCCTTCCTGAAAAAATAGCAAGGTGAACAATCACAAGTAGGACAGTTTGTCTTATGAAGTTAATATTTTGAATTGTTAGCTGAAGGAAAATGATTTTTATAACCAAAGTACGATGATTTTTAACCTGACTTTGAATAAATAGCTAGTGTGGCTATTTACTGCAAGATTAATGTAGTCAGTGGTTTGCTCACTGTGACTTGAAGGTTTGACTATTAGGTACAACACAGTCTGTGTCTAGTGACCTGAACGTATGGTGCTGATCCTCTTCTCCAGCACAAAGCTCGCAGTTAATTTCTCAGAAAAAAAAAAAAAAAAAAAAAAAGTATTTTCTTTAATTGCAGAATGAAATTAATTAATTCTGAGAACATCTTTTCATGTGGACAAATAATATCTCAGCATTCTCTTAGATAGAAAATGGCTTTCAGCATCAGGCTACCAGGGCTGTTTTTTAAAGTTAACCAGATTTGTTGCAACTTCCAAAATTCTTTTCTGAGGGAGGGAGCTAATGCATTTGGACACAGCTAATAATTTCACAGCACATAGCCACATGATTTGAGGAGTTTCACAAATAAAAATGCTTTTCTCAAAATTCTCAAAGGATTGTGTCAAATGGCATTCTCGAATGCTTCTCCACAAAACTACGTATATCAGCAAGCTCACAACACTGTTTCTGTCTCTCTTGACACATATTGATCCTCAGTTCTCATGACAGAGATAATGGCTTTGCTAATGGCACAGTGAGTATCTCAATTTACATCAGCTATAAATCATCAAGCATTTCAGGAGTGTACAATCTACCGTGAATGGGCTGAGTCATAAATTGCAACCTAGTTAGATTTGTGCCAGTCCAGCAAACCTAGATCACTTATCTCTCTCATCCCCACACTTCAAAGTGCTACCAAAAAAAAAACTCACACACAAAAAAACCCAAACAGCAACAACAAAAACAACAGAAATCTAGTAATTTATTTAGAGACATGTAACAATGCATCTAAGAAAAGTCAGCTAGTAAACTCTTTCTTGGGATTGTCGGCAAAGTAAAGAAAAATTAACACATAGTTTTATAAAGAGACAGCAAATCATAGAATGGCTTAGGTTGGAAGAGAGCTTAAAGATCATCCAGTTCCACACCCCTGCCATGGGCAGGGCTGCTCCCCAGCAGCTCAGACTGCCTGGGGCCCCACCCAACCTGGCCTTGAGTGCCGCTGGGGATGGGACATCACAGCTTCTCTGGTCAGCTGTGCCAGCGCCTCACTGCCCTCTGAGCAAAGAATTTCTTCCTAACATCTAACCTAAATCTTTCCTCTTTTAATTTAAAGCCATTCCTCCTTGTGCTATCACTATCAGATCATGTAAAAAGTCAGTCCCCCTCCTGCCTGTAAGCTCCTTTCAAGTACTGGAAGGCCAGAATGAGGTCTCCCCAGAGCCTTCACTTCTCCAAGCTAAATGAGTCCAGTTCCCTCAACCTTTCCTCATAGGAGAGGTATTCCAGCCCTCTGATCATCTTGGTGGCCCTCCTCTGGACTCGTTCCAAGAGCTCTGCATCTTCCTTGTACTGGGGGCCCCAGGCCTGGACACAGTACTCCAGATGGGGCCTCACAAGGGCAGAGTAGACAGGGAAATCCATGTATCTATCCTCTGGATTTCAAATATCTGTGGCCTCATCATTTAGGAGGAAAAGAATGAAGCCCAGAGAGACACACACAAACAATGCATTGAACTACATTTTTTGTCTTTCATCTTGAGCAGACAGTGTGACACTTTTCTGGACTACTGTGGAGCAGATGTTCATGGTCTGTCAAGCAGCTCATTTAAATGAGGTTCTCTCTGCTCTCTGCCAGAAAGATGGTCCTTCCTGGCTGGGGCAGAGGTCAGAGTCACACTCATGGCTGTAGGGGATGTGAACGCAGTCTCAGTTTTACATAACTGCTATTGAAAACTGAAGCTGTCTGCTCCAAGTTGCAAAGACTTGCCGGAATCAAGGGAGCAATCCTTGGCCAGCTTTCCACTAATCTCCATTTTGATTATCTTGCATTTCATTTGTGTCTAGCATTGACAAACACAGTGGCTGTAAAAAAAGCTCCAGTAAAAGGAAAGGATTGAAGTAGGTGAGCAAATTAACAGAGTATAGCCAGAAGCTGCTCTCTGCTAGATGTTTTTTGTCACTCTTTCTGCTGAGCCAATGCTACATTGAAATTCAGGACAGGTTGAGAGAGCTGGGGCTGTTCAGCTTGGAGAAGGGAAGGCTCCAGGGAGACCTGATGGTGGACTTTCAGTATCTGAAGGGAGGCTCTAAGAAGGAAGGGGACAGACTCTTTAGCAGGGTCTGCTGTGACAGGACAAGGGGAAGTGGTATCAAACAAAAAGGGGAGATTTAGATTGGATGTAAGGAAGAAGTTTTCTACAGTGTGGGTGGTGAGGCACTGGCACAGGTTGCCCAGAGAGGTGGGGAATGCCCTGCCCCTGTGTTTACGGGCATTTGGCCCAGTTCCGTGACGAAGGGGATGGGGGACCCACGGGCCCACGTCCCAGGAAAAGGGGAAAAGGGTAAGGAGATGGCCCTGAGAGCAACAATCTGAGGAGAAACAAACTAATTTACTAAATAAAATATCGGAATGCAAAACAACACACTATAGTACAATATAATTACAATTTAAGCTGATAAATCCAATACAGAGAGAGAGAATGTCCCAAAATCAAGGTAGGCCTTACTCTACTACCGACGATAAGACGGCTGGAGAGCGAGGTGCTGCCAAGACGAGAGACGGCGGAAAAAGGGACCAGGTCTCGTGATCCGCAAGTTTTTATACTGCGAGCTTTTATCTTTTCCCTCCGGCTGGAAAATGGTAACAGAGGAGCAAAGTACCGTGGGGAATGTAGTAGTCCTTCTCTTCCGAGAACCAGGTACATTCACTACATGATGTTATGATGTGGAGTACCAATAACCGAAAATCATAAAACCATGATACCCTGGAGATGCTCAAGGTCAGGCTGGACGGGGCTCTGAGCACCTGATCTAACTGTAGGTGTCCCTGTTCATTGTGAGAGATGGCATTTAACGGTCCCTTCCAACTCAAATGATTTTATGATTCTATGATGTGCTATAATGTGCTATGATGTGCTATGCCATGTCTACATTCTAGCTAGTGTCCGCATAAACCCTAACTGTATGGTTCTTTAAATTAAATGCAGCAAAAAGAGAGTGGGCACAGGTAATGAAACAGCCATAGCTTTCACTGAACATTTTTTTTCTTATGAATTTCAGTAATCCTGAATCAGAATTTGAAAATATTTTCTTGGCTAAAGGCCTTACTTTATTTCAGTGTCCCTTCAACACACTGGACTATCACTAAGCCTGCAGCAGTGGTCTTTTGACTGTGTGAATTTAGAGCGCTCCAACACACCTGGCAAACTTACAAATTTTGTCTCAAAGCAGATAAAAAGTGTAATAGTTTCTTAGAGGTATATCAGCATTTTGTTCTAGCTGCCCCCACTATTTTTTTTGAACTATTGCTTTTAAGATAGTAGGTGTCTGATGAGACTCTACATTTGTCTCTCCCAGGAGCAGCAGTAGCAGTGATTTTACAAAGCAGTACCCAAGACATTTAGTACTTCTAGCTTGCTTTACATCCAGTACATCACAGTGGGCTCTTGAACTTTTTAGCTTGAGAGAATAAAGGTCTGTTTGCTGTATATATTGTCAGGGTTCTGAAAACGAATCACTCTTCTTTTCTTTTTTTTTTTTGTATGTTTAGGTAGGATCTCGGTGGGATTAGCAATGCAAGTCCAGTTCAAATCTTTTGCTTATCAGAAGTTGCAGTAGAATGGAGCCTGACAGTTTGTGTGAGACTCAAAAATGTTTGACACAAATAAGAAGGAGGGAGTCTACAGAAAAGTCACAGACTGTGTTATCTTTTACTGTAGTTTTAGTTGTGAACTGGTTCCACAGGGAATATTTTTGGATGTTGTGATATCATTCTTAGGCAAGGAAAACACAACAGGTCACCCTGCCTATGCAGCCAAAAGATTTTCAGCTAAGTCTAGAGATACTCATTTCAACTAGCAGGCTCTGTTTTGCATCCTGCTAACACTAACCTTGGCGTAAACTGAACTAAGATATTTTGTAGAAGAGGTGTTTATAAAAGATTGTTTATAACCCTCAACTACTGCAAATTTCTGATAATTTTCAGAAATGTTTCTGCAAGAAGTTGAGGTTCTTAGGATGGACTGTGAATGCGAAAACTCTGCATGCACGTAATAACACGGGTGTAAATTAAACAGTTGAATGTATTTGGGAAAAAAAAAACCAAACTAGTTTTCTGCAATATCTTTTGCTGAGGCCCAGGAGAGGAATGAGGATCCCTGTGCTACATTAAATGGTCATGATTTCCACAAAGTCATTCTAAGATCATTTGCTATTCTAACCAGAGGAGTGGCAGACAGAGTATGGGATTTTCTTATTTCAGGGAAAGCAGAAAATTGGGTAAAAATGCTATTCTGATGATAATGCTAAACAGAACTACAATTAACATGCCTTAACATCTGGATTTGATGATCGTCCAAGCCTAATGACTATATGGATCTATGACTTGTAGAGTCAGGTGTCAAAGCTATTTCCGATGTAAAACCTACTGTTGAGCACCAGTTTCTTGGAAACAGAAAAATTACTAGCTAGAATTCTCAAAATTCACAGCTCCTTTTTCAGTGACAAGAGTGAGCAATAAGAAGGATGTCATGACAAAATTGCCTACCCTGCTGTGTATGTTCCATTTCAGAGTAATAACTCATTTTCTTCATAAATGAATAATATATGATCTTTAATATTTGAATAGTCCCTCAAACTGTAAAATAAAGTACACTTTGAAACATTTTACTCTTAAATAATACTATAATTAGTATATGTTTCATTACAAAGTTTCTCAAGAGCTTTCCTATTCCTTTTCCTAAGCAGCACTCAATCAAATCCAGCTATTTGGGGCTGGAGCACAAGGACTGCTATAAGATTATGAAGCAATATGTTTGTGGAAGAACTGGAGCATTCAAGCTCCTTAGAAAGCTATGGATAATTAAGAAGAACTGGTCTCTTCACAACACAATATATTTGCTTTTTGTTTATGAAGTGTACTGATTTTTTTTTCTCTTGGAGGCCTGAGCATTTTGAAATAACTAAAGAATTTTTTTCCTCTGAAAGATTTTTTAATGTAAAGACTGTATTTTAATAGAATATTTTCACAAAGAAAATACTTGTTTCTTATTTTTTAAATAATTGCCACCTCTTTTTGATTCATCTTTGAACTCACATATTTTAGTTTGAACCTTTACCGACAGACTGCTATGGTAAATAATGCATGTTATACTCTTGGTTAGATACTATTTTTCTCTTCCTCCTGTTTCAACAAAACTATTTCCAGCATTAGAAAATCTCCACAGCTGACATCTAGACATATTTTCCAATGTTAAATAAAAAAAAAGGTTCTCACTCTACATTTTTTGCTTGTTCATGACTAAAGTTTATGAGGGCATTTCAGTTCAAAATACATAAAAACCAGGTTTGGGACTCCCTTAATATCACTGCAAAGAGATGTGGAAGCGAGGAGGGAGGACGTGAAAAGGATGACTGACTCTCTGTAAATAGAATATTTTCTGCATATCACTGATCCTACACAGATGTCTGTCAATGACAGAGATGCTGTTTCAGAAATTACTTAAACAGCTGCATTCCAGACAAAGACGAGACAATTAACAAATGGAGTGGTTTGCAGAAATATTTAGTTTCACTGTAGATGTTTGGATACAATCTTACTTTTTTATTTATGGGATAAATGCTCTTAATCTGTTTCTCTTTTATTTTTTTCTCAGAAGAGTATAAGTAATTATTTTCTATGTGAAAGTGTTTATATCACAATTTAAGAGTCATTATTGTTTTACTAGGAGAAAGTAGATGCCTCTGAAGTACTTTTTGGCTAAACACAGACCTTGTCTCTAGGTAGGGGATAAGAATGATTGTTGATGAAGGTATATACGAAATCAGAGACTTAGGACCTCCTTTCCACACAGATGACAGTTTCCAAGGGAGGACATCTCCAGGACTGTATTGGTACAACCCATCCTTACAGGGGTGGATAATCCAGTCTTTCAAGATTCCAATTTTTCAAGTTTCCAAGCACAAAGTAAATCTATTTCTGAATGTTGGGGACAAGACTTAAACTGTTAGATAAATAATTTTACTTAGAAAACAATTCCTTACAGAATGATGAAACACTGGATTTTCCATGGGAATATGTGATAAATCAATAGCCAGGATTTTGCACAAAGTCAGACTAGGTAACCTCCTAGTCTCAAAATCTGTGCACTCTTAAGAATTTAATGGCTAACTTTTGGAGTCTGATTCTAAACATCATCACGTACCATTTCAGTCAAGTTCTTTAGAAATACCTGAGATAAAGGTTTACATTGCCTAGGAATTCTCCCCTATTCCATTAGTGACTGAAATCAATCTGAAGAACTCATACTGTGACTAGGATTGCCCTACTCATTTTTATATTTATTTGCCCCAAATCTCTTCCCTTTTGGATCTGCTTTGCCTAGTTATCTATGTGATTGTTTCAGATCAATTGGCATTGACACATGATGATGGGTGAAG
Source organism: Numida meleagris (assembly GCF_002078875.1). Lineage (NCBI taxonomy): Eukaryota > Metazoa > Chordata > Aves > Galliformes > Numididae > Numida > Numida meleagris. The sequence goes on along the minus strand of NC_034409.1, from coordinate 116,661,246 downwards.
AAGACAAGGCCTAGGGAACTGTAAATACACCTTATTGTATGGTTGAGGATGAGGCAAGTGCAATGGGATGGAGCCCAGCTGCTGTGATTTGAGGCATGTGGTAGGTGTTAGTGTGGAACCAAGCACATGCTGGGAGTTAATAGAGCTGGTGCACTGCCTCTGAGGAGTTTAAGCATAGTGGATATTTTAACTACCTTTCTGAAGACTAAATCATTTGGTTCTAATTTCTGAGCAGGGACCTGCAGCCCACACAACAGCAGGTCTTGATAATTATTAATTACATGTTTTTCCTTTGTTCTGTATGACCTTGTTTGCTAAAGCTATGTGATAAAGCTAGAATATTAAGTGGTTTGTGGGCCCCATCATGCCACCCAGCTGGAAAAGAGGAAAAGATTTGAACAAATGCATATTCCAAAGTAAAACCTTGAATTCACATAATTTCAGAAGGTGCTAAAATCTGGGGGGTATTTGCCCCATGCACACCACAACTGGAAGAGCCCACAGGTGATTTTATTTCTTAGCTACAATTAACATTCAAACACACTGCCTTCTGACAGTCTGATCTAAAATGGCAGCAGTCTGCACAGGCAGACAGCAAACTGCCCACACAAGGAATCCTAGCTTGGAAGTAAGCATGAGCTTTACTGTGGCAGATACCCAGACACTATGGCTATGGCCTGAGCAGCACTGCACATTGCACAAAGGGAAGACTCGGTTACTGTAGGGAATCCAAATGAAATCTAAAGAGGGAGAAGGCTTGGTATAAAATTTTTCCTCCATCCACATCACCTTTCATTTTGGCATTGCCTAATGAATGAACAGCTGCACTGCCCTCCAACTGTAAGATCTCTCTGTTCCTCTATGGATGTGCACGATAACCTAAAACTCCAGCCTTCTGCAAATGTGAATGATTGGATTGTTTATATCTTGTACTTAGAGAAATGCTACCATCTGATCTTTCTCCAGCTGTCCAATACTCCCAGAAATGACTTTTTTCCCACTAGAAACAGTGAAGCAACCTGACTTGCAGCAGAAGAATGTCCTGGGAACCCTAGAAGCAGCCAGTTTGCTATAGTAACAAAGAAAAAGCATTGGAGGACCTGGATTTTGGAACACTGAGGAGATATATTTGAGTTCTCTGAAAAATCAGTTGGGCTTCAAGCCTTGACACAAACAGAAGAAAACAGATTTCCTTATTAACTAAACTTTGTTTTTTTGAGGGTTGTTTTTTTTTTTTTTCCCAAACAGGTTTGGAACATAATGTCATTCTCTGCATGGTAGCTTGTACAGTAAGTGAATTATTGCAGTGTTGTTGGGAAGAGGACCTGGAGATGTTCATGCACTATAAAATCAGCATCCACCCACGCTTTACTGTTAATGTTATCAGAGAACACAAGCACAGGATAGCTCAAATTAAGTTAGAAATCTCAAATCTTTTTTTCTCCTGCCCTTTTGACTAACAATGTAATGTTCTTCTCAGCTCTTTACATTGCACAAAGTGGTCTCGCTGGAGTAGCAAACTTCTGTGATAAAGATTGATGTACAATTATGGCTAGTAAGAGAGAAAAAAGAAAAGCAATCTCATGAAAGCACAGACATCTGCTGCAAAAGGAAGATTGGCTAGGAAGTTCAGAACAAGAATATGACACCCTTTCTCACCTGAATAGTATTTTATGCACAAGTGGTGCCCCTAATGTCTCTGCTTCAGGTGTTGCAAAGAGGTCACACCTGGCTCTTCAGTCTGTTCGGGAAATGGAAAGAACGATGAGTTCTGCTGTCACCTCATCTTTTCTCTGTTCTGTCCAGATTTGTTTCATCTGTCACTCATGCCCTTTTGCTGAAACCATAAGTGTAATCTCTCAGAGATGAAGAAATGTCATTTTGTCTGTCTGTGGTCCCTAGCTACCAGTGTACAAGGGATGTATAAAAGGATGACAGTGGCTTAGCTCTGGTTGGAAGCTAAGAAGCTGCAAATTGGAAGCAGGACTCTTGATACTCAAATTAAATGCTACTGAAACCAGCTGTCTGGGTAAGACTTGAAATTGATTGCACCTGGGCCATTAGTTTTATTTCACAAATACGGTAACCAGATAACATGAGAATATAGGGGCTGGGTGAAAACTCTGTGGGAGGAGAAGAGACCATTTCTATACCTTTCTCCTCTTGGCCTGCTGAGGGGTATCAACACCAGATACTGTTCCTTCAGCTTAGGAAAGGCAAGATGGTCTTCGCAATAACTTTGGTGTCATTCATGATTAGACCTTCAGATCTCCAGGATGTGGCAGCTGCTAATGGAAACAGTATGGATGGACTTTAGAAAGTAGGAACTATTTGAAAGAGCTGTTTTCCAGGCTGAGGAAAAATTCTATCTGTCCGCAACATAAAGTGGATTCTGTGATACATAAAACAGGGTCTGAGCATAGGTTTTCCTGAGGCAGTTTCTGTGGTAATTTATAGGAACGCAGACCACTCAAAGCACCAGGTCCATCTTCCACTGCATTCTTTGTGACTACCCGTTGTTCCTTCCTGTAACAAGTGCTCATAAAACCCCAGTGATTCATATTTTTTATCACTCTCCCAATTTAGCTAGATGATCATTAGGGAGCCTGGATGCAGCTTAACAAATGGTAATAATTAATTCACTATTACTTTATTTGTAATTCTTCCACTCAATGTAATGTTCCTCATTAAATATTCTGATAAAATACGTAAGTGCAAGAAATGTTAGCACTGGGTTATGTAAACAAAGCAACTGGCACAAAGGAAGATTTATCCTGCTACAGTCTGTTATCATAGGGATTTTGCTCAATTAAATTGAGTATGCGGTGAGTGCTCTGTCTACATCTATGAAGGAAAATTCCTCACTGAAGGGAAAACACCAAGGTAAAATGCAACATGCAACACTATCCTTACACAGTGTGCACTTCTGACTCTAGTCACCTCGAGTCAGATGGATTTTGAACAGAGTGCCCAGTGTTATTATGTTTATTTTGTTTTCCAGGGAGATTACTGATGCTTTTCATCTCATTCTTTTTACAGAAGTATTGTACAGATGCACATGGCTGTTATGTGACAGTGTAAGAACACATAGAGTTCATGGTGACATTTTCTTCATGTTCTTTTCAGTGAATACAACTACAGTTGTTCATAACATTCATCTGTGCCTGAAGAACAAAGCCCCTTCAGCTTTAATTTGATGTTTAATGGATTGAGCCATGAGAACTTGGATGTCCACTAACCAGTTTGATACCAATGCAAATTTACTTTTAAAATAATACATTTACATCAGTGAGGAAAGATGGCATTGGAGTGAGAGTGTATAGTCAGGGACAAAGAGATCCTTCAAGGTCTGTTTAGGTTTTGCTGTAGCCTTCCTGTTGTACTGATGTACAAAATGGTTGATCACTCTATTATTATTATAATAAACTAAAGTTTAATTTAGATTTAGCAGAAGATTCAACAAAGAATATATCAATTTAATGAGCCATTCATTTAGAGTTCATTTTGGATTAGTATATGTCAAGTCCAGGTGTGTGGTCCTCAGTACAGGAGAGGCATAGACCTGTTGGAGTGCATCCAGAGAAGGGCCACAAAAATGATCCAAGGGATGGAACATCTCCCCTATAAGGACAGGCTGAGAGAGCTGGGGCTGTTCAGCCTGTAGCAGAGAAGGCTCCAGGGAAACCTGAGAGTGGACTTTCAGTATCTAAAGGGGGGCTGTTAGAAAGAAGGGGACAGACTCTCTAGCAGGGTCTGCTGTGACAGGACAAGGGGAAGTAGTTTCAAACTAAAAGAGGGGAGACTGAGACTGGATGTAAGGAAAAAGTTTTCTACTGTAAGTGTAGTGAGGCTACAGGTTGCCCAGAGAGGTGGTGGATGTCCTGTTGCTGGAGACACTCAAGGTCAGGCTGGATGGGGCTCTGAGCACCTGATGTAGCTGTAGGTGTCCCTGTTCATTGTAGGGGAGTTGGACCAGATGGCCTTTAAATGTCCCTTCCAACTCAACCATTCTCTATGATCCTAGGATTCTAAGTATTTTGAGTAATTCCAGCATTCAAATACACAGTCAAAAATCTGTGATAGCATTTTGCCTGTGAAGGGAAATTGTTGAGCTTTACTTTTCAGAGTTTGCTCTGGTTAGAGTCCTTTAGCACACAGTGTCTGCTGTATTAACTTTGCGTGACGCATGGAGCCTGTTATACCTTTTCTTTGCCAAAAAAAGAGTAATTCCATATCTAATCACACAAACATGATCTCCGTATCTATTGCTTTGGATATTTGGCACCATTTTCCACCTGATGTGGACTGGGTATCCTTGACTGTGGGCTGCAGTGGGAAGTGCTAGGAAGGCAGTGATCCCATGCACAGAATGAGCAAGGCAAAGAGCAGGTGAGTGGTGAGAAGCATCAGCAGAAAGGTACAGGGAAGTGCAATCTCACCAGGCAGGACGCTGCAGTCACTGCAGCGTGCAACATCATGCAGGACAGAGTGCATGAAAACACTTGACCTGACTTTATTACATATGAAACTTGTTTTGGAAGTGGTATATTGCCTGCGGCTTCCAGAGAGCCTCTCAGGCATCTTCACAACCAGCTCCGCTATTTGTTTCCCCTAACTGCTTTTCTTCTCCACTTTCCTACTCCAGTGCTCACTCAGATACTCTGCAAGGGGTTTGTGTCACAGGAAAAGGATCATGCTGTCTGTCAGCCCATCATATTAACTCCCCCCATGGTCTGGGCTCCTCTGGGCCAGCATGATGCCAGAGCAGGGCACAGCTGGGAGAGGTCTTCACAGCTGGAGGGGACCTGGGCACAGAGGCAGATGCTGGCTGGGCTGCTGTGGTTCTTTCAGCTGGACAGAGGGGTGGGCAGGTGGAGATGCAGTTCTCAGCTTCAGTAATTAACCCAGAAATGTTTTTTAGTATTGTGGATGTTTATTTTCACCTGTTTATATACTAACTTGGAAGATTCACCAAATTTCAGACTATGCTTCTAAGCCTCAGATCACCGTGCTGACCTGCGCCTTCACCTTTTTTTTTTTTTTGTGGCTAATAAAGCAAGAGCTTTACATTCTCCAAATGAACACATGCATATTATTTTTAGGCAAAATACTGCTTCTTTTCCATTTGTCCTGCAGCAGCCTTGTGAAAAGACAAGATGCCGGTGCAGCATGCTGCGGGGAGGCATATTTCCATCCTAGATACAGTTTTAACCTGGATGATCCAAGCACTGAGTGCCACATTTTGTACAGCAGCAGGAGAAGTGGCTGTAACAAATGATCGATTCCAAGGATTGAACTGTTGCCTCCATTTGCAAATGATCAATAAAAGGCCTGGGTTTTAATGATCAGCTGCTCATTCCAAAATAATTAACCAGGAAGAGACTATAAATTAGCCTCTGCAGCTACACAAAGAAGGTGTGGGTGCAGATGGCTGGGAGATTTACAGACAAGGAGAGGGGAGTCAGAGACTTAAGTCAACTTCGGCCTGGGTATCCGTCAGGGTCAGTGACTCCTCAGGCCCATCCAAACCTGATACAAGCACCTAGGGACAGTCTAAACCTACTGGTCCACGTGGAAATGTTACCAGCATAAGATACTGCTTGACCAAAAATCTTGATGTACGCAACTTTTCATCAGAGATGCTCTCAGTGCCTATCTTTTCTGTTTGACTCTTAACACGCAGAAGCTTTCAGGCTCATGATGGCTTTTGGGCCTGCAGGACCCCCCGGCTGTATCCTGGTTATTTCAGCCACGTTGCAGGGCACTTGGCAGCCTCAGGCGAGGCAGTGTAGTTGAGGCCAGGCTCTTGGTGCAGAAACCTTCCTGACAGATAAGGCTTGTCTGAGTTCATTCCCTTCAAGCTTTGCTTTAGCATTTCCCTGGGTTTTAAAGATTTTAAGGTTACTCACATGACCCAGATCTAGCTGCTGGTAGCACGTCTCTGCTGAATATTGCTGTGCACTCCTGCAGATAAATACCTGACTCCTCCGGCTGGGTAGGTTATCCCACTATGTCTAATCTGTCACAAAAGATTTGTGTTTGAAAGCCAAAGGGTGGGTTTTTTTATTTATTACTGTAAATCTGTCAAAGGGAAGCAGCTGGAGCAGAGCTCTACACCCTCAGGGAAAAGAAGAAAAAAAAGTTGTTTTGGTGGGAAACTCAGCTAAATTGTTTAAATTAGGATTTACTGACACTGCGGGTGCTGGAGTTGCAAGTACCAATCTGTTTGAAATAAGAGACTGCGTTATGTCAGAGAAGTTGTGCAAAACAGGTGGTAACAATGCAGTTTCCCTGGTGCTTGCTAACCTAATAAGGTTTTCGTCATCAAAATACCATATGATGCCTGTGAGGAAGTGGTCAGTTTGCTACTGAACTGCAGGGCTTGGAACCTGAAGAGGCTCTGCCCAGACCAGGTACGAGCAGCATCTTTGTCCTGGCAGCAGTGGGTAAAATATATCAGGAAAGGCAGCGAGGCTCAGGCTCCTGAAGTGGCCACAGCACTCAGGTGTGGTTTTGCCTCTGGCTAGCACTGAGCTAGACTAAAGGAGAGCAGTGCTCCTGGTCTGTAATGTCAGTGAGACGCTTTTAGAAACAACTCTCCAGTACTGAGAAGAAAAGGCAATGGGATGCCTCCATGCCATGTGGGAGGGGCGGGTGTCAGTCCTGCAGCTGCTGGGGGCTGTGGGAGTGCCCGTGCTGCAGCAGTGGAACAGCCTGGAGACACCAAGGGCTGAGACCAGCTGCCCTCCCCACATCCCAGCCAACGCGAAAGGTGGAGAGGGACTACTTCAATTCCCTGAGCAATTTCTTTCCAGTAACAGCTGTTACATCAGTTCAGGACCTCTACTGCTTTTGAAAGCTGCTTCACTGCACAAGGAGACCCCTGGAAGACAACCAAGAGGTTTGTAAAGATAGACACGAAAATCTGGATAAATCAGTCAAGATTGTGGAATGAAATGATGCTGCACTTAACTGCAGCAGGCTGTCCTTCATTCCTGAGCAAAGACCAACGTCCTCAGCTACAAGGGGACTCAGCTACAGCGCGTACCATCAAAGTTAAATTCACTGCTTGGAGCAAACCATTTGCCTTCCCCAGGTAATGAACTGGAGACAGCACCAAGGGTGCCACCAGACAGCAGCCAGATGGAAAGCACAAAAGTTAGATATATAAACCCTGGGTGAGAAATGGCAATACTGATAGCACAGACTGGATGTGAGGGGCACCCAGGCAGTGACTGAACAAGTGTCTGCACACCTTATTACCTGTTTGACAAAGTTTGAAGGGCAAAGTGTGTGTTAGATGCAATTTGCTGCATCGATCTCACAGCTCTTACATAAAGAACATTTGTGTGTTACAGAAAACTGCCCCTCACATGCAGCCCTGGCTGACAACGGGAGCTCTGCAGATGTATCCTGAGTGAACATGACCACCTCTGAACTCTCGTCCCATGACCGGCAGCCAGGTCAACCCAAAACTGTAAGATGATGGTTACTGCCCATCAAATGAGTCTGCTGTAATTACTCAAAGGCAACAAATAAATTTTTATGAACAGAACACAAGACATTAAACATTTCACTGATGACTTTTTCACATTTATTTGAAGTTATTACAGTAAAGAAACATAAAGTAATATTCCCCCGCTTTATGAAATCAGTCAGGTTTCAGTTTCTCCTCCATTGGTTACAAAACCAAATCTGATACAGGGTCTTTTTCTCCTATAAATATACCCTATCCATAGCGGTCCCTCCAAGGCATTCATTTCATTTTTATTAGCCAGGCAGTGTGAGTCATACTATTAATCGGTATCAGCAGCAACATATCACCAGACTGTCCTTTGCTGCAGCCTATTTTTAGAAAGGGAATGAGACTGCTGCTGAGTTATATAATGATGCAGCTATTTATAGGCCTCTATTATACCTAGAGAGCACCGTCCTGCCTCTGAGCTGGGAGCTGATAGGGCTGCGTTTAGAGATTCCGCATTCTCCCTGCCTTTCCCAGACACATTTGCAGTTTTGTTTACCTGCCATTATTCCTCCTCATTCAATCTGCAGTAAAATTTCATTTGAAATCCTGTGTGTTCTAAAGCAAAATCTGCTTTAGAACCAGCCCATTATTGCTTGTGGAAAGGCAAAACAGACAGTCAGAATGCCAACAAAATAAAAGTATTTTTATTTGCCTTCCTTTCTGGTTGCATGAACTCAGCCAAATGTAGTTGCCTTAAAAATACACTCATAATTCTAGAAGCACTGTCATAAAATTCTCAGATTCTGAGGTTTTTTTTCCACTTATTTCTATTTTTTCATGCTGATTTTTGGGAGCTTCAGGTAGAAAAAGTGGTGTAAGATAGATGACATATTGCTGGTCCCAAACAAACATAAGGATGGGGGAGGCAAGCATTTGTGCTGGAGGTAGCAATGCGACTTCTGCTTTATCCAGGAGAGATCCTGCACAGCAGGCAGATCAGCTGGAATACAGCTTCAGACATGTATGTAGTTGCAAAGCAGATATTAGCAGTTTAAGGCAAGCTACACAGAAGTAGCTCAGGACACAATCTCCATGCCTGCGCATTTCATACCATGTGTGTTCATTTGTAAATTGTCTAGAACTGGACATTTACTTTCAAGATAATAAATAGACTAGATTCCTCTCCTGACCTCTCAGTGCCCACATCACCCCAAAGAGCAGGCTGGGTCTCAGCCAGACACGTGGAAGCAATGTAAAGAGCAGGCAGGACAAAAATGGGAGGAGAGCTGGAAGGGACCCATAGGGGTCATTGAGTCCAACTCCTGGCTCCACACAGGACCACTCAAAAATCAAACCCTATGACTGAGAGCATTGTCCAGACACTCCATGAACTCCAGCTCTTGGAGCTGTGCCCACTGCCCTGAAGATCCTGGTCCATGCCCACCGCTCTCTGGTGAAGAACCCTCCCCTAACCCCTACCTGCCCCTTATTCTTGGAAGTTTTCTCTCTCCCTCTTCCCTCATCGGGATATTAAATGGGCCCCTCTTAGCTCAGACACCCAATTTTCACAGAACTAGTAAGAGTATTATATCCTTGGAAGTTGAAATTGGCTACTGATGCAATAGGTTTCAGAGACAAATACAGACAGAGGCACACTGTGCAATCACACAATCCTCAAGAAACGAGTATTAAAAATGTTTCCTTGAAGTATTAAAGTATTTTATCTTTCAGTAGCTATGCCTGTGAGTTTTGTTTTGCTTTCTGAATTTGCAGCATCCCACTTCTACGCATTGTGTCCAGGACAGGTACTATAGTTCCAACTATTTCCACCTTACGTCATTGTGCTATTTGAAGTGAAGCTCTTAAAATATTAACCATCATACATCAGTCCCTTCACTGCAATCATAAACAGCTTGCTTCTGCAAATTGAGATGGCTAATGATACATAAATTAATGAAATGCTTCATATTTTGTTCCTGGCCAGGGCTGGATTTCTCTCAGGCCCCTGGATTTATTATATTCCCCCTCCCTTTCTGCTTGTACATGCAATGCATTCCTAAGTATCACAGGAGAATTACAATATAAAAAGGTGCACCATCAATCTGATGGCCATTAAAATATGGTCACTGACCAAATCCCTTAATATACTGAGTTACTGCAGTTGGCTTTAGAATACACTTTATAGAGGATTAACTGCAAAGCATGTTAAACCAAGGGCATATCTCTCATTCTCAGCTGCCACAAATGGGATGTAAGTTTTGCATACAGAAGGAAGGAGAAGGTTTGTGACAGCTAGAGATGCTTATCTTTCCTTTACCACAGGGAAGGCTGGACAAGATGCTGCCTGCCACCTTTTCAGTCTGACATTATCTGCACATCAGCAAAGCTGCTGAATGTCAGGCTGTGATAACCAGTGAACACTTGCTTCCATATGCAGGAGAGCTTGCCACCATGCAGCAGACACCAGGTAATGCTTTTGGAAATGGAGCAGAGAGAGAGAAGGAAGAAAACGTGCATTCAGTGTACACACCCACCTCCCAAATTAATTTGAGGAATGTTTATGAAGATATGCAATAAAATCACAAGTATCTATGTTAGCTAGAAATCATTATCCATCATATTTTATTAATCCATTGATATTTTACTCACTGGGAGGCTCTTGTTATTATAAAGAGCTTGATATCTTGTGGCAGCCAATGAATAGTAATAAAATATATTTTCTCCCACAATGATGGCAGGTCCAAATGTTGTGGACGACAAGAGCCATTGCTGAAATTTAGTGGGTTTTTAATGTCCTGGAAACAATCCAGGCAGACCTGTCCTGGCTGGAGCTAGCATAGGTCTTAGTTATGGAGTAACCGCATGGCACATGTCATTTCTGTCAGCACTTGATGTTAATGTAAAAGCCATTTCTGCAGCCTGGAATGATGTTCTTTTTGGAGAAGAAGCTTGTTCAGATCCTATAGGGAAGTTATCAGAATATAATAATTTGAATATTTGAATATCCCTGCAGGATATTGCTGCAGTGTGTAATGTTATCCCAGGGACCCTATTTTTGTGTTATGCTGTATTTGTAACGGGATAATGTGTCCTCCTATGGACTAGGACATCGCTCTCTTGGGGAATCCCTTTGCCAGCAAACACACACACATTGGCAACCTTGCCTGCAGCAGGGAGGTTGGAACTAGAGGATCTTTGAAGTCCCTTCCAATCCAAGCCATTCTATGATTCTGTGATTCTGTCATTCCAAATCCTAGTAGTCTCTTCGGGTAGGGACCCTAAAGCAACAAGGAACTCCCTCCATTTTCCTCCTCACTGTGTACCTGTGAATGTGAGATGCATGAGACCAGGATGCAGTGAGGATAGGAAAGGAGTACCCTGCAAATCTTCTTCATCCAATGCAGCACAGTGAAGCCACAGATACTGGGGGCAGAGTAATTCAGACATTTGGTGAGAAACAGTGTCAGATATCAGTTCTAGTTACGTGGGCTGATGATGTGCTTTTGCAGCCCCAAACCAACTGCCCCGTCCTTTGCAAAAGAAACAAGCAAACCAATGAAACCAAGGAAGCCCAAACCCCACAATCCAGGATCAGGAACCAGGCACTTTTTACTATGGAAGTGCTCATCAAATTCACCTGCAGGAAAGACTTTCTTGTCCCACATAGCCTTTCTATGCCCAGCTCTACATGGCAACCACTCTTGAAGAGAAGAACACCTATAGTAGGCTCACTAGCTGTTTAAAGAAACTGGACCTTATTTAGTTCTATACCTACCTTCTGTGGTAATATAGGCACCTTCTGTGGTGCTGAGTCAACAGCTTAGCACTACACATAGAATTACAGAATCATAGAATCATTAAGGTTGTGAAAGACCACTAAGATCATCCAGTCCAACTGCCCACCTACCACCAATATTGTTCACAAAAGCATGTTCCTTAGTACCACATCTACATGGTTCTTGAACACCTCCAGCGATGGTGACTTCACCACCTCCCTGGGCAGTGTTCCAATGCCTCACCACTCTTTCTAAGAAAAATTTTTTCCAAATATCCAACCTAATATCCAATAAGATCCCTTCCATGCACAACTTGAGGCCATTCTCTCTCACCCCATCACTGTCACCTGGGAGAAAAGGCCAACCTCCACCCTGCCACAACCTCCTTTCAAGCAGTTGTGGAGAGTGATAAGGTCTCCCTGAGCCTCCTCTTCTCCAGACCAAACACAGCCATTCACTCATTCTCCCCTCACCACCAGTGAGGTGAAGGAGAGAACTGGAAATAAAAGAGAACTTGTGGTTCAAGATTAAAAAAAAAACCATTTCTTAAGGCTTTTGGCTCCTGGTGTCCTCAGTGGGCTACACGTGGCACCTGGATCCCAGATGTCCCCACACTGCAGGTTTGTGATTTAGTTCCTGAAGATGGCAGCAAGAGGAAAAACAAACTTCAGCTCTTCATGATAGCAGAGCTTGATGGGAGGCAGGCAGGGGTGAGTGGGGCAGCTCATGAGGGGAGGTGGAAGAGTTCTAATTTTGTTTTTCAGCAGAATGCTTGGCAAACTTGATTTTATTTAATTACTGTCAAATGTGCTGCCCTTGAAACAGCTACAAATGATTCTTCAAATGTATAAAGATGTTGTCATTTGATATTCAAAGTTAGTAAAATAGTGATTGCTTTTCCATGCTAAAGTACTATTGAGAGCTTGAATAGTTGGGAATAGCTACTGTAAGAGTTTTGAGGCTGGGATCCTCTGAGATTTCATAATAAGTCACGGAGTTTTTAACTAGTTTTAGTATGTTGTCTCTCTCTGTCCCCGATTGGTGGGCTTTGTATTTTGGTATCCTGCTGTGCATAAAAGATGTGCATTACCTAAAGGAAAATAAAACTGCCCTTTAGCAGATTTATTGCTTTTCAAAGAAAATTGGTTTCACTATATTTGGAAACCCATATGTGCTGAAAAAAGACTTTGGCTGAGAAGAGTTACCCAAAGCCCATAAAATATATGCAGAGTAAGTGTTCATGAGCCCAAAACAGGGGATTGTTTGATTAAACTGCAAGGGACATAATACAACTGTAGAAATTTGTTTTCCTTTTTCCTTCATTCTTTGCTCATTGCTATGCAAAACCAGTGCTATCTAATGGTAGAAACAACATTTCTGGCTATATTCCTCCTGAGGTAGTTATAAAACTGATACAATGCAAATTAAGTAAGTTCTGAGGTTTCCCTCGGCTTTTCACTTATCAGGTTTTAAAGACTCCCACTGCACTGTAGAGCTGACTCAGAAATAGCACAGACTTTTCAGGCACTTAGTTTGTGGTACTCCTTGGGCACCTACCTATGCCTCACGTTTTGCTTAAGCCTTATGAAACCAAAAAGTGGCTAAGAAAAACCCTAGGCTACTGGGCTCCAGGTGATTACCAGAGAGCTCGTACCACCAATGAGCTCCTGGATACCCCATGGCAAAAGCACTTCCCAGCAGTGTAGCTGTGTAGATGCCTGTTTTATGTCTCAGGGAATAGGAGATAACAAGGATGGAGTTACCAGGGCAGTAGGAGATCTCCCCAAGAGCCCTGCATGAATTGTCATGCACTGTGCATCACAGCCTGGGGAGAAGCTGTCCTCTTGGATACAGGGGGAGACAGCGAGTCTTGCATTTGGGAGACAGGGAATTGAGTTGGTGTGATTTCTTGAGCTGGGTTTTCTTAAAGATGAAATCTTTGCAAAGCAGGTCAAGACTGATTCTTTGTAGAGGTGAGGAGCTCAATTGTGTGCCATGCAATGTAATGATAAGAATGACAGAATCATAGACATTTGGAAAAGACCTCTAAGATCATCTTGTCCAACCATTGACTGATCACCACCATGCCCACTAACCATGTTCCTCAGTGCCACATCCCATCTTAGTCCCATGTTTTCTCCTACCTCTGCGCATACTCCCTATAGGGAGAAAAGAGCACTAGTTTTTCTTCTGTGCACTGTTCCATGACTAAAAACTGAAAGACAGTGCCTTCCCCCTCAGCTTCTGGAATAGTCTCTTGCTGACACCTTGGCTGGGTTTTCTAGAAAGAGTTCAGCTGCTCTTGCTCTGCTCTTTATTTGTCCCTGTCCTTCCAAATTTTGGTGGAGGTGCTGAAATGAGCTGCCCTTGCTTGCAATCCAAACAGAGCTCTCTTACCAGCAAGATACAGCTGAAACTGTTCAGCTTTCCCTTATTATTTCCTCTGGAGCTGGTGAGGGACAAAAATGGGTGAGCTCTTCTGATCCTGAGAGGAGATAAGCTGAACAAACTGTGGGGGAGCAGTACATTTTTTTCTTTTGCAGGACTCCAGTAGGAGGAGTGAAAAAGAACATTACCCTGGAGGGATAAGTTAAACTTGGGACAGTGGGGATGAATGGTTGTCACAGCCATCAGCCATCTGCCTTGCCTCACGCTGGGAAGCTGCCTGCCCAGCTGAATGATTCATGAACCACCTCAATTTACAGCTTGGCATAGTCACAGGAATTAAAATTTATGTGTGTTGGCTTTGATACATTAAGCTGTAAGTATGGCAATGCAGGGATGGATACATGCCCCATATGGGGTGTTCCCGGTATAAGCAGGGATACCAGCCTCTGCAAGAGGTGTAAGATGAGTCCTGGGAAGGAGAAGCCCATCAGTCTTCCTAAAGTCACCTATACCAATGTGTGTCAATAACTTTACCACCTCTGGAGCTATTTTTCTTGTGCCAAAGTGTGCAAGAAACTGTTTCATGACCAATTCTCAAGGCAGTGACCATAACCTGCTTAAAGAGATGTATTCACAAGCTCTGCATCCTCAGGGGACCTTTCTCTATGATTGAGTATACTCATACTAAGCCCTGTGCTTGAGCCCAAAGCAGAAAAGGGATAAAACTATACATCTGCATCCATTCACTGTCCTTGCTTGCTTTTTAAGAATGCTCTTCCACCTCTCTGAGTATAATTTTTTCTCCAATAAGTGCAATTGTGGGAAATATTTGCAGGTTATTTGATTCAAAACTTGTTTTCTCAGAAAAACTTGAACATTAATTCTGTTTATTTCTGGAAAGTTTTACAAACCTGAGCTACAGATGCATTTAAATATAATACCTCCAACAGGCAATTTTCATTCACCCAGATCACTTTGCATGTATCTAGTTTCAAGCAAGCAAGTGTAATAGCCTGTAACCAAGCTTATCAAGAGATGTGAAGAATAATTCTCATCTCTTCTCCTCTATCTGAGATGATCTTGGGACAAATTTTAGGCTTTTACTATAGCCTAAAGGTCCATACAGCAGTATCAGGGATAGCATGTGTGTGCTGAAGTAGGTGTATCCCTGGTTTTGTCTGCCAAATATGCCTTGGGTGGTAATTACCAAATAAATTTAGTTTGTTCATTTCCAGTGTATCTAGCAAGTGACCTCAAAACTTTAAAAGAGAGGATAGCCTGTGGGATTTCCTGGGACTTGGAGATAAATTAGGCGGTCTCAAATTGCAGAGAGCCAAAAAGAGAGGACAAAAGCCTTAAGAACTCCAAAAAAGAAAAAGAAAAAAGAAAAGCTCCAACCTTTATGAAAGCTCCATTTTGTGTGTGTGACATATTATATAGATTAAAAAATACAATAAGAAGCAGTGAATTGTATTTAGATGCATGCAGTGTTGTAAATGATTGAAGGACAGATTCAGGTCTTGCCACACTGTTTCCTGCCTCCTCTTTCTCCTTCCCCTGCTCCCCCCTTTCCCTGCTCCCTCTCCTCAGACACACATGCTATGCCCTCTGCAAGCCAAGTGTGAAATAGCGGCCTTCATTCATGTGTGACCTGCATCAGCCCTCTGGGAGTTTGGAGCAGAGGGAGCTTTTTCTCCTGATTGTTGAATGTATGGGGTCGTGGGCAAGACTCATGAAGATTAGTAGACGCCTACATCATTGCATATGTGATGGTGTGAAGCCCACACATTCCCCCTTGCAAGTTCCTAGCATGGCACTGTCAGTTCCTGTGGGCTGCATGAGCAGCTCTAGAGCCAGCTGCACCATTTTGCAGCGGAGGTAAATGCCTGCCTGCATAGTGCTGTGCTGCTAAACAAGGGGTGCTGGAACAGAAGTCCCCTGGAGAGCACCAGTGGCCAGAGCCTTGCACTTTGCAGCTCATGTTTTTCACAGGTGGATCAAGATAAAGCAGAAAAGAAGGAATCTTGTCTCCCTGCTATAAAATAATGGCCTCAGGTTAGTATCATGCCCATGGCTGAACTATCTAAAACACACCACCTGTTTTGTTTTATTGTATGCTTCAGGTGTACAATTGCTGTGACTGCCAGGAGTGGGTTATTTCTTGCCTAGGAGTGATCTAAAAAGAAAGTGTCGATAGCTCTCCCACCTCCCACTACCTACTGCTGCTCCACCCAAAGTGCACTCTGCTAATATAAGCTTCATCTTGCAGTGAGGGGGAGCTGAAGCAGTCCAACACTGCATATATGAAACTGAAAACTAAATGGAAATTGCAGGTTTGCTTTTATCAGCCCACAGGCAGCTGGATATTTTTGTCTCAGCTAACAGAAGAAGCCCACCCCTCTCCCCCTGCCATAGGCCTGGAGGTTCAGAACAGACATGGTGAGTCTCTCTGACAAGTTTTAGCACTGCCTCTTGAGAAAGTGAGCACTCAGCGGTCCATCATGTTATGAATCTAAGGAGAGGAAGACAGCCCAGGAACTACAGGACTAGAGTATTGACTACCTTGCTTGTTTACCACTTGCTTAGGTGACACCTGTGGCTGGGGAAGTTGTTTTTCTCTCTCTCATGCTTGATTACGTCACTGTCTGTAATGCTCCCTTCACTACTTTGTTCCTCTCTTCCTCCCCCTCAAAGAAGAACAGAAAAATTAAGTTAAAAGCCATGCTTATCAGAGAGGCAGGGTTTAATTAGCTTACAGAAATACAAATTTCATGGTGCTTCAGAGATAGACATAGTGGAAAGGGGAGAACTCTAGTAACAGTGCTTAGCATTTGTGTAGTGCTGTGTGCATTTGAAGTGTATTACTTTGACCTCAGCGGTCTGCACAAGCCTCCTGTGGCAGATCTTGGAGCTACTGTAGCCTCTGTGTAGGGCTGCTGATGTGGATTTTATAGCTAGTTAGAATAATATCTAGTGAGAAAGCCTAGTTATGGATTATTCAGTCATAGAATGCCTAGGTCTAACAGCTGATGCTAATTTTCATAGGAAAGTCTGTGAGCACTTCGCCAGTCATATTGCCTGAAGAGTGGTGTATGACTCACAGAATCATAGAATCATTAAGGCTGGAAAAGACCACTAAGATCATCTTGTCCAACCATCAATCCATCCACCACCTCCCAGGGCAAGTTGTTACAGAAGAACAACTTATGACTGCTTCTTAAATACCTCTGGCTACTTTGTTTTCTATTTTGCCTACAGGGAAGTCACCACATATTTGAAAAACAAGAAATAAAATTAATGCTTGACTTTGCAGAAGCAAGGTGAGAATGGGCAGTAGGTTTCCTTTCCATAGGTATGTTGCCTAGGAAACATCATCCTGTGATGGCTGCGTGTTGGGTAGGGCTGTATCTCTGAGAAAACACTGAAAGAGAATGCTTCTAAGGGGAAGGGAATATGAGCAAAGCCCCACCTCCAGCCCATCCTCACTCTTCTGGCTTTTAGGGCATTTCACTTGTTAATTACTAGGACTAGGAAGTTCCTGATCCTCACTGCTACCCCTTAAATCCTAAATTAAGGTGATCCATACTTCGCTTGTCTTCATTCATGGAGTAAGGCTACGACAGATCTGCTCCACAGTGGGTGCTCAGTGATTGAGTCTTTGAGGAAGGTGATGAGCCTGCTCCAAAATGCCTGCCTACATGTAGCCCTAATCCTCAAAACACCTTTCTGAGGCAGAGAGATAGCATCATTAAGAAATAAGAAGTGACAGAACCAGATAGTTACAAAGATTCTTGTCAATACCAAGATAGGCAGGCGACAAGATAATCAAAGCTTTAGGGGAAACAGGGCAGACCTTGGGAAGGGGGGAGCAAACCTCACTCTTTTGAAAGAACAGGAGCTGTAATTAAAAACATACAGAAAACAAAGCGTAGCAATTTGGAAACATTTTGAAATTGATGTAACAATGCCAATATGGAGATAAGCCACCTTTTGATCTTTCACAAGAGCACTCAGAAAGCAACCTGGTTAATCAGTAAACAATTCTCATTGTGAGTAAAATTGAAAAAAAACCCAAAAACACAAAATGCTTTGTACAAAGAAAAACCCAGGAAAACCTGGAATTCATGAATGAAAGGCTTCAGTATGAGCTGAAAATAACTAGATGTCAAAGATAGCCAGTTAAAGATCTAGTGGTATGTCTAATGCTAGGCAAGATATTGATTTCCTAGAAAGAGAGGGTCAAGGACAGGTGACTCAGATAATTTCACAATAAATGCCCTTGTCTGTTCAGCATTGCAATTGCTGCAGCATCTCTGCAATTCCCAGGAGTGCAAACTCACAAATGCTATGAAGCATATTTTGCTTTGCTGCTCGAGAGCACTCTTATTTACTTGCTCATTTTTCAGATGTAACAGGTGCATGCACATGTAACGAAAAATAAAAAAATAAAAAAAATAAATAAATGAAGTACTCTTTTAGAATAATTGAGGCTCAGAAATAAAGTTTTTAAATTCCAGGACCAGGTTTGTTGTTGTTGTTGCTTATTGCTCTTCTGTAAAGTTTCAGAGAAGTGGGCATCTTCTGGCACTATGTCAGTTCTGCAGCTACACAAGTTATCTCTCCTGATTGATGTTATCACAGGGATTTTGCTTCGTGTCTTGCTGAATAATGCATTTTCAAACAGCTAAGGCCAATCCAACAGAGATATTCAGAAAAACTCTAAGAAATTTAAAAAACGAAGCCAGAAGAGACTACGTATTCTCTTTTTTCCAGGCAGAATTTTTAGTCTTTCATAATGAATTTGTCTAACCTACTCCTTACAGTCCTCTATTGATGGAGTGGTTAGTTTCCCTTTTAACCAGGAAACATTACCTACTGTTTATCCTAACTTTCCTTGGTGCTGTTTAAGCTCACTCTTCCTGTCTTATCCCTGCTAGGGATGGGGGAGAAAAGAAAAATTCCTTTTTGCTTTGATCCTGCAGCTTGATCATACAGCCAACAGTACTTGTCATCTCTTCATTCAGACTCCTCTGTTTTGAAACAAATAAACCTAAGCTTCTCATGTAGGGCATTCATTTCTAGTGCTCAGTAAAGCCTCCAAAGAGAGCCCACAGGCTTACTGATGTATGCTGAATATCAGTCACACTAACTCCAGACAAGGTTTTCCCAGTGCTGAGCAGAATGGGGAGATTATTCATCCAACTATATGTGCTTACTTATGTATCATCTCCTGAGTTTGATGCTGTCTTTTCCCTGTGGGAGGGAAAAGCTTTTTGACTGTGGTGAGTAATCAGTGGGAGTATTGCAGTCCAAGGTGCACAGTGAGGGGGTTATGCCCCTTGGGTTTGCTGTGCTGATATCACATCCAAAATCCAGCCAGAACTTTCTCTACACTAGAACTAGGATCCTCTTCTAAGGCCAGTGATATTTGCCGTAAAAACATATTTTCTACCTTGAATAAAAATACCAGTGATGGTATGATGTCATGAACTTGTCCTATTATTGCTCCTATTAGTCCAAGAGTCTTGACCTCCTGGACATAAGAGAGATGCTTGGATTCTTTTTAAAACTATTTTTTGCCATTATTATATTTTGACATTTTTGTTCTGGGTGTACCACACAGTCAGAGATGACCTTTGGGCCATGGACTGACTTAGCAATGAGTGGCGTAGGTGCTCTGAGGAGGTGAAGTCCCTAGAGGAGATTTCTTCAAGATTTCCTACTTGCACAACTTGCCTCTGAGCCCACAGAGATTCGCCAGCATACAATAAAGCTAAAATAAATGTGCAATATAAATTGTCCATATTATCCACATTGGCAGATGTGGCCCCTTCCAGGGAACCCTCTTTCACATTCAGACTCAGACTTTGCATTAAAAACTTGGTTGAGCGTGCACATGTCTGGATTGCTTGGAACATCTTGAGTCTCACAGATAAACTAATCACAGAATCATGGAATGTTTTGAGCTGGAAGGAACCCATAAAGGCCATCTAGTCCAACCCCCCGGCAATGAACAGGGACACCTACAGCTCCATCAGGGTGCTCAGAGCCCTGTCCAGCCTCACCTTGTCTCCAGGCGCAGAGCATCCACCATCTCTCTGGGAAACTCATTTCAGGACTTCACTGGACTCCCTGAATATATGTGCGGTCAGTTTAGGCTCTGAGTAGCACTGATATCAGTGGAGAGTCCTTTGGGCTTGTGCAGGCCATTTAAAGTCTACTAGTTGCTATCCAAATGCAGTGACAGAGGGAATCTCCTTTCCAGAGAAGAGCTTCAAAAGATGGCGTCACAGAGCCCCTTGCAGAGACTGCTGGGGCAAACAGACATAGAGCCACACCAGCAACTGCGCTGCCTGAAGTGGTAATGAGGTTTCTCTTCTGTTTCATTCTTGAACTTTACACAGGGTGTCACAGCACAGCTGAACAGTATGGGAGTGGTTCTTGCCAGCAAAACACAGGAAATCTTATTTCTTATAGGCTTTTATCAGGTCATCTCTCCTTTCCCATAATACCTCCGACAGCCTAAGCCTGTCTGCAGCATTTTGCCATACTGTCTTTGGAAGGATGTTTGTCACGTGCTCTCCCAGTTCTAAAAGTTTCTTCTGTTGCTAAATGTCTTGCTTTGCACCTGGTAGCATTTCTTGTCATACACGTTGGCACATTCTGTTTCATCTGTCCTTGCTGCCCAAGTGCCATCTTGAGAGTTAAAACCATTTGTTAACTTTCCCCATGAAAGAAATGATCAGTTCAAAAAGTCATTCATGGATTCATTTTCCCGACACATGCAAATACATAAAGATAGGCTACAAAACACTGTGACACCAGCTCGCTTGCCATTTTTGCCCAGGAAAGAGTTACACATTGCACCACGCATAGACAGATTTCTAGTAACACCTCTAGAGCAAGGAGTGAGGAATTTTACCCTTGTTGCTGACCTTAAAGACTGTCTGTGAACTAGCACATCACTCAGTGATGTGGAAATGGACATGCTGGGTGAGACCAAAAGACCATTCAGCTGTTCTTGAATATGTGTAAGAAAAGGCAAGAAATGAGAAATATTCCATGAGAATTTTATACAATGTTGTGGTTTTGTTCTCGTGGTTTTTTTCCCCAGCTTCCAGCAACCTCTGGTTTGGGGAAAGCAGTAATAAATAGCAAACTATCAGAAGACAGCAATAAGGGTGAGGAGGGGAATAACGAAACAAAAGTAGTACTCTGCAGGTTATTTGTAATGTAGACATAGGTGGCATCCAGCCTGGGGGAAAATTGGTTTTCACACTTGTAATAGGCAATAAAACCAGATTTGAATGAAACAATTTACTAGTAAAATGCTAACAGATGAAGGGCAAATCCCCTTGACTATTAGTGTCTCCTCTGGGTGGCTACTAGAGACGCGACAGAAAGATTGGAATTGTACATTACTCATAGCAAAATTTTTCTTGAGGAGAGCCTGTAGGATTTAGTGCATAAGAGCAGATATAATGAGCAACATCTGTTTCTGTCATCCTGTGGATGCACATGTAAGGAAAGGAGGGAGAAAGAAAAAGGGAGGAAAAACAAGGTTTGTTTTTGGCATAAAACAATATAGCATCACCAGAGCTCAGTAGGACTCAGTAGGAGCTCTGGTGGAGCTGTCCTGAGTTACACTGCCTGTGCTACCCCTGTATATAATAAGCAGGGTCAGTGACTGAAACTACATAAAGAAATACAATAACTTTCTGTGAATAATTTTACAGACCAATAGTTATAACTGCTATTATAACAAAGAAGGAAACCCATGCTTCCATCAGTTGATTCAGGGAGATTACCATCAACTCTATATAAGGTCTGACCTTAGGATGTTCTTGGATGCTGGCTTCAGTGAAGCTCTGCCAAAACTATTAAATGGCAAACAAACAGAAGCAGTCATAAATCGAGGATGGAGATTTTGTTCAGATTAGCGTGAATGATCCAAGCTTCTTTTTTGCAGTAGAAATTCTGACAAGAGTGTTTCACTTCTGAAACTCCCTGTATTTTGTGACCTGAGGATGCTGAGGTACATAACAACAGAAAGTGATGGGGCAGTGTGTTATCTGAATTTTCTGAAACTGAAAGAAAGTCTCCATTCAGGGTGAAATTCATTCACTCACAGGAATGTGCGCTGAAGTCACTTTTCCCCCATTTTTAATAGAGGAAATTGCCATTTATTGATGAATTTCAAAGAAAAAGGGCATATCTCCCAGGTATGCTTTGACATCCCATAAATCCAGGACACTCAAACATTTCTGCATTAACACGTTGAAGAAATATTACAAAACAAGATTTTTTTGATTATTTTCCAAAAGCTCCAAATCCAATCTTAATGTTCTTTGAGTTATCATAAGCATTGATTTCACCTTAATTTTATATAAGCATGATGTAAAACATTTTAACTTTACTTGCTCAATAGCAATATTTTTATAGCAAAATTTCTAGTTAGTTTATATGTTTTCCATTTTCTATCTTACTGGTGATAAACAACATTTCATTCGGGCCAAAATTAACATCATCACAGAATTATGCTGAAGGAACCATTGTCTTCACTTTGAACATAACTAATTTCTTTTCAATGAAGATGAAACACATATCTGTCTGAAATACTGGGTCATATCCTCAAGTAAAGTCACATGCATTTAGTTTAAGGGAGGAAAATGATAACCGCTTTAATGTTCCCATGTTATTTGACCGGGAGGAAATAACTCATTTTTTATCGGTAAAGGCAGGATTTGGAGTAAATCTTTGTTTCTGAGTGATGATAAATGAAAGGCTGATGTGATGATCCTACTTGGCAGTGTTTAGGGAAAATGATGATGCGTCTGTCTAGCTGATGGATTTCAGTTCTAGCCATAGCTGGCAACAGAGGATTCTGGGAATACTGCTGCATTTTTTTTTTCCCAAAAATCATTCCCAGTAAGTACTTCTACACTGAGGGAATAATATATCAAAATTAATCAGGCAAGTGTGGGATTACATGTGCGTTTATATGTGTGCATGATCGAGAGCAAATTTGGATTCAAAAAAGGCAAATTCTTAGCTGATCATAAATCCTGTACTGGTTAAAATGAAATTCTATACTCTTTGCCTGGAGGATAGCAAAAAGTACTTAGCAGCCCGCCTTGAGAAGCACCAGGTATCTGGAGCTCTCTACATCCCATCACAGGGACCGTACTTCTGCTGTGCTGTGGTTTGTCAGAAAAATCAATGAATGCAATCGTCATCACTGTCACCACAGGCTATCCAGGTTGGCTGTGAATTCAAAATATTTAATCTGTACCTTCTGATTCAAGTAGGCTGCTTGTTACAGAAGATGGGGGAACTAGAAGTTTTGGAAAGTTGAATACTTTCTGGCAAAAATAAGAAGTGCAGAAGGATAAAACAGCTGGAGATTGTCAGACAAGCAAATGACTCGATGTCATGATGAAAACTGTTTGCAATGAAATCATTAACGTTGGTCATTAAATTGTCACTTTTAGATTTCAGGATTAATAGTCCATGGAGAGGAATGGAAGAAATCATACCTCTCAGATCTTTTGCTCCAGGCTTTTCAAGATTTCTCTCACAATCACAAAATGTAGTACCTAGTACCATGAGCAGCAGAAAAATGTGGTCTGAGTTCCACCAATTGCACCTGCAGTAAAATGCACTAATGCTAAGTTCATTGTGAGAGCAGAATTAAGCTTTCAGTGGTTGGAGGCACTTGGAGCCCCCCAAGCAAACCTCTTCAGTGAACTCCTCTGCTACATGGTCAGCAGATGGGGCACACAGTAGCCTTTCCATCTGTGGGGTCTTTTAGAGTGTCTCTAAGTGTGCCAGCCACTGATTTTCATGGAATTGGTAGAAACAGCATTTGGGAGATGATTGACCTTATGTCAAATCTGGACATTGTCCCACATTCAGATTTCGTTTAGGACCAAGTAAATAGATATTTAATGTACTTAAATGCATACTTGAAACTCAGAAAGAGTAGTGAGGCGCTGGCGCAGGCTGCCTTAGGAGGTGATGGAGTCACCGTCCCTGGAGGTGTTCCAGAACCATGTAGATGTGGCACTGAGGGACATGGTTAGTGGGTATGGTGTGACGGGCTGACGGTTGGACTAGGTGATCTCAGAGGTCTTTTCAACCCCAGTGATTCTGTGAGTCTACGATTCTATGAAATCTAGGTATACTACACAGCATTGGCACCTGTGTGTGTGTTTGTTTCAGCTGAGGTTTAGGGCTGTGTCTCTTCTCTGCCAAATACTTTGACGGGTGTTAAACCCATCACTGTCCCTCCCTTGCTAACAGTGGAGTGCTTCCCTACTTTACACTCCTCAATAATATTCTGTGCCTGGGGTACTTTTTGGAATTTTGTTGGGATTCAGGGTTGTAAAATTCCTTCTCTCCTGGGGGACATGCTTCTTGGTGCCTGTATCATATTATTTCAGCTGACTGCTAACCTTCTGCTTCTCCCCACCCACATACCTTTTTCCTGTAAAACCTATGGAACAAATCAGCTCATTGTGAAAGAACTGACTACTGTGCTGGCTCATGCCCATCAATAGCTCTGTTAACAAGGTTGAGGATGGAGAACCAGTAGTACTGCTGATGGTGCAAAGGGAACAAAATAACACTTCTTGGTATTCAGATCGGCAGCAAAACTAATAGAAATGGCAGCAGGGATGAAACAAGATATTTCAGTTTGCAAACTGCTCTAACCAATGTGCAGAACACTTAGAAAGAAAGAATACGATTTTAAAACTGCTTTCTGGATACTAGCAGAATTTAAGCAAAAATTGTGTGTAAGTGATGCACAGCTCACTGCAGAACTGCAGAACTGCAGAACTGCAGAGGTTAAGCAGACATCACCATGTCAGTGTAAAGATGTATTACTTGAGATCACTCATCCCATTCAGCTACATAGAAGAAAGGTGAAGACAAACCGTGTCTTGCCTTTAGACCACAGAAGTAAAATTTCAACACTTTTAGGTAGGTGCTCCCAAAGGAGGAATTAAGTAGTAGAATTAAGTATTCAGAGCAGAAACACTTAACATTTAAGCCTTGCTGCATTCACAGTGGCTGCACTAGGTACCTAGCCTTGCATGCAGTGAGCAGGAGGGCTAGGTACCAAAGTGCAGCATACATGCTGTGAGGAAAGCTGCCTTTCATGATCAGCAGAAACAAAAGAGGAATTAAGTTTTTTGATTTATCCCTCAGGGCTACGTTTAGAATCATAGTTATTTGAGTCAGAAGGGACCCATAAAGATCACCTGGTCCAGCTTCCATGCAATGAACAGGGACAAGTGTTAGTTACCTCAAGTCAAGCAGGAAGTGCCTGTTGCTACCTGAGAGGCTGAAGGTCTGTATCCTGAGCACACATCCCCTCCTGAGTGGGAAAAGGAGAGGCAGGAAAGGGAGACAAAAGCACTCTGCTGTAGCTGTTAATTTAATACCTACTTGCCATTGACTACTCAGAGCTGTGAGGGCTTTTCCCCTCTCACTGAGACTTCTGCAGCTGTATCCGTTCTGTTACAATGAGTGGGATTTAAGGTCATGTAAGGGTCCAGCACAGTATTTTCAGGACTTTCCTGGCTGTGTTTGCATTCATGCTGAAGACATTTAGGATTAGTTGGGAATTTCTAGAGTGCTGAAATGTTAAGTACAGAAACTTAAATGTTCCTGAAAAGCATATTTCAGTACCCTCACACACTCTATTATTGTCAAATGCATATGGTCTGTTTTTTATGTGATTCTAATTCCTCTAGAGCAGTGGTTAGCAGGGAATGTGTTGCACATTCACACGTTTTCAGAAAGGTTTAGATGTCCTATGGATGGCTACATTAATCCCATTAATGTAAAATACAAAAAGGAGAAACTCTTATCCCCACATATGAAATGCTATTAATTATGTCAGATATAGCCAGTTGCCTAATGAGATGCTTTGGAGTTCGGACATATCTTCTGTTTTATTCAGAGCTATAACTACTCACTTCAGTGTGTTAAATGATGGTGATCACTGTGCTGGTATAGGCTTTGGCATGCTCCCATAACTTGATCACTTCCAGCAGACCACTGTCACTGCCCCTTAAAAATGGAACCCAGGTGTTGCAAAGTGTTGAAAAGGACTTTCTTTCATGAATGAGAGATCTGATTTGATGGCAATTTCTTGCAATCTGAATCACCATTTTTTATTAAGTAGGGAATTTTATATAGGGAACTTTGTAGAGATTCACGTAACAGAAGTTCACAATATACCTCCCTTTCTTTCTTGTTGCTTTTCTTTTCCCCTGCTATTTTAATCCTGCCTGTGGAATATATTAAGCAACAACTCATTATGGACCTGATCTAAACCTCTTTTAAGTCAGTGAAGGCACTACTGCTCACTGCAAAGGGCTTTGAATCAGCCCCAGTAGGTATAGAATCCATACTGCAAAAGCTCATGCCTGGACTCTACAGGAGTTTTGCATCAGCATGACATGCAAATTAACAGTGGAAATTTTAGTTTATTTTCTTTGTTTTTATTAAGACTATCGTGTAAATTTTCCCATCTGCCATTCATTAGATATGCTAAGATCTGTGCATCTGTAATTCCCAGTGATGACTCTGGTATACAATAATAACCACATTCAATGGTCTACTGAGTGGCAAAAGTAGTCAGTCCTCTTTTACATGTTCCAGGTGCAGCCATGCAGGCTGGCACAGCTATAGACTCTATAGCTATAGAATGGAAACTATATAGCTTCCATTAAATAAACTACATGCATTCAGAGACTTTTAAAATGGCACTACTGCAGATGTTTCAAGGATGCAATATGATTGTGGCCAGCAGGGAGAGGGAGATGATTGTCCCCCTCTACTCAGCTCTTCTGAGGCCCCATCTGGAGTACTGCGTCCAGGCCTGGGGCCCTCAAGAAAGATGCAGAGCTCTTGGAAGAATTCAGAGGAGGGCCACTAAGATGATCAGAGGGCTGGAGCACCTCTCCAGTAAGGAAAGGTTGAGGGAACTGGGCTTGTTTAGCTTGGAGAAGAGAAGGCTCCGGAGAGACCTCATTGTGGCCTTCCAGTACTTGAAGCGAGAGTATAAACAGGAGGGGGAACGACTGTTTAAATGGGTTGATAGTGATAGGACAAGGGGGAATGGTTTTAAACTGAGACAGGGGAGATTTAGATTAGATATTAGAAGGAAGCTTTTCACTCAGAGGGTGGTGATGCACTGGAACAGGCTGTCCAGAGAGATTGTGGATTCCCCATCCCTGGAGGCATTCAAGATCAGGCTGGATGTGGCTCTGGGCAGCCTGGTCTAGTGGTTGGTGACCCTGCACTCAGCAGGGGGGTTGAAACTCGATGATCTTTGAGGTCCTTTTTAACCCAGGCCATTCTATGATTCTGTGATTCTATGCAGAACTCCTTAAGGTCTCCACAGGAATTTGAGGCAAACAACCAGAAAAGGAATGTAAAAGCTACCCTTTCTCTCACTTCAGTGTGCATTCAGATTTTACACAATAAGAGTTAAATTTACAAAGATGAATCCCTATGATTTCTGCTTCAGCACATGATTCTTCACCCTGAGCTGTATACATAGAGGGTAGATGTAAATATGTAAATCCAGCTGTGCTCCATTTTCATAACTTACATAAGAGTTTGTGTATACATAAATTGTTAACATAAAACTGTGGGAAAGACTTGCACTGTCAAGTGAACTATGTGTATAATTAGAAATCATGTTTTGAACCCATGGGTCCTTTAAAAAGACACATTTTAAAAATGGATTCTTGCTGGTTTGCCATAAATTTGAAAAGCATCCTACACAGCAGGTATTATCTGTTGAGTTTAATGCCAAGAAGACTCACAGTCTGCCTTTTTTATCCCCAGCTTCCTAACAGCTAATGGTGAGTTTTGTCTTGAAAACATTTCATGTCTTATCCTCTGTAATCTTTCAAGTTCCCTAAATGAAGGAGCACCATTTCTGCAATGCTGATAGGTGCCCAGGACCAGGATAGCCTGCCATGCACACATAGCGTTGCTCAGAGATTGGTGGTGGAGCAATGGGCAGCAGGGAATGGAGCAAGGAAACCCTTCCAGTGCGGAACAGCACACTTAAGTTTTCCCTTTCAGCTGTGCAGAATGACTCGAAAGCAACAAAAGCTCTGTTTGGAAAAAACTTCCTCCTCTCAACATCTTATTTGGAACAGTTTACCAACAGATAGTTTTTCTTTGCCTTGTTAAAGAAAACATTCTATGTCCATTCACATTATGAGGATATCAACATTTAAGTACTAAGGTGAAAAATATTTTGTATATCTCATTCATCAACCAAAGATTTGACATCAGTTTGGTTTGTTTTTCAGTCTGTTGAGAAGATTCATTTTAAAGAAACCATAATTGCTGAAATATGTTAAATCATAAAAGAATGTAGCTTACTTTTATTCGCCTTTTCCTTCTTCTTCTTCTTTTTTTATTTTTTTTTTTTTTGTCAATATCACTATATCAGACATTTAATAGCAAAAGGGAAAGATATTAGTGTGAAAAATGTGGTCTGGAAGGTTCCAAATTCATGTACCATGTTCCATGACTTAGTCATGTTTGATTCAGGCCATAATGAAGAAAAAGTAGGAGAGTTACAGGATAGCTGGCTAATTTTCTCACAACTTTATTTTTTATCATCCTGGCAATTACTTGGTAAGCAAAAAGTTCAAATAACCATGTTAATTAAATTGATTAGTGCTTGATACAGCATTTCCCACTAATGATTAATGAGATCTGTCCTAGGAACTTGCTGCACTGCTGCACTGGAGTGGATATTTCTGGTTAATACTGCGCTTATCATACAGTGTTTTACAGACAGCTCTGTTCACAAAAAGATGTTTCTCACCACTGAAATGCTACCTGTCAAAACAGAGCACTATTACTGCTCTACCATTAGCTTTTCCTATTCTACAGAAAGAGGCACGTGTGCTACATCTGCACTAAAAAACACCGCTTGAGCTATGCTATAGAGGGACCAGGGATGAGTTTGAACTTGAATCAAGATCACACTCAAAACTGTTTTGCTTTCTGGAGGATCAGAAGATCCTTGAGACCAAGTAAACACAGATTTGGATTGTACACATTCAGGCCAGGGAGCATTTGGTGATTTGAAACACACCATTATAATCATGGATGAAGACATAGTGGAGATCCCTGTCCCTCGAGTTTGCAGCGATGATTGACAAACAATTCCAGGTGGGGCACAGTAAAGCAAGTGTCCCCCACTTGCTTAAATAGGGCTCTCATCACAGTTCAGGATGCTTTATCTGGAGGATAACAATTCCTCACTGAGTCCCTGAACTCAGCTGTCAACCACAACAGAATGGCATGGCACAATTTAAGCAGAATTTAACAAAAATACCTTCAAACCAATATTATGATGATAGCTCTGCGACTAGACTTTGAGGCTATGAGGTATGAAGATGATTTCCCAAATTCAGCTTTTGATGCCAGCCTAATGACTGAGTTCATCCCTATATCATGTATTCTTATAATGCTCTTTTTCTTTTTTTCTTTTCATGAGTTATTCACTTGATTCTGAGTTAATTAAGATTACGTCTCTGAGCTGTGGGCACCTGCCATGTGAGGCGCTTTGCCACAGCCTTGCTCATGATTTATGCAAACACAGTCAGGATTTCTGAAGGGAAAGTGACTTCTTCCATTAGCTACAAAGGAGTCCAAACTTGGCTTTTTAAATGTATGGAGGTTAGGTTTACTCAACCCTTCCTTATATCATTTCATTGGACTGCAACAAAGTCTTGGTTTAAATATTCTGGCCAATAAATATTTAAACCAACTGCAATAACCAGCAAGTGAAAATAAACATCTGTCCTAGGCTGAAAATAAACCCTGTGCTCCTTACCTTGTCATATTGCACATTAGTCCTTGTTGAATTGACTTTCTGAGAGTTTCACATCTTTTATTTTTCACCACTATCTCTACTTTATTTCCCCTCTTCCATGCATCATGCTTAATTCATCATTGGTTGCATTTGCATTCACCTGGCAAGGGGTCAAGCTCCTTGGGGCAGAAAGCTTATTTTTCTTTGGATAGGAGATGCATGCAAACATGTGTTTTTTTCTTTCCAAATAACGTATGAATAGACAACAGAGCCTTTAAAAGGACATTGTGGTTGGCTGTAGACTAATTTGAGTTTAAACACAATATGTGATAATCTTGAGATATATATTCAAAATATATTCATGTGATTATGAGGAGCTATTCCTTTTGTTTTAACAGATCTAAAAGGAATTCTTGTATGGCGCTTTAGTGAGGAGATTGTCATTTACTACATGACAGCCTCTGTGATCACCTGTTTGACCACTATAGCCTGCAACATCCATTTAAATGTCATTGCATGGCATTTAAATCATGCAATCAATGCAAGAGAGGATCTGGCCAGCACAGCAGGCTGGAATGACCATAATTTGGTTCCAATTAGTGGGGAAGAGCTCTGAGAGGGCAAATGATGTTCTTTGTGTGGCTGTTCTTGTTATAGGTGGGTACATGTCAGGTGAACAAACATTGCAAGGGGCTCTTTACCCATTTGCTCTATTCACTCTTCTATGTATTGCCTGGTGAGTTATGTAGTACAAAAGAAAAATCTTCTTTGTGGGTTGTTCTCAGAAAGATAGTCTCTAGTCTTGCAAATCTTCAGATGCTTCTGCAATGTAAAGTTTCATAGAAATAATTTAAAAGATTTATTTAATTCAGAGAGCTTCAGGTGTAGATTCACATAATATTGCCCAGCACTGTAAATTTCACTGAAATCCTGCTATTCTGGGCAGAACTCTTCATCAGTATTAAAAATACAGTGAAGTTATAAAGAAGTCTCTATATAAATATTAAGATAAGAAATCTCTGCCTTTAAAAGGACTTGCACAGTGCTGGGAGAGTCTTTTTATTTCCTTCTAGGTATACACAGAATGAATGGGTTGTCTCCAAAGATCTGCTGACAACTCTAGATAGTTTCATTCTTGCACAAAATCCAGCAGCAAAGAAGAGGTGCTGGTGGTTAGAGGTTTCACCTAGGAAATAGGAGTTTCATCTAATCTGTGAAATATGCAGAAACGCTGGAAGATTTAGAGGGATTTGGGACTGAGTACCCCACATCCTAGTGTTAATTGGTTTCTGACCATGAACCATGACCCAAGAACCACTAGGCATACTTCCAGGAAGGCCCAATCCTCCAATTCTTCAAACACATCTGTCACTAAAAAAAATGTCTCCTTTATAATCTATTCCCTGGGGCATGGCTTGTTGCTTGCATGGAAATACATTTATGTTGCTGGGAAATATCCATACCCAAGCCCATGGGATGACTGAATAGTATCTACTTGTAGTCTAAATTTGGAGCTTTCTAAATTTTTCTTTTTGGTAATCAGCTATTTTTGTGTGAAACCAGCTCTTCAGTTCTCCATAGTCCAGCCATATTTAAGATGTCAGAATTGAATGAAGAGAAGCTAATCTGCAGTGGTGAAGGACAAAGCATCTGCTTAGCAGGTAAGTGGAAGTGTGGGAGAAAGAAAGAAATCAAATGAAATAATGAAAATAAATGAAATGCAAAAAATGAATGAGTGAAAAAAGGATCAAGCAGTAAGGAAAGCATTGCCTACAAAAACTCAAAAAGGACCTTGTCACAAGATCTGTACAGTCAAAATCCCATGCATTCAAAAAGTGCAAGTCACACTTCAAAATTTTGAGTTCAGGTTCAAAATCCTGAAATTTAAAAATGACATACAGATGTGTTTATTTTTTTCTGAGAGTCTGATCTCTTAGGAAGCAGGCAGGTCATATTTCTTAATTGTTGTCCCTCACCACATCAACACGGCTCAAGCCAGAAATCTTTCTCACTGTGTGTTCCCTCATCGTCATTCAGTTCCAAGAACCAGAAATTAAGAAATGCATAAATCTTAATTCCAGATTAAAAGGCCTTAATCTGAACCACTAAGAAATGCATCAACTAAGAACACAACGCTACACAGGATGGCCAGTAGGCGAGGGGAAAAGGAAGAAAGAGTCTGTGAGCTGGCTGGGCGAGAGACAAGGCACAGCTCTTTTAGATACCTGTTTTATGAGTTTAGATAGGGCTCTCATTTATCACAGTTTAGGATGCTTTATTTAGAGGATAATAATCTCAATTTTTATCTGTGTTTTTTGCCTCCATTCCTTTGCATTAGAGCTTGGGAACATCCCACATAATATTGTGTTACAGCATAGCAATTCAGTAGATCTGAACGTACTCATGCAGCAGCTAAAGTCTCACAAAGTACTCTCATATTACCAAAAATTACACTTTCTGTAATTTGGCATGAAAGAAGAGACTTTCCCCCAAATGACCTTCATGTTCAATAAAGCACCTTGCAGGTTTCAGAAAGGTGCAGAATAATACAAAATTCACAGCCAGTTCAAATTGAGACTATGAATTGATACCTGTTCTGAGATTGGTTTCCCAGGACTGCTGAGAGAGTGACCATTCCTCTTGGATATTCATGCAGAAGAAAACTCACAAAAGGAGAAAGAGATTGGCAGTTCACTGAAGAAGGAATGGTAATGAACAGATTAAATTTGAACTACCCGCTTATAAATTTTAAACTAATAATATGGGTCCTGGATGTGGCTTATCCTAATGTGGGGACCCAGGAGCTAAGATAATTCATTTTTGAAGGATGTAGTTTAACTTAATTTTTTTTTCCCAGCTAAGTGTCGTTGACTAATGAAAATATATTGGCACAATACTTGCAGATTATTGTTCCATGTGTCTGTACTTCTTAACTGGAAATTTGTAAGCAGGTCATGACTAAGAGCAATACAAATGCACTCAGCTATTCAAATATTCAAAATATATCATGCTGTATTTATTGGAAACAAAGTCTGACAAGATTATATGTATACTAGGAACTGATAATGAAACATTGCATTGCATTGGCACTGGCAGTATCAGCAACAGAGAAATTACAAACCTTAAATATTTATACAGTATAATGAAATGCAGCTATTAATGCTTCCAAGGAGCATGCACTGCAGTGCTATAGATAGACATGAAGAATAGAGATTCAGAATATCTCTAACAGGCTGATTCATCATTTTTACAGAATAGCTCCATCTGTGGAAACAAAGTTTTAAGGAAATTAGAGAAAGGTTTGGACAGAACAAACGAGGTCTGAACACAAAAAAATGGATCTTCCTGATGGCTTAAATATACACTGGAAAAAATTAATGTAATTAGTAACACATTTTTCTGGATTATTGATTTATTTATGTTAATTTTAACACAGTAACTATGCATATTTCTTCAAAATGTTTTAAAATCCAACAGTATTTATGAGCATTCAAAAGTTCACACGCTTCTTTTCTTTTTATTAGTTTAATCCTTGGAAAAATTACCACTTTAATGTTTATTACTTTTGGTTTGAGAAGACTGAGTAATAAACACAGCAGCCATTAAGTATAAAGGTAATGGGGCTTAATCCCAGTTATTTTTGTTGTTGCTGGCAGAATTCCTGAAGTCCTGCATAAAGAATGAAAAAGGGAACCAGGGACTAAAGGAGGCCTAGGGTATCGCTTACTCCCCAGATGGGGTTAAACCATGTTGATTTTTGCCTAGCAATGAGAAAAATCCCCTCTTTGGCATCACCAGTGTTAATAATCTAAAATCCTGCATAGCTATGTGTATCATTTTGCATTGTTTTCAGGCATATTCTCCAAGCTGCAAGTGTAAAAGTTTTTGAGAGGGAAGAGAGGCAAAGGAGGTGGTGGGGAACACAGAGTTTCAGCTCAGATTCCCTGGATTATTTTATTTATTTACTTATTTTCTCTATGTAAGCTCAGTAGGACTGCCTGGAAAGGTGAACTGGGAAAAGGTCCCCTGTCTTCTGGGTGTAACTATGAGCGATGGCCATAACAGTGTATATCAGCCTAATTGCTAGCTTCTGTCTGTGCACCTTCCCATTCTGTTGGCAGAAGTATGGCTGGCTCACCAGTGGGCAGGTGGAAAGCATCCAGCTGAAGCCTAGAGCAGCAAAATGAAGCAGAGCTCACTGGTGAGCCAGATGACACCTCTTGTCCCCCAACTTGGATGAACATCAGTGTCAGCTCAAAGAAAGAAGGAATATGTGACTGGTGGGCAGCACTGTGCTACTCTCCAGTAGCATCAGCTTAGATTGCTGGGAAAGCACAAACTTGGTGCTCACACAGGTTGGACGGAGCCCTTTGCCTGCTCTTTGGTGGCAGAAGTGTCTGTGTAGGGACCAGAATGAATATCAGAATCCAAACTTTTGATATGAAATATGTATTCAAAATACTATTTTTTTAATCCATTACTGTAACTCTTTACTAAGAAGAAGCACTGACAAGTGAAGAGGACATGCTGTGCTAGTTTTTCCTCATTTATTTTGTACATATTGTACGTTTGATAAAATGCTTCTTTTCCATTGCACATTATCCTGACAGGCATCAGATCATTTTTGGAGGCTAGGGAGTGAATCTAGCACACTGCAAGCAGGCAAGGCACTAACATTTGTGCTCCATGGTCCCGAGTCTGTCTGGGCTCTGTGTCACTATCCAGAAGATGGGGATACAGTCTGATCACAGTCACGGTTTAAGAGCCACGATCTATTAGAGAATGGATTTGTACCATCATGTATTTCTCATATAATATAAAAGAGCTGCTGGGACATACTTATACTCAGTGATCCTCAGCTTTTCAAAGTTTTAGCCAGACCTACAAAAGCTATCTGAAATTGAAGGGGTCTGTATTCTTCTAAATTGAGCTGCAAAACTTCCATGCAGGATTTGGTCTTAATTGCTGTCACTAAATTGCAGTTCCTTATTCAACTACCAATTTCAAGCCTTGATAAAAATACTGATTTTTTTTCTTATAGAGGCATGAAAAAGCTAATTGGGAGCTTAGTCTCTATAACATTATATTCAAAGAAACACAGTTAAGCACCTGAGTTCAGCTTAATAGAAGTTTACCGTTCCTAAATTGAAGATTCTGCTTCTTATCCTACAAATACTGAGACAGCTAGGTTTAATTTCTTTTGGTAGATGATGGTCATTTTCAATTCTGACTCGGAATGCTCCCTAGAAGATGAAGTATTGCTATGTGTTTCCTTCTCAAAGTTGCTATGCAGAAAGAGAAATAGAATCATAGAAACATAGAATCATAGAATTACTCTGGTTGGAAAAGACCTTCAAGATCATAAAGTCCAAACACCAAAGTAAAATAGTACTAAAAAAATTGATATATTACTGGACATTATGGGCTTTTAGATTTGAACTCATTTTATGGATATTCTTCAGCTTGAATCTGTCCCTGTCTACCATTCCACAATCCACAAAAATCCAAGGGACTCAGAAAACTTTGTCGCCAGAAAATACCACAATGCTCAAAAGAAACTGAAAAGTTGTAATGGTTTCTATTGCTCAAAAGTGTGTCTCATCTTCTAAACAAAGTAATTGGGAAGACCCAGAAAAAATACAAAACACATTTATTCTATGCATGTTTTTCAAGTCTAAATGGCTCTCCATGGGAAATCCTGTGGTAGATCTGATCATGAATACTTCGGTGCTTTTTTTGTAGATTTGTAGTCAAATTGTCTGTTCTGTTTTAAGGAAAATGTTTTTTGGTTGAATGTGCCCCAATAGGTTTGTCTGATTCTGGGCTGGGGTTTCATTTTTGCCATTAAAATGAAATATTAAATCACAATTTACCAGTTAATTTGCAATCTACAATAATTTCAATGTATCATCTGATCCATATAAGCATTTCCAGAGCTCAAGGCAAGAGCTTCCTGCACTCTTCAAGGTCATAGTATTTCAAACACATACAAGAATGTCAGCAATAGCAATTTACCCCTGCTATACAGTGGCCAATGGTAGGGGAAAGTGAAAGGGTATTTCGCATCCCATCTTTCGCATCACAGCTATATCCAGTAAAGAAAATGTATCATTCATGCATATTTTAAGGTCTTCCATCACTCTGAGAAGATCCTAGAGTTTATTAAGTAATGACTAATTGTGAGAAAAACTATATTTTTAATATAAGGTGCAGTATGATAACAGAATTTTTCTGGTTTTGTTTGTTTACTTTTTTATTTTGTCTTTGAGGGAGGGAAGAGGAAGGGGGAAGTAAAAACTGTTGTTAAATTTGAATCAGAACATTTTCAAAAGAAAATAAAATGTATTAGGATAGAAATAATCTTAAAACCTGGGTAATATTTGTTCTGATAGCACATTTCAAAACAACATTGCAAGTGTGTACGTACAAAAGCAAATTATATTTGTTTATCTCATTCTTTGTTGAGGAAAATGAACAGATTAATAATATTTTCATCATTTGGAGAAAAAAAATAGTCAATATAAGGGGATAAGTACAGCTTTACAAATCAAGTTACACAGTGTCATAACTTTGACATGTGTAATGAATGTTGTTTTACTGCCCAATGTGATAAAGAACAAACCAAATTTAAAAAACACACACACTGCAAAACAAAACAAAATCAAAAAAGAATTGAGATGAATTATTATTACACTGCTAATATTTTATAAATATATCTGCTTTATAACACGCATCATACATTTATCCTCACTGATCTCTCTCTCTGTAGTTTTGTAAGGATTAAAAGTATCCTTTCTAACTTGGTGCTGGTAGCTGTACTGTGACATTCCCATATTTACAGCATCTGATGTCTATAATTTTATGCTGTAGAAAGGGTAATCCTTTTCTGCTGAGTTTTGCTGGCAAAACATGATGCTTTAACTGAGTTTTGATGCAGTCAACAGAGAGGAAGAAACACACACAGAAATGCTTATCTAAGGACTTGTAGAGACCTGCATGTTAATGACACTGAAGCACTTCCTTGACATAACGTGTGCTGTACTTTTCCTCAGGGTGTCTTCCTATTCCCTGTAGACTTTTTCTAAATCCTTGCTTACTGGGATGGCTGGCGTAAATTTGCTTCTAGGGTGTAATTGCAACAATGCTCCACAAACACAAAAATCCCTCAAATACAGAGTAATATTTTCTAGACATCTTGAGTGACTATAGAACATTTTAAAATGGTTTAGACACTTGGAGCTAGATTTTTAATGATGTTTATAGAGCTCTGTGATGGCTCTTGGTCAAACTATTTGACAGCGATCTACTGCCTTCTGGTTCTGACACACACCTTTGATCTCCATAACCAGCACCTGCATGGTCACTTTTCTTGGCCCTCATTTTCCAATCAGACTTAACAAGGATGACAATCAGCAACAAACATTAATGGAAGGTCAGATTTCAAATCCATTATCAGCACAATCATTCTAACTGAGCGTATTAACAGCAAGCTAAGAGCCCTGCAGGGACACTCTTGTACATCTCTTGAACACATCTCTGCCCATTGGGCAATCAGAGCCATCTGCACCTGCAGTTCCACAAATCATCTACATTAGTTTTGTGGGTTTTTTTGTTTTTATTTAGAATCATAGATTCACAGAATCACTAAGGTTGGAAAAGATCAGTAAGATCATTTAATCCAACCATCAGCCTATCCCCTCCATGCCCACTAACCATGTCCCTCAGTGTTACTTCTCCACACCTGCAGGGACAGTGACTCCACTACCTCCCTGGGCAGCCTGCTCCAGTGCTTCACCACTCTTTCTAAGAATAAATTTTTCCTAATACTCAACTTGAACCTCCCCAGCAGAATTTAAAGCCATTACCTCTTGTTCTATATCTAGCTACCTAAGAAAAGAGGCTGACCTCCAAGGGGTCACCCATACAGGAAATAATGGCATCAACATCTTTATCATCTTCCTTTTGGGAGCTGAAGGAAGTCAAAATTATTCCTCTTTCCTTGACGGCAGACAGTGGTAGCAAACTAAGTGTCACAAGGAACTGTATTGGCATAGTATTATAGTTTTTAAGCATGGATTACTCTCAGAGGTAAGTTACCACTTATTTTTTGTTTGTTTCAACAATATAATATTTCAAGGCAAACTGATGAATTGTGTAATTTTCTGCAATCCATGCCCCAATCTCCCTCAGTTTTCATCTATTTACTTTCTTCTGTGGTGCCCAGCACGTGAGAGCATCTTTGGTGTTGTACAACTGGAAGTACATTTTTCTCTTGGTTGTTTCGCAAAAGAACAGGGGAGACTGATAAAAAATTAGCAGCCCAAAGTGAGCAGTGATATGAATGACCCTTACAGTGCAAATATAATCACTGGATCGATCGCCTGTCTTGTATACTTTAGAGACACAAAAAAACCAGACAGATCATCTAAGAATCCCCCTTCAACTTGGTGACATATTTCTATTTATTCGATTATAATCTTCTGTCCTGACACTCATTATAATACAATAAAGGCCACTTCTTCTTGAACATGTTTTTCCTTTTCTCATTTCTTTCAATAATCTTCTGTGAAGAGATCTCTAAATGCAAGACTAATCTGAAAAGAAAGACGAATCAAACCTTCCAGTGTTTGCACCTTTATTTTTCTCCTGTTAAGAGAGCTTAGGTAATTTTCATTCTTTCTTTCATCTTGAAAACTCCGAACAGCTTTCACTACTACTTCCTTATGATTCATATAATTCAGAAATAGGTTATGATCGGTTTTACCACTTCATTTAAAATCAGTTCTTATTGAAGAAAACAGAAGCCTCAGTGCAGAGAGGAATCTGTACGCATGCAGGCATGCGCTTCTATTAGATAATCTTTTCATTTATAGAGTTTAAATTTTCATCCCAGTTGCTGGTTAATGAATCATTTGAAAACCAGGCATGCTTCTCTTGAATCAATACTATTGTTGTAAATATCCACCTACTAATTCAGCCAGTAATTTTCAGTAGATGCATTGCTCATGACTGATTTGTTTTGCATGCTGAG
Organism: Numida meleagris; assembly: GCF_002078875.1. Lineage (NCBI taxonomy): Eukaryota > Metazoa > Chordata > Aves > Galliformes > Numididae > Numida > Numida meleagris. Next base: position 116,622,724 of record NC_034409.1, on the reverse strand, counting down.
GCTGGTTATCTGTGTTAAATGTGGTGGTTTCCTATAAATGAGTAAAAGATCGAAATATTTTAAACAGAACAGTGAAGAATAATGAACTTCAGGTATCGGTTTTGGATCAATACTTACAATTTAGGAAATTAGACAACTGAGACATACTTACAAGTGCATGACAGCAGTGCAAGTACTTGTGTTTAATCAGTGTTTTAAACCTTTTCAGTCAGAGAGAGATGGGGCCTTATTCATGAGAATATACACATGTTGATTATTTCACAATTGACCAAATCTGATGGGTTTAAACTGTAAAGTTTTTAAAGGAACAGACTGGTATTTCACAGGAGCTTTGCCTCATTCTGTGGACTGCATTCACTCATAGGCAGTTTTTTGGCACTTCATAGAATCACAGAATTGCTCAGGTTGGAAAAGACCTTCAAGATCATTGAGTCCAACCTCAACCTAACCATAGTACCCTAACTCTAACAACCCACCACTGAATCATGTCCCTGAGCACCACATCCAAACAGTGTTTAAACACATTCAGGGATGGCGACTCTTGTTATTCCTTTATTGTTCCGTATATATTCCACACCTTATTAATTGCACACAATATAATCTTAATTTCAAGGCAGATTTATTTGTGTCCTCAAAACATTTCTTTTAGGCACCTCATTTTGCAGCTGCATAGTTTTTTCCATAGCCCCTCAACCTTTCTTTATGGAAGATTTCTGCCAATGTGGATGCAGATTACCAAGAGATACAACTCATCATTTAGAATTTACTTCTGATTACAATTATTTCCCAATTTGTTAATGTTTGTGCCATCTGAAAACATTACCAGCAATGATTCACATTTTCTTCCATATCATAAGTAAGAATATTAAACAGCACTGAGCTAAAAACAAATCCCAGGATGATTTAATGGGTAACAACCCTTCTGGATGATGACTTTTTTTCAGTTAATCCTGTAATTTGAGATGCATCATTCAATCTATTTACTTATGAAGGGTTTCATTTTGTTTCATGTAATGCTATTATTTTAAGCAAATAATATTAGGTCAAATGCTTTTAGAATCCTGCTGACATCTATCCCTTCTACCAATTAAGGAATCCGCCTGACAGGGAGTTTGTGGAAAAGCATTGCCTTTGAAAACTAAATTACAAGCTATAATTTTTTACTGAGAATCTTGTCAAAATGAAAACATAAGTGTGATCGAAAAACACAAAGAAGAACATTTAAACTACAAAAGGCATGAAAACGAAGTTAAAAAGTTAAAGCATTTATTTTTATTTCTTTTCATTCCCTCCCCACAAAAAAAAAAAAAAAAAGTTGTTTTCTAGAGCTGTTTTCTCAGAGAAGCAGATATTTTCTGCTCTTTCTGCAACCAGGTAGAAAAGAAGGTTTTATGATTCAGTTTCAGAAATGTTTTGAAAAGAAACAAAGAAACAAACAAACAAAACAAAGCAAAACAAACAAACAGAAATATCCAAGATAAAACAAAGAATTGCGTAACAAAATATCAAACAAGAAAAGATAATTAATCTACTCAAATATATGCTAGCAGACCTGTTCAACAGAATCCTTTGTGAGGGACCTTTGGGTACTACTGGTTTCTGGGACTCAGAAATGAATCCAGTTTATGAAGAAATGGCTCGGATGAAAGAAGAAGGGATGTTCAGTCTCCAAAACTATTCTGAGATGTCATTTGCTTAGTTTCTCTGATGTAAACATATGCAATATGCCTCAAGTGACTTCTGTCTGGAACTGGTACAAAAGTCAAGCTTGCCTGAACTTCAGCTCTCAGTTGCTCAAGATCCCCAAGGCCATTGTTCCTCACCTTGGCACTGAGAAGGAGTGGAAAGGCTTTATCTCATTATAGAAGCTGTGCCTGGCTGCCAGCTCCTGAATCCTCTGCTCTTACCCTCATCTCCCTTTCTCCTGTCCAAAGGAAAAGCCTTCACCTCCTATGTTTCAGTGAGTGGCAGTGCCACCTCCTTGGGAAGGGACATAAAGCAAGAGGAGCAGCAGCAGCAGCCTGCTGGTTTATGTGACACACTACAGCAGGCATGGAGAAGCAATTGCTTGCTCTGTGCTGGTTGATGTGCCTACTCCATCCTACTGGTACTTTGGCTGCTTCAGTTACATCACCAACTGTAATAGGAACAGAGTAACAGCAATGATATCCTCTTTGATGTGATTTGTAGTGGTTAAATCCAATTCTATTTAATTTGAAGATTTTATCTGAGGTTTTACTTGCTACCCGGAGACTCCAGGAGATGAAAATGGCTTACCATTAATTATGAATATCTGTGAGAAACAGGAATACAATGACGAATTGTGTCGGCAGACTCTCCTAATGTCTCATAGACATAGGTCAGGCTTATTTTGTTCCCACAGAGTGATTTGTCTGTCATACTGCTATCAGTTTCTTCTATGATCATTTTTGGTTTTATATTATTTTCGATTAGCTCATGTTTTAGACCATTAGTTCAACAAATAACCTGTAGCTCAGTGATAGATAATCTGTGTTGAGAGAGCATCATTCAACAAAGTCCTGACAGTTCTCCCTGATTTAGCTTCTAATGCTCATTTAAAACGCTTTAAAGAAGTTAAATGAACACGAAAATTGTTCTGTTTCATATTTTGCATATCCATCATCTATTAGACACCCACTCTGAGCTCCATCATTCTAATCAATCATATTGTACAAGTTATTGTATTTTTATTGCATAAAGAGATAAATACACTTTCATTCTTCAAGTGCTATTGTACCTGTTATCCTTCCTTACATGCACAGTTCATAGCCACATGAATAGATTAATACTGATTTCTGTCTAAAAAATCACATTTGACTACCATTAATTTATTGATTTTAAATTTTCTGTGCAGCTTAATGTTGCACAAATGGGTTTTAAATCTACCTAAGTCAGTACAGTTTCTCATATAAAGTCTAAAATTTTGGGAAAGAATTGGATTTGGGGCAGCTGAGTCTCAATGGAAAGATACCATCTGGGTATGGCTTAAAAGGGCTAATGCAAAGAACAATGTGGTCTGTGAGCACTGATAGCCTATAGAAGAAAATCAGCTCATGATTACACTGGATAAATGCTTATCTTATTGTGGAAATGAGAAAGGAAAAAGTCTGAGTGGATATGCACAGACTACTGTGATTTTTTGCTCTTCAGTTTCTTATCAAAACTGAGAGGAATAAAAAAGGATGAATGCAGAGATAGGGAGAGAGATTCAAAGGTTGCTTGAAACTCAGATCCATTCCCTAACTGTCTGCCTGTCTACTCTGTTCTTACAGCTGCCGTTTTCCTTAAACATTGTTGTGTTTTCCATTTGAATGAGTCTATGGTGCTAGACATGGAAGGTGGGATTTCAGAGTTAGCCATCTTCAAGTTAGATGGGACAACTGTATATACACAGAATATATATGCAAAAAAATAATACAATGAAAATGTACAGAATAGATATAATAGGCACAGTTTCCATACAAAGCCCACAGGTAGCTCTGTGGGCTGCACATATGTACGGTACCATGCCCAATGCTAGATGCTAACTAACTCTGCAAACATCTCGAAAGCAAAGACAGGGTGGTAAACCCAGCCTACTGGTGATGTTCATGTGGTGGGCTACAGCTGACAGAAGGTATAAAAAACATGAGTTATCACTTCTTGGGTTACTGTCTTTCATCTGAGACATTATTACCTATTTTAACCATGTAGACTGGCTTAGGGTGTGCTTGCACATCAGATAAAGGCACACCTCAGCATATGTTAGTATGCCTGCCGTGAATGAGTTCAAGATTGACAGGTCATTCACTCAACCATTTAATGAGTCCTGAGTTATGTCAGGAGACTGATGGTGAAGATCTAACTGACAGTTAAAGATCACTACTTTGCATTGCTAGCTATCATGCTACTCCATTCCCAGAGCTCTATCGTAGTCCTCTCCTCTCCTGTCCTCTCTTCTCTTCTCCTCTCCATTACCTATTGTAATTCACCAAAGGCAAGTACATTTTTTCAGAACTCCATGAGAGAAGTAATATACACATGCAAAATTTCTTGTTGAACTCCAAGCTCAAGAGCATTTTCTGCTTGTGCTCAAAGAGATGACAAGGGCATGCCCTAAATTCATACATACTTAGAAAGTGAATGTGTTTAGACAAAATGGTTTTCATTTTCTGAGTAGAGGAAATGTGGTGCATGTGTCAGCTTTTAAATGCTCAATAGGTACCAGTCATGATACCCATTATTATCAGCCAATAAATCCACTCATTACTCCTCAGGGAATTTCAGTAAAAGGATGGAAAACTATTCTGACAGAGGGAATGCCTCAATGCAATGAAAAAATGCTTGAACTACCAACCTCCTGGGCATTGCAGCATACGGGAGGCTTTGTTTAGAAAATAGCTGTCTAATTTAGCCATATGTTGCATAAATTAAGTCAGTGTTCACAGGTTAAATACCAAATTGTGCATATATATAGAAAATATGTAGTCATATACAGACTAAGAAAGATTAGTAAAAAGGCAGGGTAGTCAAAATGTTCGAGTATATTGAAATAAAATATTACATTTCTACTTAGGCATCTAAGGATACAACACGTTTACAGAAATAGCATAATGTGTTCTGGCCTCTTTGAAAAATTCTGCCTTGACAGAAGAGTGTGGAGTGGATTCAACACAGTGTATCAACTATCTATCAGTTATGTAAACTCTGAAACTATATCGTGTATTTTGTCCTAATTGGATTCCTAAGTAACAAGGTCCATATCAAATATCTTCAAAATTTTGATTGTGTCAACAAACTCAGCTTTTCATTGTGAAGACTAGTGGAGCGATATTTTCTTCTTTTTGAAAAAAAAATATATGGACAAGTAATGCTTTGCAAATGCCAGGTACAACACTCTTTCCATAAGAAAACATATTGTCTTTAGACTGGCAGAACTAACAGAGACTTTTTGTTATCCTGACACATGTGATTGTTTTTTCTCACAGCAAACATTAAAGAAACTTTTCTGTTTTATCCAGTCCTGACACAAGAACTGCAAAATGCTGCACATTCAGCCTTGATCTAATGTCTGTGTAGATTTAAGAATTGCTTACAATTTTTTATGTTTTACCAAGTAGCATGCAGCAGAATGACTCAAAATTTTTTTAAGAAATATCTTGAAACTGATTCTGACTTTGTGTCCATGGAACTGGTACCAATTATGTTACCTACCTGAGTTATACTGATACCAATTCAATAGGGAAGACACATGATAAATAGATTGTGAATTAATAGATGTGATGCACTCTCCCTTTCACTTTTGTCTGGAGGTACTAAATCAATTTTCTAAAGTGTCATGTATCTTTATAACTGTGGATTTTTGTCTCCATTAGCTCCAATTATTCTTGTTTCCCTGCCTGTCATTTTTCAGGAATGCTTTGCAAACATTATTGCAATGGCAAATTACCATTGCTCTTTCTTGGCTACAAAATTAGAGTAAATGTTCATAGCATTGTTATATGGTGGCACTGTGATAAAATCTGACTGTTAACATAGGCAGGGAGATACTGCACTAGGCAGGTAATTGCACACTTGAACTAGAGTTCAGAGCCTATCAGGATACTGAGGGAAGTATTTCTTCTATTCTGGGGCCATCAAAACTTAATGCTGCCGGGAGGCTGATTGGATTCATGAGCAAGAGATAAATGAATATAAACATAAAAAGTGACCTGCTGTCTTTTTCATTTTTGACTGAAAAAAAGGGATAGAAATATATTCTCCATTCTGCCAAGAGTGAAGAATAAAAATCTTTGGAAAAAAATACTTGGGAGATATAAGTACTGTCTGTGACTCTCAGTCCTGTATGGTCACTGATGATGTCTTTTGTTTGACTCCTTGCTGACTATTGATTCTGACTTTGCAAAGTTTTTCTGATTCATTACTGCTAGTGACTATTGTACCTCAGCCTTCTGGTTTGCCCAAAGTGTCTTCTCAAGTTAAACACTTTTCATTCACTTCTGCTTATGTTCACCATCTTCCTGTAATGTAAGTTGAATTTGTGATGAAATTGGGTCATGAAAGAAGCTCATGACAGAGGCTCTCTTTTGCCATGGTACATACAATATCCTTTCTGCTTTTGAGACACAGATAACACTTTCAGAGTGGTGGTGTTGAAGAGAGCTACAGAAGACAATATCAGATGAAATGAAATACTCATCTAAACCTTCCTCAGGGGCTGCCAGAGCTGATCACATCATTGCAGCTTCGTATCTGGCTTGAAGAGGAGTGTTACACAGTCATGGTAAGTTTGGCACATTTTCTTGGAAGCAACAACAGCAGTAGCTGATATCCTGCTGGAGACCTGTTAGACTCCAAATTTTTTTTTTAATTCTTCCAGAAATTCTTCTGTAGGGGTGGAGATAAAATCTCCAGAGCTTCCATCTCTTCTCAAAAAACAGGCAAGGCTTCATTGCAAGGTAAAGGACCGATTACTACATCGGCTTGAACAACAGTTTCTCTTTGTTTGGAAGGCTCCTTGCTACATGATGCACATGGTGTTCCAGCAGATGATTTGGGAAGCACCAGTGGAAATCAACTACACTATCAATTTTGTGAATTGGTCCTCGTGCACAGAAAGATGCAGGCAATACGAGGCATACAAGCTGACCCCAGGTCTCAAGCACAGTCCGACCAGTCACACAGCACTCTTATCGAGACCAGAGTGTTGTGAGGAACAATATAACAGGGAGGGACTTGTCTGGCAATAGAGGAGTCATATGGTAGCGCTTAGCTGGTTTGGTTACTCTTGAAAGCTGCTGCAAGTGATAATTTGCATGTGCGCCAGGAGCTGTCACTAGACAGACACCCACACCTCTGGGTGTGAGACATACACGTTTTCTATTTTGGGTGGAGGAAGCAAAATGGCAAAACTGGCAGACAAGCTAATTTGCTGCTGTTTAAAGGCTCCAAAATTCATAAATTATCTGACAATAATTAAAACAAATAAATAAAGCAAATACTACATAACTATGCTTAAAAGATCAAAAAAAGCCATACACTGATCTACCTTGAAGCAGAGAGAGATCTCATCTGTGATGAGGTGTTCACTTCAGAGACCTTGCACTCCAAGAATCCCCTAGCAGATACCCCATCAACTTTGGTTCCATATCTGGGCCGTATGAATGAATAATTCTTCCTCTTTTCCTCGGTTTCATGTGCCAGCCAAAGAAGCTTATGAAAGAGAATAAATACGTGAAATGTTCAAGCGTACAAAAGAGAATAGAAGATTAATTATCACAGAGGCAGACCCTGCTTCATTAGGTTCAAGAGGCAAAAGTCCTCAGACAAAACCCAGCTAGTTTTTTGCCAGATCCCTGTGTATGTTAAACGGTTGCAGTGGGATTTCTAGACTGAGCCTGTGTGTGATTACCTGGCAAATGTACCACTGCTTCGCATATCAGTTAAATGATGATGCCCAGGCCCTTCAGTCTACAAGGCCCAAATATGTGTCTCATCACTACAAAGAGGAAAAAGCACAAACAAATGAAAAATTCATGCAGGAAACCTGAATGGCTGCAAGCTATCCTCCATGGTATAAATGATATTTGTGGTAATTTTGCTTGCAGGATATTTTTGTTTTTCATGTGCAGGATACACAGTCCACCCAGAATCTATTTTGGCAAAGGGAGTGGCAATATCTGTGTTTCCCTTAGGAGCATCACTTTATTACCGTTCAGAAAATGATTTTTATTGTGTCGGGTCTCAGGCCACTTGCACTACATTTAAGAAATGCTTGCAACAACAGAATATGAGATATTAAAAATGTAGAACAGAGGACAATCCCAAAGTGTGAGGAGCAGATAGACAGTGGTCTGCGTGGTGAACAGTAGAACCATGGGATGTTGGTTAGGTGCACGACTGCTACAAGCCAAGGTCTGATCAGCTCAGTGGGTTCTGCACAACCCAATGTGTTCACATGTGGGATGAGCAGATCCCAGCTGTGGGGCAGGAACACAGACCAGCCCTGCTGTACAGGCCCTGGCGAAGATGTGGCCCATAACAAGTTATGAACCAAGCTTCTTCTTTTTTTTTTTTTTTTTTTTTTTTTTTTTTTTTTTTNTTTTTTTTGACACATTCCTCCTGCAGATTTTCTCTGCATCTTTCTAACAGAAGTGCTGAGACTTGGTGCAGATGGAGGAAACCTCCCACAAGTTCTGTGTGACATAATGGCTTCTGGAAGTGTGCTCCCTTCCTGAAGGAACATGTGGGAGGGGATGTCACCTGCATGGTGCTCATAGAATCATAGGATCATAGAATGACTTGAGTTGGAGTGGACCTTAAAGATCATTTAGCTGTCTGGCTGCCATGGGCAGGGCTGCCACCCACCAGATGAAGCTGCCCAGGGCCCCATCCAATCTGGCCTTGAGCACCTCCAGGGAGGGGCCACCACAGCTTCTCTGGGCAGCCTGTGTTCCTTGTGTCTTCCAATGTAGGAGATGCTCACTGCAAAAGGAGAGCACGCAAAGGAGTTACTTCAGCTCCTGGCATGTGTCAGAGTTTAGGAGAGCGGGGTTTTCTATTGCAGCTGAACCAGAAGTGCACCTGCAATTTACTTAGCTTTCCCAAAATGGCTATGGATAATTGGGAAATAAATAAGGCCTGTAGGTGATGGAGATGGAGAACAACAAGGGAAGAATAATTCTAATAAATATCTGCTGTTTGTAAACATAGAACTCAGACCTGAAACTCATTTCCATGACTTTGGTAATTCACAAAATTCCCCGCACTGGAGAATTAGAGCTAATGAAAGAGTCATGCACTTACATGTTTTTTGTATGCAAGATGAAGAATTCTGTACAGATAAAGCACTCCAGCTGAAAAATGGGACATTTGAGAAGACGGAAATGCAAATAAAATATCTGAGGATGTGCCCCTGTAAAAGCGGGAAATGAACTACTATTCAACTTCCCCCCATTTTTTTTTTAATTTAAATGATAAATAAAAGACATTGATTTATAGTTCAGGTAGCCCACCTGTTCATCTTTAAAGTAGCTACTTTAGAGAACAGTTTTATAAAAAAGTCTAATACTTACAGCCTTCTGAACACTCATAACTTTTGATTTATTAGTAATCTTGCCTGTGCAATGGCTATTTCATCAGTATTTAATAACCTTAGTGGCCTGCTGAGATAAAAACTACAGCAAAAATGCAGTGCCACCCATTCACCCTTAATATTTGCAAAACCCATCTTTTCCTATAAAGGAAATACTCTTTTATATTGTTTTGCGTTTCTGTAACTTTTTCAGGAAATGAGGAGCATTGGCTTCTCTGGCAGCACCAATTAAATAGGCAGGTTAGTGGAAAATTACACAGCATCCCACATTTTAATCCAGTTGCACGAAGCTATAGTCCTGTGGTGATCCCCAGCATGGGTCTGCTGTTTTGTAAGGGTGGAAAGTGGCACGGCCAATCTGCTAGTGGCGCTATATATGATAATTGCATACAGGTTAAGTGTTTTGCAAATTTGCAGTGCTTCATCATCCACTTTCTCTTTTCTGCCTGTTCAGGTTGGCGTACAGAGTGTGTTGAAGGTTACTTGTCTAATCTGCAGCAGCTGGAATGTCCTGCCATCCGCACACAATCATTTCCTGTAACTTTTAAATGAAGCTTATGGAGACGATTGTTGTTCCATCAGAAGTGACATGCAGCACCATGGATTCTGTCAAGGAGCAGCTTAATTTCTGACAGCGTACTTCTTACGTAATAAAGCCCCAGGGAAGTCATGTTTTCTGCGTGTCAGTAGCCAGCGCAGAGCAGTGAGAGGTACTCTTTTTCACCCATGGCAAACAGAGAGTGAAGGAGCAAGGAGAAGGCAGCTGAGTGTTATTCTAGTCCTCCCATTTGACTCTGGATGCATGCAAGAGCTGGGGGCTGTTGAGCTCTACCCCTACGCTGTATGCCAGTGGTACAACTGTTTGTAAGTGAATCTCAAATTTGTGACATCATTTAGGCAACAGATTTCCTTCCTGTATGTGCCAATGACACCTTGTTGCCCACAGGGCTCCTCAGTTACCTGCTCTTCAGAAAGTTAAAATCCTTGGTGCCATCTTTACTCTCAGTAATCAAAGAATTGTAGAATCACTAAAGTTGGAAAAGACTTCTAAGATCTAAGCCAAATGCCCACCTACCATCATTGTTGCCCACTAAACCATGTCCTTAAGTACCACATCTCCACATTTTTTTAACACCTCCAGTGATGGTGACTCCGCCACCTCCCTGGGCAGCCTGTTCCAATGCTTTATCACTCTTTCTGAGAAAAAAAAATTTCTTAATATCCAACCTGAACCTCCCCTGGCACAACTTAAGGCCATTCCCTCTCATCCTATCACTGTTAACTGGAAGCAGAGGCTGACCCCACCTCACCTCAACCTCCTTTCAGGCAGTTGTAGAGAGCAATAAGGTCTTTCCTGAACCTCCTCTTCTCCAGACTAAACAATCCCAGTCACCTCAACTGCTCCCTGTAAGACTTGTGCTCCAGACCCCTCAGCAGTTTCATTGCCCTTCTCTGGACACGCTTCAGGGACCCAATGTCTTTCTTGTACTGAGGGGCCCAAAACTGAACACAGTGTTTGAAGTGTGTCGTCACCAGAGCTGAGTACAGGGGGAAGATCACCTCCCTGCTCCTGCTTGCCGCACTATTTCTTATACAAGCCCAGATATCATTGGATTTTTTGGCCACCTGAGCACACTGCTGGCTCATGTTCAGCTGAGCATCAACCAACACCCCCAGATCCTTTTCCACCGCTCAGCTTTCCATCCACTCTGCCCCAAGGCTATAGTATTGCCTGGGGTTGTTGCGGCCAAAGTGCAGCACCGGCACTTGGTCTTGTTGAACTTCATCCCACTGGCCTTAGCCCAGTAATCCAGCCTGTCCAGATCTCTCTGTAGGGCCTTCCTACCCTCAGGCAGATCCACACTCCCTCCCAACTTGGTGTTATCTGAAAACTTACTGAGGGCATGCTCAGTGCCCTCATCCAAATGATCATTAAAGTTATTGAACAGGACAGATCCCAGTATCAACCCCTGGGGAATACCACTTGTGACTGGTTGCCAACTGGATTTAACTCCATTCACCACCACTCTCTGGGCCCGGCCATCCAACCAGTTCTTTACCCAGCAACGAGTGTACCTGTCCAAGCCCTGGGATGCCAGCTTCTCCGGGAGAATACAGTGGGAGATAGTGTTGAAGACTTTGCTGAAATCTAGGTAGACTACGTCAACAGCCTTTCCCTCACCCACCAGGTGGGTCACCTGGTCATAGAAGGAGATCAGGTTGGTTAAGCAGGACCTGTCTTTCACAAAACCATGCTGGCTGGGCCTGATCCCCTGATTGTCCCACACATGTGTAATCTCACTCAAGATGATCTGCTCCATAACCTTCCCTGCATTGAAATCAGGCTTACAGCCTTGTAGTTCCCTGGATCCTCCTTATGACCCTTCTTTTAGATGGGAGTCACACTGGCAAGCATCCAATCCTCTGGGATCTCTCCGGTTGAGCAGGACCACAGACTGATGGTGGAATAACCTCTACCACTCTATATGTCTGCCAGAAGGGCACGTAGACCATAGGAACCCTGATTGCAAGGCAGCTCATCAATGAACTTTTGCTCAAATCCCCAGAGGATTCCCTAAGTGTTTCTCTGCAGCTCATGGGTTCAGGGCCCTACCTCATGGCCATGCTGTCTAAGCAAGCTCAGCCTAACAGGACAGAATCCCAACAGGATGGGAAAAATGTGTTCTCAACTTGTACATGCTGGCCTGTCCTTTGAGGTCAAGGTAAGGGTGAGTTACACATGATGTTCTTGCAGAAATAGCTAAATGCACCACTGCAGTCAGGGTTGAACATGCATCCCAGCAAGCACATTTGCTTTGCAGATGCAGTCTCCTGTTTCCTGTTCACCAGATTTGTTTTTACAGATGTTTCAGTCTCAACACTGAAAAAGTAATTATTTCGGTATGTGTTCAAAATTGGATAACATATGTCATTTTCCAGAGAGAAAAGGGCTAAAAAAATGTTTATAGAGCTCTCAGTAAGATATTCTAAAGCTCCAGGATGAGGGATTCTCTGTTTTCCATGGTAGAAACATTGTCACCTGAGCCAAAGGGATGTCCCAACATGAGCAAGCCTTAGCTGGACAAACAGAATTTGCTGGATGACATTGTTTACCTCAGCCCTACCGTTCAGAAATAACCTATGCAGAGAGTACTTTCTTTTCCAGTTGGTAACTTTCTCTTTCTTACTATTTTTCTTGGATCATATATCATATTTTTACCTTTCCTACTTTATATATATATATTTTAGAAAATGAAAACTGAGAGAAAGTATTCTCTAGCTGTGCATTAAAAAATAAACAATAAAATAAATGACACAAATCTGACATTAGTTCCTGAAACAGGAATTAACATTAAATTTTGGGTTTGATTGATCACAGGTGAAGTATTTTAGATTACTTTAATTTTAATTTTACTCCTGTTCATCTGGATAATATAACTAGATATTTCAAAAGTCTACCATTTCTATTTGGAGTGAAAATTTCAAAATCATGTAATGTGCCGGGAAAGCACTCCTTCCCTGTAGATTACAAGTGATCAAACAGCTGTCAGAATGGCTGTTTCTTACAGCATTAGCTCTGTGATGTTGAGTAATTTGTATTTTTAACTAATTGTTTGCCTCCTGTGGAAAGGAGTCATGCCAGCAATTTTGAAGGATGTTTCCTGCTGGCATACCCTTACTGGCATCACTGCTCTGTTATGTCTGTCTCTCTCTCCATGTCTTTTGTCCTTGCAGAGTCATGTAAAAATCATGTAATAGTGAAGATTCATGAAGAAATTCAAGCTGTGATTTAAAGAAATTCAAAGGTACAAACTCAGGGATATGGACTCACTGAACACTTGGTGCTAGATTCATTCAGAAAACAAGGGAACTATTTTCCAGTGCTTCTTTTCCATTGTTCGGTAAAAATTATGTTTTTTAGTAAGCTGGAAAAGGTAACTTGTTGGACTGAAACATGAGGTCCCAAGAGTCAGGAGCTAAGGGCCTGGACTTCCACCTCTTTCCATCTTCCTTCAGCCACATTGATATAGCAGGGGAAGCCCAGTGCTATAGAAGGTCACCTCCACCAAGCTGATTTTTTAATATCCACTTGAAGGTATAGTCCATGTGGCAGGCTGACACAGTGCAGCTGTACCTAGTGCACGTTCATCTAGTTCGGGTGCTAACAACAGCCACCATTTTGCTAACAGAGCCCTATACAGTTGGGGATGACAAAGAAGCAGTGCAGCACTCCCATAGCTTGTACCCAGCTGGCCACCATAAAATTGGCACTGATAGTTGCACTGCGCTGCATAACATAACTACATAACTTCTTGCCCTGGGAGTAATGGTTTCTGAATAGACTTGAAACACGGTCACAGACTGATTCAAAGAATGTCACTGTCCATTCTGGATCTGTTCTGTCATTGAAGGTAAAGGGATGATATTTTTTCTCTACACAGTCCTAGCAGCATCTTTAACTAGACAAAAAAAAAAAAAATTTGAGTTAAAAAAAAGAAACGAAAAAATGGTAAGCACTTTTGCCACCAAAGGGATCTCAGTTTTCTCTGTAAGACTTAGATGAAAGTCAACCTCTCCTTTTCCTTTCCCCCCCCTTTTTTTTTCTGGAAAGCCATTATTATTTTTTTAATGTGTATTGCTTTATTGCTTCATCAGAAGACACAAATTTCCACAACTGGTTCAGCTGATGTTTGGCAGTTCCCACATCTTTCCTCCAGATGAATCTGAGTAACCATTGTTTGCAACAACCATAGCAGTTTACTGTTTGTCGTACAGTAAGATCCCACTCTCTTTTCCCTCTTTCCATTTACATTGTCATACTTAGAAATCTGCATGTAGATTGGAACCCTGAAAGGTAAATGAACCTAGATGCTATAGGTGTCAGAGTGCAAACAAACCTTAGCTGGGATATTTTAATAAGTATCTATCACAGTCAAAGAGAATAAAAGAGAATAGAGTGATACATTTGCAGAATTGTAGATCTCATTCTGGATACGGAAACTTATACTGATAGATTATCTTATTTGAAATCTATGTCCTAGACTTACAAATTTAAGGTGAGTACCTTCAGAGCTAATGGGCCTCCTGACTGTTTCATTATCATTATTACAGCCAACGTGTGAGACAAAGATCTTTTCTCCGCAGCTAAAACATTGAAACATCTCCATACTGGCTTTCATTACTCCTTTGTTTATATCTCAGGGTTTTCTTCAATTGGAAGATTTATAGGAGTCTTAAAATATTTTTTTAAGCAAGGACAGCATCTGCACTTTTTCACCAAGTTATACAAAAGCCATCAATAGACCTTCACAGGTGAGAAATTTCTTATTTCTCCCCGTAGTTCCTCTGGGGCTTCTTGTGAATTGCTTGCCAAAAGTGTACCTGGCCTGAGGAGGTACCGTTTGGGTTCTGAACAGCATCTCTAGGTGTTTCTCTTTTGCCACCAAAAATCCAACTCTGTCCTTCCCCAGATCTCCCCAGGTGCGTCTCCCACCACAGCTGTGCTGAGAATTACCTCCACCCACTGTAGGAAAAATCACACAATGGCCCTTTTATCTGACATTTTCCTGAACCTTTGGAGTGTGCTTCAGTGAGTTAATGCAAGATATGTGCTCTCTGTAGGTGTCTGAGGTAACAGAGAGAGATTATGTTAAGTGCTTAGTAAGAGGCATTTTCCATTTGCAACACTCAACTTTGTTTAGCTGTAATGCATGAAAAAACTGACCCACGTGGGTCTTAATCTAGCCATTTAATTGTACCCCTGAAGTGTCAGCATGATGAGCACCACAGGCTTTGGCACTGTTGACATTTCTTTTAAGCAGATGACAGTTTGAAAGGATGGTAGCATATCCTTTTATCGCCGCATCAGATAAATATGCTACTTAGTGATGGAAACAGCTTTACATACCAGCAAGTGACAGAAAAGAAGACGATGGGGGAAAAGCACAAAATGCAAGGCAAAATAGTACAAACAAAGAAGCATAATACATACAAGTATTCTTAAAGCTTCTCCTATGAATTTACACCATGAAAAACTGGTGCAGTTGGCCAACATTCAGGAGGGATTAGATCCTTAAAATGATCTCAGAAATACTTGAAAGTGGCAGCATCTTTAAAATAGAGGATCTTGGATACGTAAAGACATGAAGCTGAAGGGAGACAAAGACCTTTGCTAAAGCATGAGATGTGGCTCAGATAGCACAGGCTCCAATCTTCCAAAGTGATCCTCTCTCACACCATTTTATTTTTGTCAGTAATTCACTTTGTTTGTTGGCCTGAGAGACTATGCCCTTTTAGTAACCCAGCAGAGTGCTTTCTGAGATAACAAGACCTAGTAATTTTCTGGAAATCGACTTTGTTTATGGCCAGGAGCAATATTTTTCAAAGGTGAGCTGTGACAGAGGGCAAGAAGGGGTAAGGAAAAGTTCCGGGTGAGGATCAGCAGGACTGTAGAAAGCATGAAACCTGTGACTTAAGGGAGCTGGTTTACTGTTGGAAATTGTCAAATGAAATGTTTCTGAAAATCCCTAAGACTTTCAGCAACACATTATGTCACTAGCAATATGTTTCTTCACACCCCCAAATTATCTGAATAGCCAGCACCTAGTGAGAAACTCAACTCAGGCTGCAAAACCTCAAAGACACAGCACCTATTGAGTCACCTGAAATCGGGCAGCAGAATTTCCATATTTATCAGCTTTGATAACCAAAGCATGCTGCCAGCTCAGAAAGATCTTGGCACTGAAAATCCATTGTAGCGTTTCATATCTCAGGTTGTGTAATTGCTGATTGCTCCCTCATTGTGTACTTCCAGGGTGCAAAAAAACAGAGTTTAAATGCAGACAATGCTAATTCAATCACACGCAGGCACCTGTCTAGCATATGTATGTTAGCTTATCACTGGCTATCAGCTAGCTGTCAGATAACTTGGCAGAGTGAGAAAACCCATTACCAATGTAGCAATAGGCTTCCAAAAGCATTAAAATGGGACTCTAGAAACAGTTAATGTGAAAAATGCTGTCTGTATCCAGGAGAGCTTTCAGTCTCTTTGAAGGAAATTGGTTTGAGGAAGTGATAAATTTAAGGACACACTTACAGCAAAAATGAAATAATTTCCTCAACCAACTTGTGAATATTTTTTCCACAAAAAAAATAAGCACCCTCATCAGAGACAGACAGGAGTGCAAACAACACCGATCCGGCAGGGAAGGGTATCTCCCTGCACTCCTCAGTGGGAGGTGATCTTTTTTCTCTCTTGCCACAAGAAATGAATCATGGAGCTTTTAAGGAACCTAATTATGTCACTGAGGAAGCACAGAGCTAATGTGATTTTTCTGAGAGTGTTCTCTTATTTAGAAAGTACTACAGAACTTGATTCTGGTCTGGTCTGTTTTAAAAAAAATGATAGCTTAAACACAAAAATGGTAATTAAATATTATTCTGGTCATTTTGCCACAGAGACAAAAGGCCAAGTGTCCATTAGAAACTGAACTCATATAGAAGCTAAGCACGCAATAAAGGGATGTACCACTAAGCAAATTATAGCAGTTTGAGATATCCTGATTATGTTTCGCTGATTGTTGTTAAACCACTAGGCAGATGCAATTCAGTTATACTGTGTTTCATGACAATAGTTTTGAGGCAATAAAAGCATGTGAATTTATGCTGCGTGGCTCTGGGCAGCCTGGTCTAGTGGTTGGCAGCCCTGCACACAGCAGGAGGGTTGAAACTCGATGATCTCTGAGGTCCTTTTCAACCCGGGCCATTCTATGATTCTATGATTCTATGATTCTATGATTCTATGATTCTATGATTCTATGATTCTATGATTCTATGTGTGTGTACACGTGAAGCACTATTGCCTGCTCAATACTGAATTTAACGGGTTGTGAAAAGAACTTCAGTAATGTGACACTCGGTGTCGCAGAGCCCTAAACTTATGGTACTACAGGTCAGAAATCTGTGATGCTGTCAGCCTAATGAAGTGTGTGCTTCCTGCACACTTACTAGTCAGAATTAACAAGTTCCTTATGGGATTCACTATACCCACCTTACTAATGAAGGAGATACTGAAACCAGTACAGAGAGAAAAGTTAGAGAAGTGTACTGCCAGAACCTGTGAGACTGATTTATAAATGTAGGCACTGTTGTGAAGGATGTCTGATGCTAGTATTGCAAACCGGCTCAGGACTGCCTCCACAGGAGATGGACAACCCCTACCTCCCAGGTGCAGGCGTACCTGCCAGACAGGAATCAAAGGATAGAAATTGTGTCATTTATACGGCTCTTAATCATTTAAGAACATACATGCTCTGTTTTTTTGGTCTTCTCCAGCATAGTTCGCATCCTCAACATTTGTACATGAGGAGGTGTGAGTGCTCCTTTCTTCCCACCACAGGAGCAAAGTTTTACCAGAAGCAAATTAGCACAAGTGTAGGTTTCAGGATAAACAAGAATCTGTATCATTCACCTTCTGCAAAAGTACTTCACGTCATCAAAACTAATATAAAAACAGCATCTGCTTCTCCTGCTTCCTCCTTCCTCCTTCCTCTGAGTGAGCAGAGGGCTATCTGTCCAGCGAGGTGTTATCTGAGCATGTCAAATGATCCCAGCTCTTCAAGAGACTGTTGAGAGGCATCTGCCCTGTAGGTAGGTGGAATATGAATTCAGTGCAGCTAAGACAGTGGCATTTGTAGATGAATGCAATAGTAAAGCTCCAAGCAGCTAAACGAACTTGCTTAAGCTATGAGTGTCACTTCTTACACACCTTAACAAGAGTTAAGGCTTTTTTTGAACCTTGCTGTTGGAGTTAGGTGCTTTCCAGTTGATGTGCCCAGAGTTATATTGTATCTTACCCTCTAAGTTTTGCTATAGCAGGGAGAAGACCAGAACTAGAGAGAGAGCCTGAAACTGGAGAGTTCTGTATCTCATTCTAACACTGAAAATAAGGAGCAAAGCCCCTTTTCAAGTTACTATGACATTTTGTGGAAAAGGTTAGACCATAGGCAGAATATACAGGGATATATGCCTTTGTGTGGAGCTAATGAGCAATAATGGAAAACACTGAAAGTTTATGTTCAGAGTTCTGAATACTCATGGACTAGTGGTTTTTAGACTTCCTTTTTCTCTCTCTCAATCTCTCTCTGTATTTTTTTCCTGTCTTTTTGATTTGCAGTCTGTTAAAAACCTCGAAATGGAAATACAATCATCTGATCAGTACATTTAAGTCTATTCACAATATGTGTGCTTTTCTGTTTCCTTCCACAGGTATACAGTGCTCACTCCTCCAGGGCTTCACAGACCACCAGTAACAAGCCTTTCAAATTGCTCCCTGAAGCCTTCCTCCTCATTTTTTCCAGATTCTCATAGCTAGAGGCACATTTTTTTTCTGCCTTCCTGTTGTTTTTATAGCAGATATATTCAGATACATTTTTCACTTTCTCTTATATAGAACTACAGTTTTAGACCCTAAGGGCTTCCAAGAAAAATGCGAGAATAGCATGAGAAGGAAGTTTCCAGATAGGCTTTCTGCAATCTGGGTAGAAACAGCAAGATTTTCAACTCATTCTTCTGCTTTTTAAAAGTCTTTTTTCAGAAGCGTTTTAGAGAAAGAATTGGGATTTTCAAAATCATTTTTCATACACAGCTTTAAACGAAACCTGTCCATCAGTGGATTCTAGGGTAAATATTGGCCTCTATTTGTGGAGAAATTAAACTTTAGAAATTTTGATGACAGTACTGCTTGTCACACCACATGCTGGTAGAGGAGAAAACCAGAGCCATGGCTTCCCTTTTCCTGTGGTCTCAGTACCTCCCTGCAAATAGCAACCACCACTGCCACCATCCCATTACTCTTCCTCTCCTCTGCAGCTCTCCCTGAGCCAGGGCTCCTGTTTAATGTCTCTCTACTGGGCACCATGGCCCCATTTCAAGGCCTTTTTGCAGGATCCAGTTTAATGCTTTCTTACTATCTCACATTTTTTTTTTAACCAACTTCTCTAAATAAATGACCTCAGGCTTTGTTGCTCCAGGTCTCCTTATCTGCCCTGAACAGCCTTTCAGTATCTAAAGGGGAGCTATAAGAAAGAAGGGGACAGTGTTTAGCAGGGTCTGTGGTGGGAAATGGTTTCAAATTGGCTGTAGGTGTCGCTGTTCATTGCACGAGAGTTGGACTAGGTGACCCTTAAGGGTCCTTTCCAACTCAAACTGTTCTGTTATTCTGTGACACACCTCCCCAGCTCACAAAGACCTTTCAGGATTGAAGTAATCATTTCCTCTGCCTGGGCTTCCTGCTTGCTCCCCTCTATGTGTGCCCGAGAAAGCTTGTCTTTTCTGCCTTGATTTAGTGTGAGTGGACCCAGATTACAGGGGTAAGAAGATCTGTAAGGAAATGCTGCCACTGATTTAAATATGTCTTTAAGCATGGCTCAGAGTATTTAACAAAGCCAAATCATGGGAGACACAAAGAGCAAGAATTCTTTCTCCATAAGCCCTTCCTTCTACAGAGAACAGATGGCACTGTCACAGAAATAATCATAAAAAATAAAGTGACTAGTAAAAGCTGCAAAGACAAAACCAATTTGTACACACATGTGAGGAGCTGGGCCAGGCCAGGTGCAGCAGGAGCCTCTGGGGCAGTATGCCCAGCGTGGGAGCAAGCTCTGGAAGCCAAAATGGAGGCCTACCACAGCTAGTGACCAGAGGGCAATGGGCCTGAAAAAGAGGTTTCCTTGGGACAGAAAGTAAAATGTTAATGATAGCTTTGGTAATACCCAAACATCAGAAAAACAAAGATGTACTTTAGGGTGGAAAGTTACACAGAAACTGTCCCTGTGCTGAATATCTTTCAGTTCAAACTTTGACAGAGGCAGCATAAGTTCTGCGTGCCTTGGGAGCAGAGAGCGAGTAAACGGGGACTTATCAGCATAACTAAGTACAGGGAAAAGCTTGTAATTATTCATTCTTACAAGACTACAGTAAAATTGTTTTAGTTGGAAGGGACTTCTAAAGCTCACCTACTCCAACTTCCCTGCAATGAACAGGGACACCTACAGCTGCATGAGGGTGCTCAGAGCCCCATCCTGCCTCATCTTGAGTGTCTCCAGGGATGGGGCACCCACCACCTCTCTGGGCAACTTCTTCCTCATATCCCGTCTGAATCTCCCCTCCTTTAGTTTGAAACCATTTCCCCTTTTCACAGTAGACTCTGCTGAAGAATCTGTCCCCTTCTTTCTTATAGCCTCCCTTTAGATACTGAAATGTTGCACTACTACTACTGAAATAAAGTCCATCCTAGTCTGAAGATCACCAGACTTCAAAAGAACCATTTTTAAACTGGCAAGTCTCCAGCATACACAAGAAAATACAAGTACTCAATAAAAAAATAAAAAAATATATGTGGGAAAACTTCACTTACTGTCTGCTGCCCAGAAAAATGCAAATGTGATCACTGCCTTGAATGTAAACCTGGAAAATTGCTAAAACACCAAAAAGAAATTGGGATTTGCTTAATGACTGAAACTGGTTGTCCTTCCTCCGAGTAATGAGTCTGGCAGAATTACTGTAATATGCTTCATATCCTTTGAAAAATAAACAATTCTTTGTTAGATACAATCTAAATGAGCTTGGAAATTAAAATAATTCTTCTTTGGCTTCAAATTAGATGGATTGGCCATGTCTGAACATTACTGCTGCTTAATTTAAGATGACATATCAGCCTGGCATTTTCATTTTTAATGTAGGAAGCTGCAGTTATGAATAAGACCTTTCATCTCAGGGACAGCAGTTTCAATTTTTTGAAAACTACTAGAGGTCCGTTTAAATGGTGCCTTGCAAACTGCTCAGGCTGGGTATCCTGAGAATATGTAGATTCATCATACTTATGATAAATGATCCCATGACCTCCTATTTTTTCCTCTTGCAGCTCTTCATGCCAGGATGCATAACGAAATATTTAAGATAAAGTGTTTCTTGGATGATGCTTTGGTAACAGTGAGGAAAGCCTGCAGTTGATTGGCATATTTTAAAATATTTCTGGCCTGACAACTTCACCACATAGTCTGTAAAGGAGGTATGCATCATACAAAGAGCATGCAGGGATTTTTTTTTTTCCTCCCATTACAAAAACAAAAGCCATTCTGAATAGTGCTGTGGGAAACATAGCCCAAAGATTTTCCTAGCCTCGCCTCTTTCAGATTTATTGGAATATCTATAAAATTACAACTGTTTTTCTGTTTTTGCCATCAGAAACTGATGCAGAGAGGTGATGAGGTTTTACCTGCCTTCCTTGAGAGATACACTTTGAAGCATGCACTAGCATTGAGCTCAACCCAAATACAGCAGGCAGTTCCACTTTCACTACAGCAGGCATCTCACATTTTACACACTAGTGCAAAAGTTAGAGCACTAGCCAAGGAGACAAAGTACCTGAATCCCATATCTTCCTCAGTCTGAGAGCCAAGCCAGCTTTCCCCTCCCAAAGAATGCTCTGTACCACCAAGATGCAGGCCAAGCTGTGATAAGGAGGGAGGCAATTTTATCAAATAATAATTGATAAAATAGTATTTTATTAAATAATAGTTGAAGCTGATGGAAAGAGACAATCGAAGAGCTCATCTGCTCTTGGATGATTTAACATTAGGATATAGTTGTAAAGGGGAGCCTGCGGGGCAGTGGTGTGCCCAAAGCCTGACTGTGCCTCAGAAGGCTTTGTTCAAAAAGTAAAAGTGAACTCTGGCAATCTGGGAGATTGTCAGTGACACTGGCTCCAATAACATACAAGTGCCCAGCACCAACACAAGAGCAAAGGAGTCTCTGGTCCCTGTGGTTCTAAAATATCCTTTCTCTATATGCAATAGAAGCAGAAGTGGTTGACCAACAACTCAAAAGTGAATTTAAAAAATATCTTTGCAATATAGATACTTAGCATAGTAGAGTAGAAAGCAATCTTAGGAAGAAATCAGTTATTCCTTTTAGTTTGGTAAGCCCTTTCTGGGCAGGTGATCAGCACAGATAAGCAGGAATCCAAAACAGTGGTATCCCTACGCATTAAACATTGTCAGCACTTGCTGGGGAGAGTCTTGCTTTTTGGAAACCTCCTTTTAAAATGCAGTAGCTTAATTATTTAGCATGCTGGAAATGCAACCAAATGGGAGCTCCTGGGAGGTAATAGCTGTGACTCTGGGCAGTGGATATAATTTCATTCCTTGGGGGCCATGGCAAATACACCACAAGTCAAAACTTGCTGAATAGTTGTGTTAGATCCACTGTGAGCTCTTTGAAAGTCTGAGAGTCAGAAGGTAGCTTTACAGCTGGGAAAAGCTGATTGGCAGCTTTGAAGTATATTTTCTTCTAAGGCTGGGAGAGCCTCCAGGATTATTCCTCTTTTAGAATCATAAAATCATTAAAGTTGGAAAAGACCACTAAAATCATCTAGTCCAACCATGTGATGGGGTCTCCCATTCCTGTTCTGTGCCCGTCTTAGGTCCCTGCACGTAAAACACTGAAGTTGCTGCTTCACTGAGGAGTAACAGCAAAGTTAAGGATTTTTGACTGCTTCTTCCAGCAGTCTCCATAGGAGGAACATGGGAAGCTCAAGCCCAACCACCATAAAACATACAATAAAGACTTCTCTTTCTGTAATGCTCAGGGAGTAGTGATGAGATACTAGTCCAAAGGACTCTACATCAAGTTATGGCTGTGCTAAGAAACAAAATTGCTGCTGTCAGTTATTTGCAGTTAAGGCAAAAGTACAGAAGGGGGAAATATCAAATGCTTTTACAGTGCCCTAATGACCATGATTCAAGAGCGTTATTTATGTTCAATGGAAAAACACAGTGTGAATCTCACAAAGTAAAGCATATCAGCCGCTACTGTTCTTCTCAAGCCAACCAGCCTGTACCTGGGATGGCAAAGCTGAGAGCACCAGGGTCTTCACACCTGTGAGCAGCACCGAGAGGCCCTATCAAGCTTCGTATGGGGCTGGTGCCCCCACATCTTAGCCATGTTAGCCTTGTCTTCTCCTTTTCCCATCCTGTGTGGCAACACTTTGACCCTGCTCATCCAAATGGAGGCTGTAGGGAAGGAAACTTGTGGGTAATCTCACTCTAGAATGTCAACTGACATAGAGACTGCAGCCCTTTGCAGACACTTCCGTAGAAATATTTATAGATGTAAAACTGAGAAAGGCATGAAAACTTGCAATATTACCTCTAAGATCAATACTCTTGGGAGTCCTGTGCATTGCAAGATTATTTACTAGAGAGTTTTACAAGATCTGAAGGGAGTCAAATAAGCTTTTTCACCATCGAAATACAAAAATTGGGCCCTCTTTCAGTGAATAATTTACTCTAAATTCATATATTTATTTGCAGTAGTTGCAAGTTCTCCAGCAGAAAAGAGAAGGTGGATTTAATGTTATTTTTAATACCGACAAGCAGGAACTGGCTACATTAGACTGTTAGATTTTGCTTCTAGCAGTGAAACATTCTCAGAATGGATGGAGAACCACTGAAATGTGCTTCAGTCACTGAACTTGTGTATGAATTTATTTTTCCATTCATTAAAAGAACATAGAATTATCACGATTCCTTCTCAAAAAGATTTGGAAGACAAAGGATATGTTTAGAAGTGTCTATTCATCTACGCTTCTGTTCATCTGTTGTTGATTTTTTTTTCCTTTCTAATTTGGATGAAGATTACTTAGACATTCCGAATGGTAAATTTTTATGTTTATGGATCACGTAAATTTGAATCCTAATCATTTAGATAGAACTCCTTTAATAACTGCTGTCTTATTTATGAGGTGCATACAGCAAGTAAGTGCAAAGAGAATGTAGGTGATTTTAATTTCATCAGTATCCTAAGATGTGGAAGAACGACAAGAATCCACCAGGCTTGAGCAGGGGATAAGAATCCCTTCAGGCTTGATGTTTCAGATTGGATTTCTTCTAAAGTTATATCTGTAATTTGGAGTTTAATTAGTACATTCAATGAGATGTTCAGAAGATTCTCAATTTTATGGAGCTGCTAAAACTTAAGTTAAAGTGTAGTTAAAGCTGCAGTTAATCAGTAGTACAGTAATCAACTAGTCTGTATGCGTGGGTCATATTTTTCTTACATAAATGCAGTCCTGCAAAGTCCGCACATGAACTCCATACAATGACCTGGACTGCCCTTGTAGGTGACTAATTTTTCCTCAGACAGACCCTGAAGCAAGGTGCTGCGTTCTGTAGCAGAGCTGCCTGATTTAGCCCAGAGACTTCACTTGTAGGCAGCTGAAAATAGATAAGGATTCAGATTTCCACCTCCTGAGAGGAGTGCAGCCATTTTTTCATAGGTTACAAGTGAAGCTTTTTCTCCTTACATTAGTGATTTCTGGTCATGTTAAGCTTTATGAGAATTATGCACAACTCAACCTTTGGAAAAGAGCATCCTTGACATGCCACAGCTTTTAATTCATGAGACTTCAAAGAAAAGAATACAGTTCTGATTTATGCTTCTTACATTTTCTTGCGCTGTGCCTGTCTTCCCTGTGCTGCTTCATGATACTGCTTTTATAGCTCATATCTCTACAAAGACAGGAATATACACATTTGTACTCATTTAAATTGCTCATGGAGAAATGACATTCTAAACCGGTGCTGTAACATTTTTCAAGGTTAGTATCATACATTTGAAGAAGCATTGAAGAGCTGTACTTGAAACTACATTTACTAATGATGAGCAGTCACATACTTGTATGTTGCGTCATTGGGCTGGATTCTTACTTGTCTTTATTAGAAGTCACATACTGATAACACTGCAGTCCAAATTCTGGTTCTCACCCAGCCATATCTTAAAAGCACCAGTCACATCTTGAAGTTGGGTCCCCTTAGGGATCCACTATGACATAGTGATACCCAAAGAAGGAATCAGAACCTTAGAGTTGTCCCAGTTCTTTCATGATTGTATTAGGCTACAGAAAAAAAAAAAAAGGCTCTTTAATCATTATGCTTTTATAAGGATTTCAAATGCCTGTTTCAAATATATATAGTTCTTCAGCGAGATATTTTGAATATAGGATCCCATGAGGCCTGTAGCAATAAGACCATTAAGTATCTGTGTATAATATGTGAAAAGATCAAAGTGTAAGATGAAAAGAATAAAAGTATGGCTGTGTTTGATGCTTGTGTAGTGTGGCAAATATTACAAATTGAAAATGAGGATTGATTTGAAATATAATGTTGGGGAATTTCCCCCACACATTAGCAAGAGTCTACCTTTTAATGAATTAGATATAAAGTTTTATGGTGTTTCATGTTCATTGCTGATTTTCCTTTCCTTTCAAGACACTTAGGACATATTCTTCACATCTAAATAATAAAAAAATTTCAGGTCATAGTTTTAACTTCAAACAACCGTGTACCGTTTCAGCTGCAGACTTATCCTTCAGTTCCTAAATGATTCTGCTACTGAGCAGAATCATTTTGCCTTATCTTTAAATGCAGTTCAGAGGATATAGCCTTATTCGTTAAACTGTTGTTATAATCTAATCAATTAAGATCGTAATGTGTAGGCTATATTTGACAGAGGAAAAAAAAACAAAAACGTTTAGGATTCAGATTGTGCTTTTGGTAATGTTAGCATCAACTGTGAAATTGAAATCATGGTGTTTTTGTTTTTGTTTTTAATAATTCAGGTTTTCTTATGAATGAAGGAAATTGCAGTCCTAAAAAAGTCAGCACTTCTAATCAGAACTTGTAAAATATTTCATTCTGTTTTATGACATCTCAACTCCAGTCAAACAAACAGAGCTAGAAAGAACTGGAAACTTGATTGACTGTTTAAAGGAAAAGCTGTCAGTTTGATTACAGGCAAGTGAATAGGCACACTACTAAATGTAAACTGCATTTAATTTCATTATGCAAGCAGTTTTAATAACAAGCCACAAATAAGTTATGCAAACTGAAATACTGGCTGCTACTGCATACAGATATTCGACATAGAGTGGGGGCTGTGGAGTCATAGCTGTTTTCATTTGAAATTTCTAAATCTATGAGGAAGTAAAATGTAATTTAAAATGACAGAGCAATTAAACTTAACCAAAGAAATGCATTATTTCGAACAAAAATAGTAGACGAGACTTTTAGTTCAAGTAGATTAATAACAGCAGATTTTTACACTGGTGTGAAGAAATGCCCTTAAGGTGCTTCTATTTAAATGCTTGCAGCATTTCTGTATTACCTGTTCACTCTGGCTTCATTTCCTTTGTCTAGATTTTTTGACGTTCAAAACAACTCATTAAGTGATGTGAATGTTTGACACAAAGCTTGTGCATATTGCTTGGACTCATACCTGAAGAAGGAGGAAAGCTGTATACTGTTTTCCCACTCCTTGCTGCCTGGGGCAGACAACTCAACCCAAACTCAGCAGAGTTCAGCTCGGTTTCATCCCATCCCAGAAGATGCCTTAGCATCCAGAAGGTCTAAGGTCTAAGGTGGGCTTTGCAGCAGTGGAAGTAGTTTCGTGAGCCTGAGTGTTGAGGGGAGCTCAGACTCAAGCTGGATTTTCCCACAGCCCATGGGATCCCAGTCTGCCAAGCCAGGAAACCTGTCTCTTGCTGCCTATTTCCTTCTCATAACTGAGAAAATACAGAATTACAGTGTCTGAATGCATGTGAGACAAAACTCAGGAGGAGAAAACCAGATGGAGAAGATGGGTAGAGATGACTGCTATGGACCACAGTGTGACTCAACCAGGACAACAGTTTGGTTGACTTTCCAAGCACTTCTTCTCAATGCAGAGGGAGAAGAATAAAATGTTGGAGGTGTTGCAGAAGGTTTTGCACTGAGGTACACCCAAGTTGCCTGTTGCACTGCAATCTAAAAGCAGTAGATCGTACATTCTTACAGACGTTGTTATGTCCAACACTAAGCTATTCTGTTGCAGGCTTTATTCTGTTGGCTTAAAACAATATTTAGTTGCTGGAGGGGAAGCGAGCAAGTCTTAGAGATCAATAATCACAATCTGATTAGATTCACTGTGGAAAAACAGATTTTTCTCAAGCTGAGGGAAATTATGGGAAGAAATGATTATTTTCTGCCTGGCAGTCTCATTTTTTTCTGGCTTCTCAGAGGACACTTTAGAGATTTATATTACGTGATTAAAAAGCCACGGATGTACTGCTGAAAAGATGTCATGTTTTGCTAAATGCCCCTTTTAATTCAGTAGCAAAATGAAGATGAAGACGAGTTACGCCAAAAAAAATGTTACAAAAAGGAAAGAGAAGCACAGACAGCAGTCAGCATAAGCTGAGTGCAAGCTTTGGGAGCACTGAAAAATGAAAAAGGAAACAAAAAGGGAAGGAATTTGGGAAAAAAAAATCATGGGGTAGCAGTGTGAATGGTGTTAAGGAATTAAAACAACTATATTAGGAAAGAAAGAAAAAAGAAATCTTGGTAATACTGTCACAAGATGAATGATGAAACAGTGACAATGGGAAAAAAGCAGTATTTTCAATAAATCATGCCTTTTTTTTGCTTGAAAGGAAGCAATATAACTCACTAATTCATCAGGAAGGAAAAGGTGTGTTTATTATTCAAAAAGAGACTTATACAAAGATGGTATATTCACTTACCAACTATTTTTGAAGTAGGTGACCTGAGTAACCATCAGTATGAAAGAGCTAGGCAAGGTGACCCGCGATTGATGTACAGACAGCAATTACTGTTAACAAAATTTCTGCAGTGTTCAGAGCTGACCAGCAGCCTGTCCTGGGCAGCTGCAGACCACAGCTATTCTGATTTCAAACCCAGACAAATAGGAAAATGAATTAATGACAATCAGACTAATGAAAGTCACTCAACATAATTTGATGGTAAAAAGATTTGTCAAAAAAACCCTCATTTCATTCTTTAGTGAGGTTACTTGCCTGTTGATTGCTGTACTATACATAATAGATGTAATGGATTTATTTTTTATTCATTATCATGATACACATCCCCACCCTAGTACTAGAAAGTATCAACAATGTGACACTGAAATGTTGAAGAGCTGGTGAAACAGCAGATCTCGAAGGGCAATCCATGAGGGCATTTCTTAAGTGGTTTTCAGAAAAATTAGCACCAAGTGATACTGTTCATCATCTTCATTTGTGTTCTAGAAGCAAATAAAAAATCATTCCTAATACAATTTGGCTGGTTTAAGTCTACACAGAGGAGTGCATCTAATGAGGTTTGCAGCAATGAGGGCAGGGCACCAACAGATGGATGGTAAGCTGAGTCCAAATTGTTTTAACAGAGCCCAGATAAAAGCTACGTGTGGGGGAACAAGCGATGCTGGCTGCACAAGGAGATAAAGTGCCCTGTCCCAGCACAAGAAAGTTTGAAAAAGATTTAAGGATCTTAAATGAGAAACTGAATGTTACTGTGGAGTAGGAAAAGCAGAAAGAAGCAGTTCTGTTGCCTACATTTAAAAAAAAAAAAAAGAGGTCTCATATTGTGGGATCACACAAATGATGAAAATGATTGAATAAGGGTTAATTAAATACAATTAACCCTACAATCAAGAAAAGATTAAAACTTCTCACAGTGAAAAACTAAGAGAGTCTGTTTAGCTTGTCAAAGAGAGAACTAAGAAGCAACATGGGCTGAGTGCCTTTCCAGGGACAGATGCAAAATGTATCTTAAGGAAAGATCAGCACATCAAGAGTCAGCAGTTGAATACTGAGGCCTACCACAACCAGCTAAGAAATAAGGCAAAAATTTCTCACAATGATAGGCCTTGATCATGGGAGCAAGGTATTAGAGGAATAAACCTGGTATCCCCAAGTCCGGATTAAGTGGCTTCCTGGAAGCTGTGCTTCAGTTAACCATGAATAACAGGTCTCAAAGCAGGGATAATGGGGTCAAAATTAAGTCTTTGTGTGCAGACAGACTGCTTGTTCAAAGAATCCCCTCTAATCTTAAATACTAAAGTCTAGCAAGACAAAAAGATAACTGTCAGAAGGAGAAATGCTGAAAGTAACTATCAAAGGATGTTCAAGGAAAGTAAATTGCAGAGACAATACTGGGAATTACCCCATCTGGGTAAATAACCGTATAATCTTTGATTCTGCAAAGCTCTTAAGCATATCTTTGACTTTTTGTTGGTTTTTAAGTCCTCCAGGTTTCAATGGAATTTAAGTACATATTTAAGGTTAAACTCTGAATTCAAGATGAGTTCAATCAAAATTTTGCCCAGACATCCAAGACTCTGAAATTTGTCTTTTGAATCTGTAATGATGGAAAGAAGAACCAGACTGAATCCCATATTTACAGCAATTTAAGCCTTTCTGTAGCAAAGAAATGTTTAAACCAGAGATCTGGCAAAACAATCAAATGGGAGGAAAATAAGGGCAAGATGCCATACCTGAGAAGAAGTTTTTGTGAACTTATTTGAATCTCTTTAGCATAAGAGAGAAAAACATGAAAATTACTTAAAACGTTGGTATTTCAATACATCCCACAATGACACTTGGTCTCCAATAAAATCTAAATGTGCCTTCACCAAACTCCTTCATCCTCAGTCCTTTTCTATATCTTGAACTGATATTTAGTGAGATCTCCTAATCAAATGCAGCAGAGAGCACTGAGTTATATTAGTTCTGGCTCTACTCTTTCCTTGCAGAAACACACAGCAAGTATTTCAAGTTTTCTGGATTGGCCTCATATCACTGAGACATGGACTCCACTGGCCATCACTTGGACTCCAGTGGAGTGGAGAGTGAGGGAGGGCTGGAAAATCTCACTGTTCCCTTCAGTGGCTCATCTTTGTCTTTATGGACTGGGAAGAAAAGTGAGAAGTTATATTCCTAAAATATACTACATTAAAAAAAATAGTAGATGAAGAAGGAAAAGGAGAGGGAGAAGGAGAAGGAAAGTCTATGATCATAACTATAAACAATTGTAGTTCTTCAAATCCGTGATAAATATTCTTCTGTCACATTTTTATGCAGTGGTCCCCAAATATGTGTAGGCAATGACCCTTACACAGAGTAAAGTCTTTGATCATGTGGGAATCAGATCAGGAGCTTAAGCAGCCAGATGGAAAAGTCCCAGTGTTTTGCAGGACATATCACTCATCTGGAAACAAAATGCTAGGCCATGTAAATTAGATAATTTATCCGCCTCCGTTCTCAGTGCTGGAGAGGAAGACATGTGCACACCTGTACCTGGAATCCCTGCAAAGATGGGTACATTACTCCTGCCTCCACCCTCCAGAGGCTGGCACATGGAGCTGAGTTTGTCCTGGAGAGGCTAGGGAACACTCCAGCCCCTTCCCTGCAGTGGGACAACAAATTTCAGCAGAGCAGAGTAGGTAGCAGTCTGGAATCAATAATTACTGCATTCAATAAAGTATTCAACTGTTCTAGCTGTTTGCAAAGTTAATATGTGTCTAAAGTACTGATTTGCCTCTGAGACCACCTCAATCTCTTTGGAAATCTGCAGAATATACTCAGAAAGCACATCGCTTTTATTCTTACTTAAGAACTTACATGAAATTATTTAACTTGAGATCTCAAAATGCAATTTGAAAGAAATTAATGAAAATGAAAATCCAGTCTGCATCTGTAGAGAAATCAGTAAAGATTTTATGTAAAAGGATTCAGTGGAATGTTTCTTTATGATATTGAGGAAGTCCAGGCAATCAGACTAGTTATGAACGCAATACTTTGGTCTCAGTGATCTTCACAATATCTTTCCTAGCCTTGTTACTTAAATTCTCTCTGCATAATTCCAAGTTACCATTCACAAACTGTCTCAGCACTACTAATAATGTCATTCAAAAGATGTCCCTAGACCCTGTTTCCTCTTCAGACACATTTCTCAATTTAACAAAAACAAAACAGTGCTGAAAAATACCCCCAAACCTTATAGGATAATGTATAGAAAACTTAATTGGTGGAACTGTAAAGGGACTTGCAGAGAACTAGAAGACCCACAGAAAATACTTCTATTCTTTAAAGGTTTGTCATATTTCTACTTTCCTGAGGCTCCTATTGTTTCTTAATAACATGGACTACAATTTTTTAACAGGTTTTGAAAAATAATGGGCATGATTTCTAGAATAACAGTATCTATTAAGGACTTGCAAGATGTAAAATAAGAGTGAGATTACCCTGAGATTACTACATGTCTCTCTTTCAATGTATTTGTCAGCTTCAATTTTTCATTTCAAATTTCTGCCATTTAATTACCAGGGAGTCTGTCACTGAATGCAGAAAAAAACAGGTTTATGGTAACTACTGGGTTTCTTTTCCATGTGAGAGCTAAAAGTCCAGGCTGCATAGATGGAAAGAAATCCTAGTAATCTAGAGACAACACGACACGTCTTCTATTTCTATGATGGTGCATTTATTCTTGTCAAAGATGTGAGAATACATTAGCATATCTTCAATTTAGATGACAACTTTTCTTGCTTGCTTTTACAGACAATTTAATCTGCTCTAGGACTTCCAAAATGCCTTAAATGTCTTGAGTTGAGGTCATGTGGAAAACTCTCATGCACTTCCAGCATTGACTTCTGTCCTTCCGGGGATGCTGCAGTGCTTCAAAACACTGGGACGAGGCTTTCCATATCATGCCTGATGTGAAACACAAATGCAAGTCCTAACCACACTGTGCTAGGTGTCCAAAAATGCTGCATCAACATGAAACTCCCTTGAAATAACACATTTTTTAGTGGTGCTTCTGGGGCTTTTCCTGACTACCATGAAGTTTAATCTCACTAAGTTCAAAAAGAACAAGTACAAAGTCCTGCACCTGGGGAGGAACTACCCCGGGCAACAGTACATGCTGGGGGCCACCCAGTTGCAAATCAGCTCTGCAGAAATGTCCCTGATGGATACCAAGTTGAGCATGAGTCAGCAATATGCCCTTGCTGCTAAGAAGTCTAACAATATTCTTGGCTGCACGAGGTAAAGTATTGACAGCAGGTCAAGAGAAGTGATCTTTCCCCTCTTCTCAACCTTGGTGAGGCTGCACCTGGAATGCTGGGTCCAGTTCTGGGCTCCTCAGTACAAGTCACACACAGACATACTGGACAGAACGCAGTGAAATACCACTGTGATCATTAAGGGACAGACTGGGGCATCTCTCCTCTGCGTAAGGCTGAGAGAGTTGGGACTTGCCACACTAGGAAAGGCTTAATGGGAATCTTAAAATATCTGAAGGGAGAGTGTAAAGAAGGAGCCAGGCTCCTAGTGGTGCCCGCTGTCAGGACAAGATGCAATGGGAACAAACTGAAACATAGAAGGTTGCCTCTATACATCAGGCAGCATTTCTGTGCTGTGCAGGTGATGGAGTGCTGGCACAGGCTGCCCAGAGGCTGTGAGGTCTCCTCCTTGGAGGTCTTCAAAAGCTGCCAAGATGTGGTCCTGGGCACCCTGCTCTGGGTGTCCCAGCTTAGGCATGGGTTGGACCAGATTACCTCCACACATACCCTCCAACTGCAAACATTCTGTGTCTATGACTTATGATTCATTCTGGTCTTTAGTTTTCAGTCACTAGACAACTACTTTTCTGAGGTTTTTATAAGAGCTAAGACTAAAAATTGAAAGATGATGTGCTTTCAAGATTTTTTTTTCTCTAGGGTGGACTTGCAGGATTTTTAACAACAGAGAGCAAACCTTTACTCACTCTTGCCAGTGGATATGGAAATCCACTGAGGAAGACCTGAGAAATCAGAAGCTTGGCTCTTCTTGTGAGCTTCCCAGTCCACCCTTTGATAAGTCTACATTGCCAGAAATACAATATAAAAGTAATAAAAACATAATAATTACAAAAATAAATAACGTACTGAGAGAATATGGTCTATTTATAGATTCATCAAGTCTTCATTAGTTCTTTAAAACTTGAAGTGGCTGATGCAGTATGATAGCCACAATAACTTATTTCTTTTTTTGTCAATTGCAATAACTTTAATTGTTTTAACATTATCACTATGAATCTCAGCTAGCTGTCAAATTGTTAGAAAACTTGAAAGCTGACTGCTGTGAGGCTGAGTTTAAAGCAATATGGAGTGGATGGAAATTTTGCATGCGTGAGAATCAAAAACAAGCTGTTTGGTGCATCTGCGATGTCTAGTATCACAGCATTATTTGCAGTGATTGATACATTTGGTTAATTGCCAAGAACAGCTCTGTGCCTCCGTATTGTGGAGGTGCCAATCTCTTCTGATAACTGATCACAGCACACTTGGGAATGGCACAAAGCTGCATCAGGGGAGGTTCAGACTGGGCATTAGGAAAAAATTTCTTTACCAGGGAGCCAAACACTGGAACAGTTTTTCTGTTTGTTTGTTTGTTTTAACCTGAAAAGCATAGCCCAACTCAAATGGGCAACATGAAATAATGCAAAGAGGTTCCATGTTCACAAATGCTGGCTCTTATACACTCTCAGACACAAAGGATCATTGCAATCATAAGAATTTAATTTATCAGCATTTGGCAATAAGAGTTAGAACTTGGAAGGTGGCTTAGATTCATCTTCTAAATAAATACCTATGTTTCAGGTTTATGCTACAACAATAGTCTAGAGAATATGATAATGTAATTATGATTTCCTTCTTCCTCTTCAAGTAAACATTGAGACTCTGATGTCTGACCTTTTCTACTTTTGAACAGAGCTGCAGAATGAAAACTATCAGACGAAGCAAGTACACATGCACATAGCCTACCATTTGACAACTGCCAGTCAAAAGGTCTTTGAGAGAAACACTGTTTACTCACTGAAATTAATGGAAAGTGTCATTTACCCACTGCAACTAATGGAAAAAGGCATACAATGCTATCTTAGCATTTACTAATTAAATTGATCTCTTTACCTTTTGGTGAAGAATCAATATTTTTTTGTAATTCAGATGTAAACCAGGGACTTGATTATCAGCAGTATCAATAAGCAAATTCTGGCTATCTATACTTGGTTTGGATTGTGTGAAATTGAATATCACAAAGAAAAGTGAGAATAAACACATGCACTACTACTTGCATATCAAAAACCCGACCAACTAGGTAAGAAACAAACTATTTCCATATAAATGGTTTGGAGTACCTACTCCTCTTTGAAAAACCATAAAACAGATGGGACAAAGCCTGGAAGATTTGCAGTTCACCTCATTACCAACTCCAAGCACAGTAATGGCACTAAACCTGCAACACCTAGGCTGAAATATGGAATATTGTTCTTCTCTTCATCACATTCCTGCTTTGTTTCCAAGGAAGAACCCCAAAGGCTTCATGAATATCCTTGCTGGTAGCAGAGAGGTTTGGGCAGACTGGAAGAGAAGGTACACATACCTCTCCCTTCATTGATCCTTTCCTAAGGTTTGTAAGCATATGTTGTTATAAGCCTACATCTTATAATTTATAAATTGAAGACTCTGTAGTTAGCAGCTCTACAATGAACTTCTTTCTTTTAATGGGAAATACATTTCAGGTAGCGGAGAGCCCCCTCATCTCAAAGAGGTTAGCAACTGTTTGGCACTGTTATTGATTTCTGTAGAGGATTAGTCACATCATAGGATCCAAGGGATGGAACACCTCTCCTGCGAGGACAGGCTGAGAGAGCTGGGGCTGTTCAGCCTCGAGCAGAGAAGGCTCTGAGGTGACCTGGTAGTGGCCTTTCAGTATCTAAAGGGGAGCTACAGGAAAGAAGAGGACTGACTCTTCAGAAGGGTCTGTGGTGATAGAACAAGGGGAAATGGTTTCAAGCTAAAAGAGGGGAGACTGAGATTGGATGCAAGGAAAAAGTCTTTTACAGTGAGGGTGGTGAGGCACTGGAACAGGTTGCCCAGAGATGTGGTGGATGCCCCATTCCTGGAGGCTTTCAAGGCCAGTCTGGATCAGGCCCTGGGCAACCTGATGTAGCTGTGCACGTCCCTGTTCATTGCAGGGGAGTTGGGCTAGATGGCCTCTGAGGGACCCTCCCAGCTCTAAGGGTTCTATGATTCTGTATGCTGGGATGTCATTTTCCTGCTTAGCCTAGAACAATTCAGCAGCTCACTAATAGTCCATACATTAGCTGTGCAGCAGTGTATGCATCATCATTTTTAGTTGTTCCTTTCTAAATCAACTTTATTTCATTGTTAATGAAGCAATTTCTACTCAAGAGGCATACTCAAACCCTCAAAAATACCCTTCTTATACAGTGCTAATATACAAAGGCAATTACGGAAAGTGACTGAAATATTTGAGAAGTGGAATTTGGCCCTGTAATGTCAGTAGTATGGTGGTATTCTGTCACATAAATCAATAACAAAACCAAAATGAGCTGCTCCAGGTACAGATGCAGTGATTTTGCAATTTATGAAGCCAAGCATCTATCCAGTACACATGATATGAAACTGAAATTTCTCATTTGCATACAATGTTAATGTAAGAGGTATGTTTGGTGTGTTTGGTGGCCTCAGAACACATAATAAAATCTATGTCTCTGTGCTGAATTAACATATATGGAATATATGATGTCTTCAGTAATATAGGAAATTGTGCAAACTGTGTGGTATGACTTTATGCCAAAAGAGATGGTTCCACCAGAATTCATCTGAGTCACTTTCTTGGAAAAGATCAAAGTAAATTTCATAAAGGGTTTTACTCTTCATAGTTTAATATGTGTCCAAATAGAACATTTAGAATAAGCTCCCTTTGGTGTTTTGAGCCATGGCTTGCAGAACCAGCTACCCACCTTCAGCTGAGAAGTGCGTGAGGGAAGTTAGCACAGCTCAGCCAGTGCAGGTACCACAGCATCACAGAATGCATTAGGTTGGAAGGTATCCCAAAGATCACAGAGCTCCAACCCCCTGCCATGGGCAGAGCTGCCCCACACCAGCTCAGGCTGCCCAGGGCCCATCCAACCTGGCCTTGAGCACCTCAAGGGATGTGGCATCAGAGCACCTATCCTGTTATGCCATCCCTAAAATATCATACACTTGCTGTCAATTGTAAGATTTCTTAATGTTCAAGTTGTTGCAATTTATTAATTCTCTCTCAATAACCTAAGACAGTGACCTGCACCAAAAGCTCTGTGCGTTTCTGTTACTTCGGAGTCAGGTATTTTTCAGAGTGGAAAAAATCAAATTAAAAATGCCTAAAATTCTTAAAGGGAGCACAGAAATTACAAGCACATTAGAATTGAGAAGATGAATTTCATAAACAATAAATTCCATCAGCACAACTTACCACAGGTTGATAGTTTAAGATCTTGGACAGGTTAAATGATGGCAACAGTCATCATAGCTGTGATGATCCAAGAAGGTAAGTAAGGAAAATTCATAGGAGTAGCACATGCAGTATTATAGCTGTCAGAAAAATCAGTGTCATTGGCCTCCCTAGGGGAAAGTTCCATGTGGGTGGAGGCCCAATTTCACTGGTGCAGTGGGGGCCAGTACTCTGTAAAGAGCAATTGCTGAGGCACCTGAGGGCTTGGTTATGCACTGCTGACTTTTTGGTGACTTGTGGTCAATGTCTGATATGTGGAGGTAATTGTGTGAGCCTGTGGGGAACTCAATAATTGCTAGGTTCCTGTTGCTTGTTTTCATTGCAGCATCTAGAAGGCTGGAGCTGGTATGAAAAACTGGTGATTAATGGCCTCATGTTGAAGCCAATGAGTGAAACAGACTTTCAGTCCTGATAACTGGGAGGTCACCTATAAGCTTGAGGAACCCAGCAGTTCCTAATTAATTCAACAACATAATTAAGTTGAACTTGGAACAAACGTTCTCCACCACTATTTAGTTGAAAGATTTCTGCTTCTACTGCAGCTTGAAAAGAGATCATTCATATTAGAAAGCCTCACCAAAACTGCTTCCATTTGCAAAACTTTTTTGCCTGTTTCATAGCTCCCTATGTTAAGAGATATCCCTTCTGGTACATTTGTGAATTTGGATTGATTTTCTAGTACCCATGTTTCTTTCAGATGACTTCTGTACTCACAGAATTGTGTACACCAAAAACTCAGAGAAAGTAATTTTTCACCAACACACTGAAGAATTTGTTTAGACTATCATGTCGAAAAAGCACATAGCTAAGACCTCTTCAGGCAAGACCTTCAGATTTGGTTCAGCAAGTACAAAACTGATTTTGTTGCAGTGATCAAAGAGCTCTCACCAAGTTGATTTTCAATCCTGGGAAATAAAAACTCATTGCTTGAAAAAAGTCGCTTTTAAAAGGAGGAAATTCATTGCATGTGTGCTTGTAAATGAATTATGCCTGTCTTTTATACAGCCTTCATCTCTAGAAGAGATAATGTAATTAAAGTTAACCTGTGACCAAAAGCTGAAAATGTACTTTTGGATGGAAAGATAAAACAATCATCCATAATGTGCAATATATTGAACTGGATAACAGCATTTGCTTCAGAGCTCAAGGACACCACGACATCTATAATTAGAAGAGCTCTCAAAGGACATAGGCACATTATTTAATCGAGATAGGTGACATTTCTTTTAAAACAGCCCCAACATGAAAGTGTGAATTCTTTTTAACCCTTCAAGGAAAGTAAGTGAAGGACAAGTATGGCCAATTCTGCTTTTGACTTTACCAACTCAAAACAGACATACATCAGAGAAAAGTCTAATAGTGTACGCAATAGCTGTCTGGCTTTTAATCCATTATTTCCAAGTCTAGTGCCAACTGAAGGAGGTTTCCCTTAATTTATTGAGGTTCGGAGCTTTTACAATCTTTCTGGAATAATTTCCTCTTCACTCCTGAGTGTACCAATAAAGATTTTGGTTTTTCTTCTTTTCCAAATTAAAATACAACCCCCCCATATCATTGCATTGGGCTTAAATGGCAAGGTTTTAGTACCAGGGGAGATGCACAGGTGGCCTCTGTGAGCAGAACCCAGCACTGCCCCATGTCAGAGCACAGCCACTCCAACTGCTCAAAAGGGACCTGCTGCTGCAAGAGCTGAGCCATGAGTGACACTGGGAGAGCAGACTAAAGAGTGGGTAAAACTGCTGCACTACAGCAGCTGGGAGAGAAGAGTGAGAAATGAGAGAGAAGCAGTCCTGTAGCCACCCAGCTCAGTGCAGCAGGGCAGGAAATGCTCCAGGCATGGAGCAGAAACTCCTTGCAGCCCAGGAGAGACCCATGGTAGAGGAGGCTGTCCCCCTGCAGCCCATGGGCACAGCGTGGAGCACCCCATGGGGAGCTATGTGCAGCAGTGCCTGAAGGATGGATCCTGTTGTACAGAGCCATGCTGGAGCAGTGCTTGGAGAACTACAGCATGTGGGAAGCCCATATGGGATCTGTTCAGGAAGGATGGCATCCTGTGGGAGGGACCTCGCGTTGGAGCAGGGGCAGAGAGTGGCCAGGGAGGAGTGGCAGAAACGAAGTGTTACGGACTGATCTCAGCCCCCATTCCCCTGCCTTTCTCAGGAGTGTTGCATTAAAGGGTAAAAATTTGGGCAGAAAATAAATGTCCTTGCATTCCAGCTTGTCCTTAGAAATCAGAGAGGCGGGGGGCGACTGGGCTTAGATTCTGAGTGATACCCAATTTGGCACTGTAAGTCTGGTTGACTTCAAGATATTGAACTATCGTAATTACAGACACACAAATAGCATGATGCTCCTTCAGCCTAGTTGCATTCGAATGAACTAACAGAGTCCCCCCATGAGGAGTTTGGTTGCGTTCAGTAAGAAGTTTCATGGCTAGCTTAATGAATAGTGCTGTTTACTGAAGCAACAGATTGCAGATTCTTTTGGATTGCTGGTGATAATCTATAGGCCCTGTCTGCAGAGCATGTGTGAGTACCAACAATGTGAATAATATAGCTGGCTGCAAATGCTTTAACTCATACAATAACTCTACAGAAATTTCTAAGTTTCCCAGGGAAGCACTTGACTTACCAACTGTATGAATCTCACCCAACAGGTGTCCCTAGGTGGGGGAAGTGAGGCTCAGCCCATCAACTTATCCCAGAAGTCTGCCGTGGCATCTTCCATAAAGTTCTTCTCTTTTTAAGCTATTTTATACTATTTTTTTTTTTTACTTTCAAGTGGCGCTTTAGTATCTCTAGTCATCTGTATCTTTTTTTGCAACTGGTATAGAAAGTTCTCATTTTGCTTTTTAAGGTATAGGCTAAAAAATGCTTAGTGAGAGGAGGTCACAACTTGGGGGCAGCTAGCCTTTGGGATGGAGGTGTGTTTTAATGTTATAATGAGGTTATAATGACCAAAGTTCACCCAGGGATGTGATTTCAACAACGACACCCTCCATGCTGTTTCTCTTAGAGTCAGCACACCAAGCTCCCCTCTGTTGCCAACTCTAAGGCTGCAGGTCAAGAGATAGAGAACCATAATGGAACAGTGCCTTTGGACATTCACTGTATTCTACTCTGGAGGTTCCCTCAAACTCTTCACCTTCTCTTAAGGGGGGACATCTCAGTAAGTCATCTGGAGTAAGTATTCTGTAGCAGGAAGGAGGTAGAAGAGGGTGGGTGAGGAGGAGTTGTCTTTAGTTTAGTTTTAGTTCTCACTGCTCTAGTATGTTATCAATAGACAATGCATTATATTCATCTCCCTTATGCTGAGTTTGTTTTGCCCATGACAATAACTGGTGACGAACCTCCCTTTCATTATCTCAACCCATTTTCTCCTCCTGGAAGGAAAGAGTGTGATGGTGAAGAGTGTTATCAGTGTTAAACTACCACGATCATAAAACTGAGGCACTACAACAGTCTAATTCTGACCCTCAGAGGTCAGAATTAGATATATTACTTAAGAGATATATTACTTAAGAAACCACCTATTTATTTAGATGGGGCACAAGAGAGGCTGTGTCTCCCAGAGACTGACAGCTGCATGATGGACAAAAGTTTGAATTCTGTGCATAACAAGAAATATTGGAATGGCAGATATTTTTCACCTCTCCTTAAATATTTTAACTTCCTTCTGCATCTGGATAATAGAGATTCCCAAGGCAATAGCTCCCTGTATGATTCAGATAGTGGAAATATCTGTGAGCTTATAATGGGAACTGTATCTTTGTACAACAAAGCGAAATAGCATGACTTTATAAAGCTCATGAAAGCTCATATTATTATTATCCCAGTATTATCTGCAGTACAGCCACAGTGATACAAGAAAGAAATTGCCCAATTTCTTAAGTGCATGTTACACCAGCAGATGAATCCGAAACAAGGTCCTGCAAAAATAGCAAGTGAAATCTTATCTCACTTTCTGGAGGTGCTCTGATTTTAGAACATCAAATAGATACAGCTGTTCAAATATTAAACCGTTGTCATACTTTTAATGATTAGACTGACGCAATGAACTTAACATAATAACGTGTGTTGACTTTAGACATTAATCCATTTTGAAGCTTGTATGTTATACTATAGCATACTGATGGGACACAGTTCTGGCTAACATCCAGAGCGGCAAGCTTCCAAAGAATCAATACAAAGTAGATTCTACCTAGAGTGGTAAAGACTCTAGAGTTGTGATGGTGTAGCTGCAGTGGCCTGAGGGTGTCTGTGAAGCAAGGTTTCTGGGGAAGAAGCAAAACTGTTTACTGGGAAAAGCAGACAGGCTTTTGGCGCAACAGCTCTTCTTTTGGGAACACCGGCTCCTCTTCAGGTCTGAAATAGAAACATCAACCCACTTGCTATATAAAGGTCGAGAGCAATTGCTCTGAGCTGAGTTTAATTCCATCAATCAATTAGACAAATCTGAAAGGAAATGCAATTGGCACTTTGGGAGCAGAGCAGGATTTTAGCAAGGGAAGAAGTGATAATGTGACAGTCTCCCATAGGGCAGAGAAAGAAAAATACCACTGATTATCACCTGTGAAACATGCAGATACAGATTAAAATAAATAAATTAAATTCTAGTAATTATCAAAGCATGCTAATATTAAATGGCACCAAATAGAAATCATTTGAGCTGGCATATGATTAACAAGCAAGCTATTTTATCTGTGTAATGCAAGAAGCTGTTGAATATTTTGAGGAACATATGAAATATTGGAGGGATGATTAACATAACTGAAGTGAACCAACCTCTCTAAAGCTTTCTTTGGAAGAGTTGTAAACCCTCTATTTTGGACACCACATGGCTATCCCCACACTCTAACAGGGCTGCTAAATCACTCAGTTCTTTTCCAACCAGCTTCAAGGACAAAAGAGATTAACTTTTGGTATCAAATGCATTAAAAATAGACCTTTTCCTCAACATCTACGCTAGAGGGACATTTAATTACCCTCATCAACCACAAACTCAAGTGGTTTCAACTACGTCAGTCCAAAGGTCAGCCAAGGCTTTAGGGCTACGCAAAGAGGTGCTGGCTGAGGATCACTTTCTCCAGCTCGGTGCCAGACCAAGAGGAAGGGGCACCCACTCTCACTCAGGTCACAGCAGACCAAGGGGCTGCCATGTGGCATTAGCTGTTGTGCTTGAAGTTGCAAATGACGGTTGTCACCTTAGAGAAGCCCATTATTCAGTTGATCTTGACAAGAGGGAACTGACACACAACGTCTCTGGAGAGAGTGCCTGAGAAAACTGCAGATGCTCTGGGAGGCTGCAGAGCTGGGCAAGTGCCCAGCTTGTGTCACATGAAGCGTGGTGCTTCAACTTTCATCATACCTGCTTTGAGAAGCCCTCGACCAGGAGATCTGCATCTGCAACACATGGTTGTGCTGGACTGTGGGTGCAAGTAGGTGAACTGCAGAAAGCACGTTCCCTCTGAAGCTCCTAACATAGGGATAATACCCTCTCACAGCTCCTGTGACTCTTACAGAGCAGACAAGGAGGTTGGTTACATCCTAAAAAGCTGGGGCAAGATCCATCAGAAATTGTCTGCCAGACTTCAGCTGACATCAGCTTCAGATGCTTTTGGAATGTAGACCTCCTGCACAAAGCTGAGATTCACAAAAGCAATCGTATGAAGGCTGTATGTTTTTACAAATAGGTTTGAAATTATTTAACAGTAATGGATAGGGTAAGGTAATAATAAAACCACTGTTCAGTTTAGTGCACGTCTTCACAGGAAGAAAATTCTTTAGAGAGGGGAATAAGAATAATAAAATAGAATCACACTAGGCCACCTTTTAAAGTCAGTTTTAATTGCAGAATTATCATCTTTAATTGTAGAAATAGCCTGAACTCTGAAGAGGGGTAATATGATCAGTCTTTTGCTCGAAGTAATTAGATGAATTCAAAAAGAGAGATGATTAAAGACACATGAATTAGTCGTTAGACTGTAAGAACATTACTCGTCTGTGCTGCGAAGGAACAAAGCATGCTTTATGGAAGTGAAATAACACATCACGTGAAGAGGAACTTTAATTAGCAATTAGTGTGACTCTTGGTCCAACAAGGCAAGCTGGTCACGGTCATTACATACAGGTGAGGTGGATGAACTACTGGATGGGAGAAACATAGTTCATGCCTTACCAATGATTTACAAAGCTATTTCCTAACTCTGCATTCATGCGTTGTTGGTTTGGGGGTTTTTGCTGTTGTGTTTTTGTCTCCTGCATGCTGGAAAGGTTATGAACAACTTTGGCTCAAACACAGCCTTGACAAATCTATTCTGAAAGGCAATGTTCTTAACTGGGTAACTGTCATCAGGTTGTATTCCTAATCATGACAGAGTTGGCTGTCTGCACCTTCTTCCATAATCCCTCAGTGAAAAAGTTGGAGTCCTCAGCTGCTTCTCAGACAAACACAAAAGCTGTAATTTCACCACCTAGCAGCAGGACTTTCACTGGCTGTTAAGTGGTCAGAGAAGAGGTCTAACAATGCCTCCACAACAGTAACCTTGGGACATAGTTCAAGGAATGGTCCATGGGTAGGAGCAGAGGCCAGGAGGCTCTGACCTCAAACTTCTGTGTCATCCAGACAGGTTGTGTGCCAGGAGCAGAAAGAGGTCAAAAACAGCTTCTTGCTGAGAGTGGAGGCTTGCCAGGAATGACAAGTGAATATGTAGCAGCAGCTTTCAAGGAGGATGCCAACAAATGGGTCTGAATAGCAATGATTTCCAGGGCTGGTGACTCACTGCAAGTGATGGGCATCCTGGCATGAAGAGCTATGGCACAAACCCCAAGAAGCTGTGACTGCCTTTGGGATTGAGTGCTTGGCTCGTATTTATGTGGTATCTGAATCACTGTGCTGAGGATAACCACACTGTGCTATTTTTCTGGTTGACTTGTTAAAGCAATCCCCTGTTACTAACCATGCTCCTGAGCAGTCAGGGGAACCCAGAGCCACCACATGGCACGTTGGCCAGGAAGTCGTGCCCTCGGTCTGCACAGAACAGACACAGGTCCCCACTGCTCTTCCACTGCCTATGGGGGAGGAGGGCAAGGTTGGCCTGGCTTTAAATCATAGAACCATAGAATATCCCAAACTGGAAGGGACCCATAGGGCTCATGAAGTCCAACCCCTGGCTCCACACAGCACCACCCAAAATCAAACCCCATGTCTGAGAGCAGTGTCCAGATGCTCCTTGAATTCTGGCACATGGGGCCATGCCCACTGCCCTGGGCAGCCTGTTCCATGCCTACCGCCCTCTGGTGCTTTGCTTCTTCTACCAGATCCTTCTACTCAACCAAATTTGCATTCCCAGTGACAGTCGGACCCACATATTCTGTTCCTTTGGTCCTGTCAACTCCTATCCTTACCAGAATCTGCAGATCCTGATGTGGCTTCCAGTGAGACAGATGTGTTACACTATGCCCTTCAGGCAGAGGGCAATGAGCAGCATTTCCCTAAAGGCACCACAGCTTGAATGTTCCCCTTTGTTCAGTACACTGCCCAAATGAAGCAGAAACCATTTAAACATTACTTAATGTTTCTAAATTTGTTCTTGGAAACAGCTAAAAAATCCTACTACCTAAGGCAGAGGTACGCATGGCAAATTTCAGCTTGAGCAATTCTATGTAGCGATAAACTACTGAAAACAGGGCTAATGGCAAATATTAAGCAACATTAGCCACAGGCAGTTTTACTAGCTCCAACAGAGATATGTGGTGTTTTTTCCATAAATACTGCATTGAAGCGCTGTATTTCTTTCTGCTAGCAGCAAAACCCAAAGCTAACTTTTTGTATGCACAACCCTAATTGAAAGCAAAGTAAGTTAAATGAATTCTAAGCAGTGCTAATAATAGCTAGTAGTTATTTTGCAGTAAAAAATACTGATATTTTCTCAGTTTTTAATAACTATGTTTTCCTGCTGTTTGTGATTGTGAGAAACTTCTAGTAACAGTGCAGTATTTCCCATGCAATCATTCAGCAGGCCCCAAATGAGTCATATATAAAAACATGCCAAACAAAATCACTGAAATGTAATTGTGCTGCAGAGAAACAGATATAAAGGGGGTTGATTTAAATTTCCCTTTGGTGATTTTGCCTCCATCTCACTCCTCCTGAAACTGTTTTGCAAGTGTTTCAACTCAATCATTTTCACAATGGAAATGGACAAATGGAAAGTGAGCTGTAATGGTCGATGGTATTCATTTCTAGGGAATCTATCACATTAATTTATCCTCTTTTATATTTATTATTTATAAAGATAGTTTATAATTTCCTTGAGTTTATCATCTGGAAAAAAATATTCAATAATTTCTACCCATACCATGTTCTTCTGGAGGAAAGT
This sequence comes from Numida meleagris, assembly GCF_002078875.1. Classification (NCBI taxonomy): domain Eukaryota; kingdom Metazoa; phylum Chordata; class Aves; order Galliformes; family Numididae; genus Numida; species Numida meleagris. The sequence goes on along the minus strand of NC_034409.1, from coordinate 116,578,015 downwards.
ATCCTAAATTTGAATGTAGATGTTGTAGACAAATTGTGGTCAGATACTGAGTTTATCTAAAATTGTTTTGGGAATGCTAAAGTTTTGTGAAGAATTGAAAGCTGATTCCCCAGCTGACCTATATTCTCACTCCAGTGTCTGGATTAATGGTACACTTCATGTGCCCTTAAATTTTATGAGACTAAAAATCAGAAGAGTTCAAAATAGCTTCCTCCTGCTTCTTTCCAGGAACAAAATTGTTAGGTTATGTGTGCAGAAAAAGCAAGCAAAATCTTCCTGTGCCTGAGGCCACAGTGATGTGTTCCCAGCTGGTGACACCCAGGGGCTCACCAAGAACTCTCCCTCTCAGCAGAAGGCCAGAAGGGCTCATAGAACAGGAGACAGGTGCATAGCCTGGATGGGGAAGATGCCCTTTTCCAGCGATTCAGGAGTCTGTCATATCAGAATCACTATCCTCTGCAATATTCAAACATGTGAGCACTGGAACAGGCTGCCCAGAGAGGCTGTGGAGTCTCCTTCTTTGGAGATATTCAAGACCCATCTGGATGCCTTCCTGTGTGACCTGCTGTAGGGAACCTGCCTTAGCTGGGGATTGGACTCAGTGATCTCCAGTGGTCCCTTCCAACCCTATGGTTCTGTAATTCTATGTGTTTTTCTTTAAAACTGCAGTGAAAAGAGTTTCTTTGGTTACTGCTGAACAGAAATACTGAGAAAAAAAAACATGATTGTTGAAAGGTTCTGTGTTGACAGAGTATTTCCCATGTTAAAAAAAAAAAAAAAGGGAATAAATCATTCTGGTCTATCAAATATTTCTCAAACACTAGTTTAAGGTCAGTTCAGCTCAGGACTGTATTTCTCTGCTCTATTCAGAAGCACTGCTTTATTCGGGAGCCCAATGATCTGATTGTCTATTCCAATGAGCCCAGACCATGGAGGAGAATGGAGACACATGCAGCTCCCATGTAGTAACGTGCTGATGGAAAAAACAGCTTTTTATACCAAAATCATTCTTACAGAACTTGCCCATGCCATTCTAATTAGAAGTAGGAAAACTAAGGAAACAAAACCATGAATATTTTAAAGCAGTAGCCTCTTGGTGAAGTATTTCAATTTGATTCTTTCTCTCATTTTGCCCTTCCCTCCAGCCTTTTTCCAGTGCTTTTCTTAGGGGACTCCAAGATGCACAAATCGTGGTCACCCCACCAAACATTGGCTGCGACTTCCCCTCAGCCAGCTGTGGTCAGAAGAGATGCCAGGGATAAAAGCTCCTTCTGGCAGAACAATCTGTGAAGTCTTGCCAGGACAACTAGATGCATCCCTCACCACTCCATAGCCTCTGGCATGAATTTCTAGTGTGTCATTGCTGCCCAAGTAACCCTAAATGGTAGCTGACACCTGAAGATATATAAAAGATTTCAGTTCAGTGACAATGCCATAGCTTTGCTAGACCTAACTTTGTCTATCGTTTCCATGGTAAATGCTATGCAGTATGGCAGGAGTTTGCAATCATGATCAAATGTTGTTTTCATAGGTGATATCTGTCTTTAAGTATACCGGTATGTTGGATGTCTCATAGCACAGATAGCTGCCTGCAGAGATTTGTTAACGTGGCTCAATAGAATAGGTGCCCAGCTGCCACTTAAATTATCCAAGTTAGGCACTTAGCCTGCTTAGCTGTTTTGATACATGTTGCTCAGTATGCATCTACACAGAAAGATGTCTAGATACCTTTAAAACTTTCCCCATTAAAGCATAAATCTCCTTACAACCTCCTGAACTTTGTTTGTGCTAGGACTTCCACCTGAAGGATATATAGGCTTCTCCATTCTCCCTCCACCCTCTGAAATCCACATGGAATTATACAGATCTCCTTCTGTAGCTTTCAGAGCCTGAGCTTTTGTGCATAAATCAGTCCAGAAATTGGAGCCTTTTTATTAGACTCTATCTGGATTTTTTTTCAGTTAAAGGAAGCAGACTACAAAAATGACTCTGGCATTTGTGACACTAGCAGAAAATTAGCTGGAAAGTACAAAAGCATGTAGTTATAAATAAAGGCAATGAAGAGAGAAGATTCTATTAAGCACCAAAATGATCATGAGCAGTAACAGTTGCTTGCTTTAGGCTCTTTTAACCACATTTTTCCATTCCAGTTCCCATCCGTTAATTTAAAGCAAGTGTGCATTTACTCCACTACACTACAGGGGATTTTTTGGTTTGGTTTGGACTTTTTCCCTTTTTAAGCTGTAATTGTTGCCACAGTTATCACAAGGACATTTGAAATGTAAAGAATGCACAAAATTGATTTGTTTGTAGTTCAGTCTAAAACACACTTAAAACTCTCATTGCCTGTGGACAACAGCCCTTGTTAATGAACACTCTGCTCAGCTACGTTCCATGGGTTTGTTCGCAGAGAGACTGAAGGGTGAAGTCTGCACTTGGCACATGAGGACGAGATGCAGATGGTCAGTATGCAGAGGATGCTCTGCTGTGTGCAGGACTCACAGCATTTGTCCATGTGGGTATTGGTTTATCAACCTGTGAGGGGTTCTCCTGGGCTTCCATGCTGTGGAAAACAATGCACTTATTCCATAGGAGCAAGGGAGGGTCTGCAGCTCTGCATCCCTATTAGCACTGAGAATCATAGTATCACAAAATGCATTAGGTTGGAAGGGACCCCAAAGATCACAGATCTCTAACCCCCTGCTGTGGGCAGGGCTGCCGCCCCCCCAGCTCAGGCTGCCCAGGCCCCATCCAACCTGGCCTCGAGCGCCTCCAGGGATGGGGCACCACAGCTTCTCTGGGCAGCTGGGCCAGCGCCGCACCACATTGAGAGCACTGCACACTGAGGAGGAAAGGCAGTTAACAGTCTAGTGGTTAGCACAAATTCCTGAGAACTTGTTTCTGGCTCTTGAACTGGGCACATGTTTACACTGAACAGTCACTGTGGGCAGCACACAGTGCTGGCAATAGGCGACACGGGGCAATCTCCTCCTGCGTTACTACCTGTATGAGGCCCTTCCTTAGAGGTAATGTGGGATTTATTGCCTTGGCTGTTTTCTATTCAGGGTAGCTTGAAGCTCAAAGAGAACAATGTAATCAGAGACTTGATGCAGGCATCTGAGATCATTCTCCACTGGCCTTCACAAACCACCTGGCTTTCCCCCTGTTTAAACAGAGGAACTGACTATTTATTTTAGAAGAACTTCTCTAGACCACTATAATTTAGGTGCAAGCTTTACTTCAGGCAAATCCATCTCTTTTAAGTTTTGGCCTTAACTGATTGTCCCAGCTGTCCCCATGCAGATGCTGCCAGAGGAACTTTCCTATCCTTCTCCACTCATGTGCTACCAGCTCTGCCCACAGCCCTTCGTGCTGGCACACATGGGCAGCAGCAGGACTCCCAGAGCTCTTACCCTGCCATGGAGAGTAAGCCAGCTGAAATCATCCCCACCATCGGCATCCCCAGTTGGACTCCAAGCAGCTCTTCAGCATCATCCCTGATTGCAGTCTTTGCTTCTATTTTTTGTTAACATGGAACATTAAGCCGGGAACATTGAAATCCCTGCTGAGCCTTTTGCTTTTCCAGAACTGCCATATACAGGCTGGCACAGCTGTAGTGAGATTTTTCTTAAACATAAAATCAAGTCAATGTAGTACATTCCCATTGGAAACGATCACTGGCAGCTAGAAAGTTTAACATTATCCTCAGTCCATTGTGAAATCTCAGGGTGGAAATGATGTAAACTTGTCTTCACCAAATGCATTCACGGAGATGGAGATTAACTTTTGCTAATAAATGCTTGTAAATACTCCATAGTATGCCCACATCTGAAGAGAACAAAGAAAATGAGAGGAAAAAGGAAAATGAGAGAAAAAAGAAGAAAAGATGAAGAGGAAAAGGAAAAAAAAAAGTATTTTTTTCATCTCCAGGATTTCCTTTCTTTCTCAGGCTCAAAGTAGAGATCATGCAACTTCAAAATAATGTTCTGTGCATGGAACAGAAAGGAAGAAAAGACCAGCCTTTCCCTGTTTGTGTACATCTTTCTGGATGTGACATCAAATGAATTCCAACTTTTGTACCAAACGAAGAGTTTGTGCAGGTGATACCTTCGAGATGTGCAAACTCAGTGGTTGCCCTATTGGCTTTTTCTGTGATCTTGGCCAAGTCACCTAATTCTGTGTTTCAGCTTCCCTCACGCTCTGGCAGTGATAACTAAAGTCAATTGATTTTTGGAACTATGCTTATTCATTGCATAATCTGAAGATTGCTCAATAATTATTATTTTGCTTGTTTTGTTTTGGGAGAAAAATAGAGATAAGTGAGAATTTTCCACTGGGAAAAAATGCAACATCCAGACTCAGACCAAGCTGACATTAATCAGTCTGCTAGTGAAGCTTCAGGGTGACTTCTGTGAACTGATGTCCCTCAAGGCTCTGGTGGGTCCTGTTATCCCGCATCTGAGGAGCTGTGTGGTACACAGCGCTGGCCCAAGCACAGGGAGAGGCTCCAGGGCACTGTTGGACATATAACCGAGGCCAACAAAAGGATTCATATGATCATTTCCAATTGTAAGGATAAAGACTATAAAATCAAAGCTTTCTGAACTAAGAGAATTTGTGCGCCTGGAGTTTTTTGTGTTGATTTGATTTTCTAGCCCCCCAGAAAAGCTACAGGGAAACATCCTGTTTCCCAGAATGAACAATTTTTACTTTTTTTCCTGATTTTCTCTCATATAACTTGTTTTCTCCCTGCTTGTCCTGTTCCCTACAAAACTTCATGCTAGCTTACTGGCTTCCTGAGGAATCTCCTAACCTTGCATGTTACAACTTAAGAATGCTCTCTTCTTGTGAGGAGCTCGGAGAAGCTATAAAAAATAAATACATAAATAAATAGATAAGATTGAAATTATCCAAGCAGTGAGACAATATCAGAAGGGAGAAAAGGAAGCGTTAAAACGAACAAAAGTCCAGGTCCATGGAACAAGTGTATGCTGGCTTGATTGAAACCCAGAAACCTTAGAAATACAAAATGCTAGCAGCAAAACCACTGGTTTCTTAACTGAAAATTTTACTAAATCACAGGCATTTCATCTCCTCTCATGCATTTCAATGCATTTCTCATGCATTGCCTGAAAATAAAGCGCTAAAAGAAATGTGAAGATTCTGTTTACCAAAAAAAGATTTGTTGTGACAATTGAAGTATTTTCAGAATTGTATTTTAAAATATTATCCAACAGCCTAGGCACAGAGAAAGCACAGAAATTGGCACTAATTTTCTTCTAGCTTGAAATAAATGGCTCATTTCAGTAAACTGTCTTGAGTAACCTTAGCAAGGGAATTCAAAGAAGCTACTTGTATGACTAAGGGGATGGAAAGATCTGGCACTTTGGAACTCCCTGGGATGCAATAGCCATATATTTCTAATCCAAGTAACTTCATTAGTGCACTTTTGAAAGAACTGTAGCTGATTAAATGAAAATTAACCAGTGGAATTGATTTCCATTTCAGACTATCAGCACAGACATTGTTAGGAACATTTGACTTATGGACAGATAACTTGTCTGCAATTTGGAAAAGCAGAAGTGCAGAACAAAAGAAGACACTTTGCCTAGAACAACTCTGGAAGGTTTGGATTAGTTCTGTTTGCTATGACCTTCAGGACTCAGAATATTTTTAGATTTCATTTCATTTCTCCAGCTGTACAATAGTAACATCCTTGCCCCTTCTGCTAAAACACCGGACTGGCCCTTGAGGTAAAGGCCCTCAGCTCCCCGCCTGCCTATGAGTATCCTTCAGATAAATCCTGCTTGCTAAAGGACTAGCTCATTTCTTATCTTCCTTCCCTGCCAATAAAGACACGACCATGACCCTTCACCACACAGCTGTTATGCCCTGGGAGCTTTTCTGACACTGTGATAATGGACACCACCATTTCATTAAGGCATTAAGCATTAAGTGCTCAGAAAACTGGAGTTTCCAATGGGTTCAGAACAGACAGGGGTTAGCATTTGCTGTTTGCTCACCAGTCTTCCATCTCTGCTGTCCTCAGAACCTTGAAGATTGAGCTGGCCTTGCTTTAATACTGAAGTGGAATTATTCATGTGTGCGAAAGCCTATGCCTGAGAATACTGGTACAGATAACTTGAACACTGATGGCACATAGTGATAGGCTCTTTTGGAATCAAGTATGCATTGAGGCTGAGACAGCAGGTCCTGCAAAATGCATGACCAAATTCCCAAATAATTTCTAAAGAGTGTCTTTTTCATCCCTGGGGTCAAATTCAGTGCTTCTGTGACTTCAGTACATTTATTGAAGATACACAAACTATTCCGTGTTATAACCCTATAAGTGGAAGTTTAGCTCTGAATCTTTTTACAAACCTAATTCAAAAAGTGATTTCAGTGGAGCTACACCAACAACTGGAAAACAGAGCAAAGAGACTGGGCCCTTTGATTTATCATAAAAAGGCCAATAAACAGAGCTTTGTGAACTGTGTGAGCCCAATAAAAGTGCTGCTGTGCTGAACACTGGTAAAGCATAGGAAAGATAAAAGTGAAACAGTACAGACATCTCTGCTGTGCAAGTCTTAGTGCAGTATAATTTATATTTTGGCAATATAAAAATATATTTAACCAAGTCTACCAAAAAAAAAATTATGAGGGAATGCTATGTTGTGTTCTGACTCTTATTCAACTGAGCATTTGCTTCTGCGAGTCACTCCCAAGTGCTTAATAAAAGAGATAATTACTTTTGTTCAACCTCTGTCCTTTTTTTTCCCTACCCATTCCACTTTCTTCTAGACTGACAGAAGTGATTTTTTTAATAGGAATTGATTTGTTTCATCCATGATGAAAGGCTGCTTTGAAGACACTGGCACATATTTGACAACCACAGAAAACATCCCAGCTTCCTGAAAGTCTGTTGTCATTTCCTCAGTTCTCTTCCCAACGCTTTCTTACAAACACAGATATCTCAAGTATCTTGCTCAAAGATGAGTGTTACAGATTTAGATTGATCTTAATTTTTTGTAAGCCATAATTCCCACCATCGTGTTTGCTGCCCTGCTGGGCTGTGTCCTCTCACACAGACACCCAAAGTGCTTCATCTCCATGAGAAAGAGCCCATCACGCACAGAATTCATTGTCCAAATTTCTCCCACTTCTTTACAAAAAAAGGACCAAGAAGAAACTGCAGTGCCTAATCTTCTGTTTGCACAGCCTCATCAGCAGCTATTTGAGGGCAGAGTCATTCACCTAAGGCAATCTCTCAACCTCAGACCCACTGGGCAAGTTTGGCTGCCCAGTCATTTCTCTACATGATTCTGAATATTGCATTCACCTTAAAAGTAAAACTCTTTCTTTTAACAGTGACCTTTATATTACGATTGCTATTCACTGTAAGTTCAAAATGGTTCATTGGTTCTGGTAGAGAACTGCCTTTTCACAGCAACAACCCAGAACATCCCAAAGTAATGCACAAATTCGGTTTGCTACACTTGCTTGCCAACAGGAGCCAACAAAGCACCACTGCCAGGAGACAGCATGGGCGAATCACCTGTAGCAAAGACCAAATTCCAAATTTCAGGGAATGTTAGTGCCAATGACCTGCAGTGCTTTTCTAAATGGACTTGGCCACAGACATGCACAGTTTTGCAATGTTTTTCTGAAGGCTGTAGGTTCATTTGATGTTCACACAGCATTGTTGCTGCTCTTCTCTCAATGAGTGACTCTCCGTGCTTCCAAAGCATCAAGCAGGCAAAGCAGTAATAACTTTGTTGATCTAGCCAGACTGATGTGAATTTGCCCAGTAAATCCCTTTATGATGCATGGTCCACAAAGACATAACAGGTGAGATTTTTATCTCAGAAATTCATTTCTAAATACACACGATCTGTATTGTCTGGGCCAACAAAAAACTAAAATTAAATTACAGGCAATTTATTACTTCCCATTCTCTAAACACTCAAACATAACAAAACAAAACAAAGAGAAAGAAAACAGTAAAAAGGTCACTAAATTTATACAAATAATTTCATAAATATCAAAGATTGTATTTGTGCTTGGCAAACACCTAAGTACAATGGAGTAGGTATGTTTGCATGCTAAACAATAATCCTATCTGTGTTTGGGTCCAGAGAGGATCCAGGAACTGTGCACTGTTGACAAAAGAATGAAAGAATTAAAGAATAAAATGAACGTATCTAAAGCAAGAAATGAGGTTTATGCATGAAAGTCACAGCTGTGTTCTTCCCTTTTAAAGAAATTGAATTTTAAGATAAAAATACATTCTGAATTCACACTGAGAATTCAGTAGGTTTCTACACAGATGCATGGGGACCTGCTTACATAAAATCCAGTGAGAAGCATGAACACAGAATAATTGGAATTGTGGATTTCTATTCTTAGCAGTGAGTCACTAATACTGAAGGAAATCAATGCAGAGTAATTTCATCATGTTTTTTTCTGCTGAAGGTTGCAAAGGGGAGAGCAACCACTTTTTATTAGGTGTGCAACTCTTAAAAACACCATTGCAATAGCATAAATTCAGAAGTACTCTAACTTTGAGCAATTGTTTTTCCCATTACTTCAAAATAAGTTTCAAAATCCCAACAGAATACCACCATAAAAATGTAGGTGTCCCACTGCATATGGCACCAGTAAAAGCCTGTGGTCTAACAGCCTCCATGCTCTCTCCATCAGGGTATATTTGCCCTAGATATTGTCTCTACTTCCAACAAGTTGATAAGAAAATAATCTCTCTAACAGTTTCACTGCACTCTGAGCTCTAGCTCTCCAGTGCAGGCATGTCACTAGGTAGGCTCCCCTCCACACATCCTTTCCAGGTAGCATTAACAGAAGAGGAATCAACAAAGATACTTCTGGCCTTCCCTTAGCCTACCAACAGCATGCAATCAGACTGTTGAGCTTCTGGTGGTTCCCCTGGTTCCTTCTATCTCTCCGTCTGGGTCTTGTCACTGCGATCTATGACTGTAGGTCCTCGGTCTCCCAAGGGAACTGCCAGAAGGGAACTTCCACCTATAACACCAAGGGGCACTCACAAATACCCACGCACTCATACTGAGAAAGGCCCCAGCAGATGACTTCCTTTGACAGCTTTTGAAGATATCTGACTTTCTTAGTGGCTTTTTTTTCCCCCTATCTTTATTAACTTTACCTTATAATTAGGTTCCATGAAGATGCATCTCCTCATTTTACTTAAAAGGTTCGTTGACCCTCTGGCATACTGTTATAACCCAGCAACCTGTTAGTACAGTAATTAGGACATTATAAAACATCGAGTTGATCTGTACGTTTCTCATTCAGAGGAAGAGACGTGTTCTGTGTTGCAAAGAGAACTGGCTGAAGCGAGATTCGACCAAAGTGAAGCAAAAGATTAATACTTTAGAAAAGAAAGTGGAGATTATTCATAGGAAGAAGAGATTGATTGGAGCATCAAACTTTAAGGAGAGATAAGGGTAGCACTGAATTTGCTTCAAGAAAGCACCAGGAGTAGAAGCTAATAAAAAGCAAGGAAAATAGAGGAGAGAGGAGAGCACTTATTCTCTGACTTTTGCCACACATTCCTACTGCATTGGACTGATCATAGCATAGTGTGGAATAAGAAATTAGTCAAGAATCAACTCTTGTCACATTCTGCTCCTACTGTGATTCATGAAATGAATGTAGAGCCAAACTGCCTTCATGACAACCTGGATAAAACGATCCAGGATGTATCCTGACTACAAGGATATTCATGCAAATTCAACAGGCACAACATAACCATCAGGAGTGATCACAGCGCCTTTCCTAAAGAGCTTTTCTTGTGAAGACAACTGGCTCATTTCATTCTTATTTACTATTGCATTGTTTTTCAGCCAATAAAAGAAGTAGAATGTGTCAAAATGTCTGACAACAGCAGACACCAAACAGATATGAAATTGCAGATACAAGCCAGTGCTATACATCACTGTGAGTACAAAGATTTCAAGTACTTGTTTCAGACTTCCTGAAAGTAATAGTTTATAAGCCACGTCCTTGGCTTTTTAATCAACAGATTGTTGCCTTCAACAGGAGTGCACTGATAACTACCCATGTAGTAATGTACGGCCCAATATACTATATCATGTGTATCATGCTCAGATCTACGTCAAAGTGAAAAAACTGTACCTAATTGTACCAATGGAAAAGGCAGTCCATTTAATTGCTAGATTTAATGACAAGATTGTTAACAGTACAGAGATATCTTCAAAATCCTTTGGCTCATCTTGGATTATCTCTTCAGCTTTTCCTCTTACATCCCTTTTAATTTCCTTGACAATTAATCCTCTTGTGCAGAAGGTTTTGAGCAAATGCTTTAATTTTTGAATTTTATAAGTGCTATATGATATGAATTGATTTCCATGATATACCTTTTCCCTTGTGCATCTTTACCAATTAAGCTCTGCAATAATATTATGTAATGGAGCCCACAAAATGCCCTTCCTTCTTTTATAACACAGTTGCAGGTTATAAAATCCACACACCATTCTTATTCATTTATTTATTTTACAGAGATCCTGACTGGCTCCTTCAGCATCAGTTATTTATCCCTGTAGCAGCCTGAAAAAAAATAGGCAATGTTCGTCTCGCTTGTAAATCCTAAATAAGTGTTGTTAACGATTACAGTTTACCAAACCGTTACTGCAGGAGACACCTCAAAGTTCATCAATGAAATAAAGTGCACCTTAAAGTCTAGTGCTACTCCTATTCATCAAAGCTTTTCCATTTTGTAGAAACAGGCACATTTTGAAAACATGTGTGTCTGGGGAATTCGGCTTGCTGCAACTGCAGAAACACTTTTCTTGCCAGCAGAGTCATACATGAGGAGGGGGAAAGGGGAGGGGAGGGGGAGGGGGAGCGAAGGGAGAGAGGAGAGGAGAGGAGAGGAGAGGAGAGGA